>NC_058081.1:445737667-446055481 GCF_014858855.1 Bufo gargarizans
AGCATCACTGACCCGGTGACAGAGTGGGGAGGTGGGTGGCAATAACAGTACCCGCTAACAATGGTGGGTGTAAGAAGTAGAACTTGGCATCATATTTGTTGCATCAGGTGAATGGCAGCATCAGAATAGTAGCTGAGGCAGGTAGCCAGAAGAAACAGATCTCTTTTGTCATGGTTTAGGTAAGGCAGCATGGATGAGCTAATCTGATGCATCAGTCATTGGTGGGTGAAAATCCTGGCTGACCCACACCTGATTCATCTCGAAAAAGGTCAGTCTCTCCACATTTTGGGTGGACAAGCCAGTTCTCCTTTGGGTACCTATGGCCCCCACCGCACTAAACACCCACTCTGATGCCACACTACTGGCCGGGCAGGACTGCTTTTCCAGGGCAAACTCGGCCAGTTGCGGCCACAAATCCAGTTTGGCTGCCGAGCAGTCCAGCAGATATTTAATGACTGCTGGCAGGATGCACTCCAAGTATACCACCACCTGCTGGCTCAGTTTTTGCTCCAGGTATAGCTGCTGCTACTGGTGAGTAGTTTCTTCACTAGGAAGGTTAAGGAAGCTGCTCATCATAGATTCTAGACTCAAGCTGCTGCTGATGGAGCTGGTACTGCTCCTACACCCTTTCCCCCCCCCACAGCAGCCATGGCAGTGGAACTAGAGTGCAAAGGGCCTCCCGGTCAGACCTGTGAGAGGATGAACGATGGTGCTGGCCAGGAGCACGTTCAGCTTCTGCACCGTTGGATGAGTGCATGCATACAGTTGGCAATCGCTTCAGTGATCGATTGCTGATGGAATGACTGATGAGAAGTAGGAGGGTGAAGAGCAGAAGCATCAGGATCAGTAGATGATGGGAAGGACAGACAGCTCCCTTCAACTGAGGTGGTGGAACCTTGACTGTCTGAAATCAGGTGCATGCCACTTGGTGACGCAGCAGTTGCTGCGGCAGGCTGGACCACCACATTGGAGCCATTGTTCTCCCAGGGCACTTTTTGGTGGTGCTGCATATGTTGAAGCAGGACCATGGTGCCAACATTGGCACCCTGGGCAAGCTTCGCCTTCTACCTACAGATTCGGCAAATGGCCACTTTCACCTCCTACGGCGGCTTAACAAAAACCTGCCACACCGCAGAGTAGGTGATTTTACACCCAGCACTCTGCACTGACTGACTGCTACTCCTGCTGCTTCCATGGACCCCTGCACCACTACTTTCCAGGCAGGTAGGCTCTTGCAAAGTGGGTGGTCTATCCCGGGCACGTTTGGCTCCCGACCTCCCACTGCTGCCCCCTTGCTGACTCCCGGCCACACTACCAACTTGCTGGCTCTGCCGCTGCCTCATGCGCAAGCTGCCACTCTCTTCTCCTGATGAAGATGAAGCCCCTTTGTCACCCGGTTCTCAATTACTATCGGCTACCTCATCATCGAGTACTGTCTGCACGTCACTGATTGGCTCACAATACCAGCTGCCACTCCACTCTCCTCATCACTACTTGCCCGCTGTCACGCTTCAGTATGGGAGGGAAATACCACACCGAGCATAAGAGGGAAGGGGGGACAAGGAATCTGGTCTAAGAACTGGAGAAGGAAGATGGACACCTCCTTGAAAAATCCTAACCAAAATCCTGACTGACTATCAGTATGAACAGACCCTAGAGGTAGATATGTTCATGCACAGGAATACCTAGAGTCCCATCTAGCCCTATAGGACCCTGGTACAAATGGCAGGGACGAGACTACCTGTTCCTCCAAAAGGAAGGACAAACAGGAGTCTCCTTCAGGCCTAATACAAACAACTTGGAAATGAAACACACAGAACCCAAACAAAATACAAAAGGAAAATTAAAGACATAACTTCAAAGAAGCAGTGGAAGCACCAGGAACTCCGCCAAAATCCACACACCACGTAGCAACACCTGATGCAAGGGGTGTGGTCATTAGCAGAAACAACACAGATGCCTATTGATCCACAAGGAAAACCTGTCAGATCAAACCATGTGTTGCCAGTCTCACCAATCTCCTGCCACCTGTCGCAGAAACGTCTGTGACACCCACCTACCGGAGGAAGCGGCAGATGTCTCCTCCAGATCTTGGCTGGGCAGTAGCTGCTGACTGTTCTCTAGTAGCTCGTTTTTGCTGTATAGTGGAGCTGAGCCCACAAGGGCAAGTTGAGGGCACAGGGCCTGCTCCTGGGCCATGCCAACTAATGGTTGTGTCTGACAAACCCACCGACTCTTGGCTGGGGGGGTCTTATGTCACTTGGGACGAAATGGATGACCGAGTCAACCATTCAAGCACTGCTGGATTGCTGGTCAAGTCACGACCGCTAGATGACATCAGGATCTTAGGCCTCTCAAAGTGACCCCTGCTGCCACGCCCCCCTTACTCTGCTGCGACCTGTGCCTTTAGCCATTTAGGCCTCTGCCCCTCCCCTGTGCAGGGCTTGTCACTTATCTGTTTGTTGAAGGGTACTTTCACACTAGCTTTAAAGTTTTCTGGTATTGAGTTCCGTCATAGAGGCTCAATACTGGGAAAAAAAACGCATCCCCAGGACGGAAAGCAGAATACAACATGTGCGGTTTGCTCTTTAGTCTGGGAATGCAACTAAACAGAACGGAATGCATTTTGGAGCATTCCTTTCTGTTCAGTTCAGTTTGTTCCCCATTGATGATAAATAGGGACAAAACTGAAGCGTTTTTTTTTTCCCAGTATTGAGCCTCTATGACGGAACTCAATACCAGAAATTTTAAAGCTAGTGTGAAAGTACCCTTCAACAAACAGATAAGTGACAAGCCCTGCACAGGGGAGGGGCAGAGGCCTAAATGGCTAAAGGCACAGATCACAATAGAAAACGGATCCATCCCTCATTGACTTTCAGTGGAGTTAATGACAGATTTGTTTTGGCAATGTTAAAAATATGTTTAAAAAAATACAACCGGAACAGTTCTAACGGATGCAGATGGTTGTATTATCAGTAACAGAAGCGTTTTTGCTGGACCCTGCCGCTAGTGTGAAAGTAGCCTTAATAAAAAGGAAATGATTACACCCCAAAAAAGGCTGTAATTTTCTCACTTGACCACACAATGGCTAATAAGCCCCTTTTTTTCCACTAATACAATCCAAAAAAAGCTTTAGAACATATAACTGCACCCCCTGAATGGCAAATAATACTTTTTGTTTTCCACTAATACACAACAAAAAAGGCTGTAATTTTCTCACTTCACAAGACAACGGCTAATAAGCCCCTCTTTTATTTTCCACCAATGCACCCCAAAAAAACCTTAGATCATATAACTGCACCGCTGAAAAGATAAGCCCCTTTTTTCCACTAATACACCCCAAAAAATGCTTTAGAGCAGGCATCCTCAAACTGCAGGCCCTCCAGCTGTTGTAAAACTGCAACTCCCACAATGCCCTGCTGTAGTCTGATACCTGTAGGCTGTTCGGGCATGCATGGAGTTGTAGTTTTGCAACAGCTGGAGGGCGGCAGTTTAAGGATGCCTGCTTTAGAGCATGTAACTGCACAGCTAAAAGGCAAATAAGTCTTTATTTTTTCCACTTATACACGTTAAAAAATAACTTTTCTTTAACATTTTCGGGTGACAATAAACAATTTTTTTCTGTCATAGACCCCTGCTCTACCAAGTAGATAGTTTAATAAAGTTCACTAATTTTTCTGTTACATTCTTTGGTTGACATTATACAATTTTAGACGTGAATAAACCCCTGTGCTGCATAGGTGACAGGGAATAAAATTTAATAAATTCTTCAGTAATTAATGCACGCCACATCCTTTCATTCAATGCTTAAACTTTAAAAAGTTGTCACACTTTTATGCTTTAATAATTTCTCCCATATTTCAACTCTATAATTTTAAATTTGAAAAAATGAATCCTCCCTTGGATGTGGTCTCTCTTTCTCACACTCCCTCTCCGGCGTGGAACCCTGATTCCCCGCCACCCGTGATCACCATGGTAGGCGCAGAAGAGAACATCAAAAGTTTATATCAAATTGCATTGTGAACATTACGGGGACGTGCAACATGGTGAGGCAGTAAGTTTGCACACGCCTAGGTCAGCCCCTGCAACTTCTGGGTCTCCAAATTGGGCACATTGTCCTTTACCCCTTGGAGGTGCTAGGCCTGCCCTGCAGCCAGTGTATTGTCTGAGCGTGTGTTTACCACGACTGCAGGGGGTTATTACAGGTTATATTTCCCAATGTTTTGGGGTGTACCCTCATTTAAAAAAATAAAACTTAAAACCAAAAACCAGTGTAGGCTACCTCCTCCTCCACAGAGACTTCCACCCACACCGCCACATCCACCGCCTCCTCAACCTCCTACTCCATATGGACCTTGTCCTCCTAGATCAAGATTATTATTTTTTATTTTTACATATTTTATGTTATTTAAAGTAATTTCCCTATCCACATTTGTTTGCAGAGCACTTGCCATGCTCTTAACCACATGATGCCATTTGCAGCCCTCTAGCCCTTTCCATGTAATTTTTACAGCCATTTTAGTGCTCGGGTTCGGGGTCAAGTTCGGGATCCCGAACTCAAACTTTTTTCCAAAGTTCAGCCGAACCAGTCGAACCCGAACATACAGGTGTCCGCTCAACATCCAGGTGTCCGTCTCAAAAATTGCTTCCAACCATCTTTTCCAATCGCCTCAAACTTCGGATAGTTTGAAAACAGTTGCTACACCAGGCCTGTTTTTGCACATGCGCATTAAAGGGAACCTGTCACCGGAATTTTGGGCATAGAGCTAAGGACATATGCAAATTAACTTGAGATGAGTCCTGTCCCTGAGATGACTCATCTCAGGTTAATTTGCATATGTATCGTTTTTTTTACACAATAAAAGCACACAGAGCTATGGGGACTGGATATTGTGGATGTGCTAGCAGCCATCTAGCACCACATATCCTCAGCTCTATACACAAAATCCCGGTGACAGGTTCCTTTTAAGCAAATTTTACATTGCGATTTTAGTAATGAAGAAAAAAAATGTAAACAAAGATAGCGAATTTGCAAATTCATGAATATATGACGAATATTCGCCCATATGTTCACGAAATATTCCAAAATGTTATATTGTACCTGCCGCTCAACACTAGCGCTCAGGTGTGACACCTCATGACCCTGTATATTTCAGCAGGTTTTCAGCAATGGTTGGCAGGAATTAATCTTCTGCTCTATAAACCTGGAACTTGCAGGAAAGGACGTCTGCTTTGTAGCTCTAAAACTGTGGCAGGAATTTGGCTTCTGCACTTTCTTTCTATCTTTATGGGGACTGACTAGCTAAGGAGGAATATGACTTCTCCTGGGTCTGGACTTTACTCACAGTTATCGTCTCAGGGTATGCTTTCTTCCTGGAACTGGAGATTGTCTGCTGTTTCATCCAGCTGAGGCTGCAGGGCTCAGGCTGGGGATTTGATCAAGTGTCTCAGCCGAGACAAGATCCTGGCTTGGTTCCCTATATCAGGAAGATCCTAACACACACACCCTACCACTAGCAGGGGGTGGACTACACTCCTCACTAACTTTCTTCTCCACTCAGGGTGTAGGCTTTGGGAATAGTCCACACCACCAAAGAGGGGGAGCTAAGCTGGAATGAGCTATTCCAGCTTAGATGTACTAAACTGAAACTAAGTCCTTACCAACCCATTGCTGCCACCTGGTGCTGAACATGGAAATTACAACAATAATTTACATTTAACATGGTTTATGCACATTTGTAAATGACATAATGTAAAATCACATCAGATGACAAGGTAAAGGCTCTTAACAGATTGTATCGGGGTAGAAGAGTTTAGTAACAAAACTCTGGGGTGTTACACACCACCCTGTCTTCCACAAAGTCCAGTCTCAGTAGCCAAGAGTCTGGTCAACAGAATCCGTGCCCTGATCCTCCTTCCTCCCACCATGGAGAGTCTTTGCAAACAAGTGATATTTTGAGTAGCTCTTTTCATCTCCATTCCTTAATTTGGGCCTCTTACCAAGCCCAGTTGAAGAGGGACATGAGGAGATTTTGTGCCCTGATTCCCAAACTCTTGAGCATCCACAGTCAGAAGAAGATGGCGGGGGGGAATGGCAATTTGTGTTTCATGAGGTGGATGATGATGATGAGACACAGTTGCCAATAAGTCAACGGCAATTAGTGTCTCAAGAGCTTGATGATGAGGATGAGACATAGTTGTCAATAAGTGAGGTTGTTGTTAGGTCAACAAGTCAGGAGGATGACCAGAGTGAGGAAGTGGAAGAGGAGGTGGTGGACGATGAAATCACTGACCCAACCTGGGAAGGTTGCAAGCCGAGCAAGGACAGCAGTACAGAGGGGGAGTGATCCGCAGCACCGCAACAGGCTGGAAGAGGCAGTGGGGTGGCAAAAGGGAGAAAGCGGGGCACACCAAACAGGCCCGCAACTGTTCCACGGAGAACCCCCTTGTAGACATCTCCCTTGCCAAGGGGTAGGTGTTCTGCAGTCTGGCACTTTTTTTATGAAAGTGCAGACGATAAAAGAATTGTAATTTGCAACCTGTGTCGTACCAAAATGAGCAGAAGCGTGAACAATAGCAACCTCACCACCACCAGCATGATCCGCCACATGGCATCAAAGCACCCTAATAGGTGGGCCGAACACCTGGGTCCACAATCAGTGTCTGCGGGTCACATCACTGCTCTCCTGTTCCCTTGTGTTACGTGCTGACCAATCCCATGTCCAAGACGCAGGCCCGGATGTCTCCCACCATGCACTTGGACTTTTGCAAGCACCAGCGTACAGATGTCCATACCCCAGGCCTTTGAACGAAAGCGCAAATACCCAGCCACCTACCCACAGGCCATAGCACTAAAAGCACACCTTTCCAAATTGCTGGCCCTGGAAATTTTGCCATTTAGGCTTGTGGACACTGAGGCATTCCACAGTCTGATGGCGGCAGACATCCCTTGTTACTCATTAACCAGCATGTGTCCCGTAACATCACCCATGCCCTTTCCAATGCAGTTATTGGGAAGATCCACCTAACGATTAACACATGGACAAGTGCTTGTGGCTAGGGACGCTACATTTCCCCTCACTGCACACTGGGTGAACATTGTGGAGGCCAGGAGCGTGTCTTAACCTGGGATGGCACAGGTGCTACCGACGCCAAGGATTGTGGGCCCTACTTCCATCAGTATTTCCACCACCACCTACATTAGTGGCTACAACCCCTCCTTCTCCTCTTCCACCTCCTCCTCCACCTCTGAATTGTCATCTTAGAGCACCAGTCATCCATCAATTAGTAGCTGGAAGCAATGTAGCAATGCAGTGTGGAAGCGTCAACAGGCCAAGCTGAAGCTTATTTACTTAGGTGACAAACAGCACACTGCCGCAGAGCTGTGTTAGGGTATAAAGGACTAGACTAAGCTGTGGGGCTTGACACTCAACCTACAGCCAGGCATGGTTATGTCTGATAATGGCCGTAACTTGGTGGCAGCTTTGGATCTCGGCAAGCTCACACACATACCATGCCTAGCCCACATTTTAAACTTAGTGGTTCAGCGGTTTCTCAAAAACTACCCCAATTTGCCTGAGCTACTGGTAAAGGTGTGCCGCGTGTGTGCCCATTTCTGAAAGTCATTGACAGCTGCCGCTTGTTTGGCAGTGCTGCAGCAGCGCTTGCAATTGCCAGCTCACCTACTGCTGTGCGACGTGAGCACGCGCTGGAAGTTCCAGCTGACAACACTGGCGGCAGAGTACATAGTTCCTTGGGCAACCAAGGAGGGGAGACGAGGGGAACACACAGCAGGGCAATAGTCTCCAAGGCCTGGGACAATTTCATGACACCCCGCCAGCACCCTTGCCCTGATGCGCGGCCTAATGTAACAAGGAGGGAAACATTTTGGAAGATGGTGAAGGAGTACGTAGCAGACCGTGTCTGCTTCCTCAATAATCCCTGTGTGCCTTACAACTATTGGGTGTCCAAGCTAGACATGTGGCACAAACTGGCGCTCTACGCCTTGGAAGGTGCTGGCCTGCCACGCTCCCAGAGCTTTGTCAGAGCGGGTATTTAGTGCTGTTGGGGGCATAATAACTGATAAGCGCATCTGCCTGTCAACTGAAAATGCTGACCGGTTGACTCTTATAAAAATGAACGAGGCCTGGATTGCCCCTGACTTCTCTACTCATACAGAGGAAAGCAGCTGAACATAAAGGCACTTTAAATGTTGCTTTTATGGTGCATTGAACACACTGTATTCCCATGCAACCCCTTCCACCACAAAAAGTGTATATGGTTAAATCTTCCTTTTCTCGTCCTCCTCCATCATTTCAACATGCTTATTAGGCTGTCCTCCATAGGCGTGTGCAGCCTATTGCATTAGGATGTGCACCTTAAAGCACTAACACACACCACGCGCGTGTGTATATTTTTATATATATATATACATACATATACTGTACATGCCCACATACCTAAGCTGAAACACACTGGACCAAACCCTCAGCAGTAGGGAAAAGGGAAAAAGACTACCAGCTCCTTCAACCACCAAAGGAGCTAGCATCACTCTAGGGGCCTAGTAAAAACAGACACAAAAGGAAAAAGGACTTATCTTTAGATGAGCTGGCGCAGACAATTCACCAAAACTTCCAGCACTATAACTCGCAAAGGCTATAGGGAGCAGTAGGAATAAATATCCTCACCAATTACCAAACAAACCACACGTGAAGGGAGGTGGGATTCTGTTCAAACCCAAAACAGTCAGATCGAGTCACATGCAGCAACTCTGACAGATCGTCTCAAAACACCCACAGGGCAGGGCGTGACATAAGGGCATCTATGGATGACGCATTGTTATGGGCATCAGTCGATGACACTATTATGGGGGCATCTGTGGATGATGCACTGTTATGGGCATCTGTGGATGTCACTATTATGGGGGCATCTGTGGATGACACTATTATGGGGGCATCTGTGGATGATCCACTGTTATGGTCATCTGTGGATGACACTATTATGGGGTCATTTGTGGATGACACTATTATGGGGGCATCTGTGGATGATGCACTGTTATGGGCATCTGTGGATGACACACTGTTATGGGCATCTGCGGATGACACTATTATGGGGGCATCTATGGATGATGCACTGTTATGGGGGTATCTGTGGATGACACTATTATGGGGGCATCTGTGGATGACGCACTGTTATGGGCATCTGTGGATGACACACTGTTATGGGCATCTGTGGATGACACTATTATGGGGGCATCTATGGATGATGCACTGTTATGGGGGCATTTGTGGATGACACACTGTTATTGACATCTGTGGATCACACTATTATGGGGGCATCTATGGATGACGCACTGTTCTGGGGGCATCTGTGGATGACGCACTGTTATGGGGGCATCTGTGGATGACGCACTGTTATGGGCATCTGTGGATGACACACTGTTATGGGCATCAGTGGATGACACACTGTTATGGGCATCAGTGGATGACACACGGTTATGGGCATCAGTGGATCACACACGGTTATGGGGGCATCTGTGGATGATGCATTGTTATTAACAGTGCGTCATCCACAGATCCCCCCATAACAGTGATCCACAGATATCCCTTTTAATAGACTGTTAAGGGGATATCTGTGGATGGCACTATTATGGGGGCATGATCATTTGTGTGGAAACAGATGCGGGGGGGGGGGGTCTGTGGATGACACTGTTATGGGGGGCTGGGGGGATCTGCGGATGACACACATATATAGCAGCACCAGCATCTTGTGCTATATGTGTCATGATTATCCACAGATATCTACCCCCCCATAACAGTGTCCCTGACAGTGACTGACCCCCAACAGGGTGGAGGCCGGCAACTATTGTAAGACAAACCCCGCGTTCCTTATGTAAATGAGCTTAAGTTGTAAATAATAAACTTGTGCAAAGTATGTACTAGTATTACTACAATCTAATAATCCTTATCTATCATTTCACTAACTTACTGGGACAATCAGGACTCCAGATAGTAAGTATTCACAATTCACATCAGTTGTTGAGTTTTTCTTTTTCACAGACAGTGGCAGCAGACTGCTGGCAGTGCACAAAAAACTGTAGACAAGATCAGAATCCATTCACTAGGGGAGTTAGGCACTGGGCGCGGGCAGGCAGGCTCCCGCTCTTCAAACATTCAAAATAGGCACTGGCAGCCAGAGGAAGCGTAACGTGACGTCACTCACTCCGTCACGCTGCACACACATGCTCCTCCCACTTTATTAATGAAGCAGGCGGAGCAGGCGCGTGACGTCGGAGTGAGTGACGTTACGCCGCCGGGCACCGGGAGACTGAGACAAGGAGCACAGCAGAGCAGTGGGGGTGGAGCCTGGATTACACTACAGACCAGCACGCAGTATGTATGTCACTCATACATGACACGAAGCTGTGCGGTCGGACACTAGTGCGGGGCGTCTGGCAGGCGGCAGTGCAGGAGGCGGAGCACAGGGGTGTGATTAGGGTGTGCCCAGGCACACCCGGCACACCCCGTGCACATGCCTATTCTGTCCTCGCTTCTAATGTTTTAGAGAGTCAGCTCAGCAGCAGACCCTCAACTATAATTTTTTCGATGTTCAGTTCAGCAGCAGACCCTCGCCCATAATTTTTTCCATGGTCAGATCAGCAGCAGGTAGAGATGGCCTTGCTGTTCTCCCGGCGGTCATTTAGAAGCGAACTTTGCTCATTCGCGAAACATGGGAACACATATAAATATATATATATATATATATATATATATCAAGATATAAAGATATATATATATATACTGTATATACATATGTAATGTGCAAAGCGCCAAACTTTGACCCATGACACATCCATCAGGTGGAAATATGGTTTGGAATCTGGAGTGCTTCTTATCCTTTCTTATTTCAATACATCCATCAGGTGGGACAGGATAGTCAATTGAGACGTTTCAGCACATGGACACACCCCCAACCCTATAACCAGGGCCGGTGCAAGGATTTTTGCCAACACAAGCGAAGCTACATTTTGGCGCCCCCCCTTCTTGCAGCTCACCTGGCCCTAGTCCCGTCTGCATCAGCTGGCTTCTCCTCTGTGTGGTCCTGGTATCTTTTCTATGCTTCAGACAATCGATGGTTTGAGGACCGTATTTTTCGCTCTCTAAGACACACCTAGGTTTTAGAGGAGGATAATATGAAAAAAATATTTTCCATTACTCCTCAGGTCAGACTAGCAATCAGACCCCCAATGTTAATCAGACCTCAGATCAGCCCCCCATGTCAGCCATCATGCCGCCATGTCAGCCATTAGCCCCCCATGTCAGCCATAAGCCCCCATTCATCATGCCCCCATGTAAGCCATCAGCCCCCATGTCACATTTCTCCCCCTCTATATCAAATCACTCCCTATATCAGCCCTCCATATCACATTTCTCCCCCTCCATGTCACATTTTTCCGCCCTCCCCCAGGGTGCGCCCTAAGGCGGCCGCTTGGTCTGCCTTATGGTAGCACCGGCCCTGCCTATAACAGAACCCGATCTGGCAGTAATTTTACATTATGTGTTTTGCCAGTGTAGGGAGAGGTTGCATTTTGGAGCAGGGACAGTTAGGCACACTAAACAGTAGCTAATAGGGCCACAAAGGTCCTTTTAAGGACTGGTATAGTTGTTATATCGATAGGTGTGATATAGAAGGTTGTTATATACTTATAATATACTTTCTAACATAGAAATTATATTATTGTGTATTTGTATTGGGCAGCAGTTGGATGCGGTTCTTCTGCAATACCTTAACTAGATAGAGGCGCAAGCACTATTGCAACGAGTGAGATACTGATTCAGGGGTGCTATATACCAGTTTCTGCCAAATACTGATTGAAGGGTGCTGTATACCTTCTTCGACAAAATACTGTTGAGGGGTGCTATTGCTATATACTTTCTTCCACCAAATACTGATTGAGGGCTGCAATATATCTTCTTCCACAAAATCCAGATTGAGGGGTACTAGATACTTGTTTCCGCCAAATACTGATTAAGGGGTGCTATTATAACAGTTTCCACCAAATACTGATTGAGGGCTGCGATACACCTGCTTCCACAAAATCCTGATTGAGGGGTGCCATATACCTGATTTCTGCCAAATACTGATTGAGAGGTGCTATATACCTGTTTCCACCAAATACTGATTGAGGGGTGCCATATACCCTCTTCCATAAAATACCGATTGAGGGCTGTGATACACCTGCTTACACAAAATACTGATTGAGGGGTGCCATATACCTGTTTCCGCCAAATACTGATTGAGCGGTGCTATATACCTGTTTCTGCCAAATACTGATTGAGGGGTGCCATATACATTCTACCACAAAATACTGATTGAAGGGTGCTATTGCTATATACCTTTTTCCACCAAATACTGATTGAGGGCTGCAATATATCTTCTTCCACAAATACTGCTCTTCTCTACGGACTTAGGCATAGGGTCATTTAGAAAATGACAGACAGAGGAAGAGGCAGACTGTTCCACAGGGTCAGGCAGGTGCACCAGGATAGAACCTAAGTGGGAAGTTGGAGAAGGCGTGTGCAATAACTTCAAAGGGCGCACCAGAGTTGGTTGATTGGCTCACTCAGATCTCTAATGTCAGTGGTGGTGAAGGTGACAATGATGACGTGTCGATTGGCGTCACTTAGGTGCCCACAAGAGAGGAAGAGGAAGAGAGTTTAGAGGGAGGGTCAGAGAAGCAGATAGGGAGGAGAAGGAGGAGAAGCAGGCAGAACTCGCAGTGCACAGGAGGCAAAAAGCAGACTGCAAATGCAGCCTGTGCTGTCAATGCATAAGTCGCAGTAAGCCTAACACTCACCTAGGGACGACCGCCTTAAGAAGGCACCTGGCCTTCCATCACTGAGCCCAGCGGGAGCAACACTGTCAGAACCCACAAAGCCACACTCCCGGCACTCCACGTTCTGACTTTTCTCCTTCTCCTCCCATTTGTCCTCCACTCCACCTTCCACCGTGCCGTCGCGTTCATCTGGCACAAGGCAGGCCTCCGTGGCCCAAATGTTTGAGCGTAGAAAAATGATGACGCTGGATAATCCTCTTGTCCAACGATTGACCGCTGACTTTTCAGAAATGCTAGACCGCCAACTACTGCTCCATAAATTGGTGGACTCGGAGGGCTTCAGAAAATTTGTGGCCATTGGCACACCACAATGGAAGATCCCCGGAAGGAAATTCTCCCAGAAGGGCATCCTTGAACTATATGGCCTCGTTCAGTGGCAAGTTAATATATCTCTGGCACACAGTGTCGGTACCAAGATACATCTGACCACAGACACGTGGTCTAACAAACACAGGCAGGGAAGGTACATAACTTTTACTGTCCACTGGTTAAACCTTCTGACGGCCATCAAGCATGTAACCCGTGGCACCCATGTGGATTTGGTGTTACTGCCACGGATTGCATGCAGGCCTGCCTCTTCTTCTCCTCCTCCTTCTACTCTATCCTCTGTCTCCTCATTCGGCTGACTCCTCCTTTTCCACTGCTACCGCCTCTTCTGCTGCACCCCCCAAGCTCCAAGAACCTATTCGACATGCCAGGTGAGACGTTGCCATGCTGTGCTGCGGCTGTTGTGCCTGGAAGCCAAGAGCCACACCGTTCCTGCATTCCTTTCAGCTCTCCGATCAGTGGCAACCCTACTAAATTTGACAGTTGGTAAAGTGCAACAACGGTGCCAATATGCTGAGAAGTGTTGAGTGCGAATATTCAAATCGAGAAATTTAATAGCGTATATCGCTACTTCGAGAATTCTCAAATATTTAGAATATTCGTATTAGCAAATAGTGTTGATCGCGAATATTCTAATCATGAATTTATTGTGAATAATGGCACTTAGCAACATCCCTAGAACACTTAGCAACATCCCTGTTGATCGAGAATATTCTAATCGCAATTTTTTTATCGTGAATATATTACATTGCCGTTTGTCGCAATCAAGTAAATAATGACTGGAGATCACAAATTCTCGAATTTGCTAATTTATGGTGATTATTCAGCCAAAAATTCATGAAATTTAGCGAATTTGAATTTTGCCTATGCCGCTCATCACTACTGCTGAGCGCTCTGAAACGCCCCGGGGTCCAGGACGTCTTGTGGAAGGCCAGGAAAATCTCTGGCCATTTTAGAAGATCCTACACGCCCATGGCTCGCCTTGCTGACGTTCAGCAGTGACACCAATTGCCCATCAGAGGTCTCAATTGTGACTGCCCGACTCACCGGAATTCCACCTTGTATATGCTTGATAGGCTGCTCCAGCAGAAACGTGCCGTTAATGACTACCTGTATGAAGTCTGTGGCAGGTCAGGTTCTGGGAGCTTGTTGTTTTCCCCACCGTGCCAGGGACTGCTCATGCGTGATGCATGCAGACTTCTGCGGCCATTTGATGAGATCACCAAACTGGTCAGTCGCAGAACGGGTGCCATCAGTGATATCGTACCTTATGCCTTCTTTCTGGAGCGTGCGTTGTGTCGTGTCATTGATCAAGCTGTCAAGGAGCAGGAGCTGGAAGATGAGGAATTAACAGGGGGGGCTACTCCATCTGAGACAAGTCAGCAGGAGTCTGAAGAGGAGTCATAGGAGGATGGTGGCTGGGGGGAGGAGGAGGAGGAGGGGCAAGAAGATCAGGCTTTAAACTTTTTGAGGATCCCTGATGTTGTCTGTGGCTGGGGAGAGAAGACCGAGGATGACACTCTCCTGGGTGATGAGCAGGAGCCAGGGCGCTCCACCGCTTAGTGCAAATGTGTGCCTTCATGCTCCAGTGTTTGAAGAGGGACCCCTATATAAAAAACATAACGTTCAAGGACCTGTACTGGGTGGCAACGTATTTGGACCCCCCGATACAAACACAAAATGGCAGAAATGTTACCAGCATCACAAAGGGCTGTCAGAATGCTGCATTTCCAGGCCTTTCTGCGAGAGGTGCTGCTTTATGCTGTTGCGGGCACTGGCAGAGGAATTTCCACCCACAGTGAAACAGGTGCGTGTACCAATGCTACCGTGCCTGCAAAAATAGGGCGGTTTGAAGATGTGTTGGTCACTTTGGATATGAGATCATTCTTGCAGCCAACCCATCGACAGCCGCCCTCCAGATCCAGCCTCAGGGAACCAACAGGTGTCCGACTACATCAGGTTAACAGCCAATGTTGACGCTCTGAGAAGCAAGGAACCGCTTGACTGCTGGGTGTGCAGGCTTGACCCGTGGCCAGAGCTGGCACAATATGCCATGGAATTATTGGCTTGCCCCTTGTTGAGTGTCCTGTCCAAAAGGACGTTCAGCGGAGCAGTGGGGATAGTGAGCGATAAGCGGACTCGCCTAGCTCACGACAGTGTGGACTACCTCACTTTTTTTTTAATGAATGAGGCATGGTTCTCCGGTGAATTCAACACCTGTGATGACTACGTGTAATTGAATTTCCTCATGCCAGCCAACATATATCCGCTACCACCCAGAACAAAGAATGATCCTTGCCTTATGTATATAGAGAGGCATAAAAGGCCTTTTATGTCAGGTTAATGCCTAATTTTTGGGGCCTGTACTGGCCGACAGTTACATTTTTATCCTGTGACCGCCTAATGTACCCCAAGCCACAGAATCCAAAGTTCTTTGCTGTCAGGTGAATGCCTATTGACAAATTTTTGGGGCCTGTACTGGCCGACTGTTACATAGTTATCCTGTAACCGCCTAATGTACCTCCGGCCACAGAATCCAAAGTTCTTTGCTGTCAGGTGAATGCCTATTGGCAAATTTTTGGGACCTCTATTGACCAACAGTTAAATTTTTATCCTGTGACCACCAAATGTACCTCCAGCCACAGAATCCAAAGTTCTTTGCTGTCAGTGAATGCCTATTGGCTAAGTTTTGGGGCCTGTACTGGCCGACAGTTACATTTTTATCCTGTGAACGCCTAATGTAACTCCTGCCACAGAATCCAAAGTTCTTTGCTGTCAGGTGAATGCCTATTGGCTAATTTTTGGGACCTGTATTGACCAACAGTTAAATTTTTATCCTGTGACCACCTAATGTACCTCCAGCCACAGAACCCAAAGTTCTTTGCTGTCAGGTGAATGCCTATTGGCTAATTTTTGGGGCCTGTACTGGCCAACAGTAATTTTTTTATCTCTAGCCTTGTAATCACACCCCTGTCTCACTCCTCTGTCTCTCATTATGGTGGCGTATGAATCACATTCACTATAAGGACCTCCTAATGTCACAGGGTGATATGACTGTGCCCCCCCACCCAGTACTGTGCCCCTCACCCTGTACTGCATTGTGCCCTCTTACCACACCCTGTGCAGTGCCCCTAGTCATAGTCTGTACTGTGCCCTCTTATACTCTTTTATCCAGTCAAGGTATGGCAGTGTTATCCGGTCACTGTACAAAGGTGTGCAACAATGTAGAGAAAATATAAAAAGACGTGTGGCACTCACCGAAGTTATGAATAGGTATCTTCTTTATTATTCCTTCATCGGAAAAGTTAAGTGTGGGATGCAGGAGCAGACACGCAGATGGTAGCGGCTGCGGCCGTTTTGCGCGTACTCTCGCGCTTCTTCGGGCCGCTGTAGACGTCATCACACAATGTTGCGTTTTATAGGGGCGGCGCTCTGAAGCCGGAACCATCTGCAACAGCTACTCGCCGCAAGTTAGTGACGTTAAAACCATAAAATACAGAAAGGGACAAATAAAGTACAGACTAATACCATGGATCTAGCACAAATTTCACTATCATGATACATATTATTGTGCAATAACGGTGCTCATTTAATCTAGCATGAGAGAGTAACCGATCCGTCACAGTTACTGGGTGAACCAGTGAAGCATTATTTGTGCAAGGCACGAGCATACCGCGTCAACCTACTTAGAGAAAGACAGACATGTCATTTCTGTCATTCAGGCCCGCTGCTCCTATGGCCCCAGTGAGTAAGATCCTCCTTGCTTCCCTCTGCAGGAGCAGACGATGCCGGTCCCCTCCCCTAGGGATGGGTCGGACCTGTTCCACTCCTGCAAAGAAAAGACAACGTGGACGGGCGCCATGGGCAGCTCTAATATGTTCTATCAATCGGGGACAACCTTTCCCTGAACGGACAGAATTGACATGTTCACGGATTTGCTCAATTAGTGGGCAAATTGTTTTTCCAACATAAAATCTTTTGCAAGGGCAAAAGACAACATAGACACCGTACGGTGTGCGACAAGTGATAAATTCACGTACTACGTGCTTAACTCCTCCTATCTGCAGCCACTTATTGCCTGCATTTAGTGAGCAGAAAGAACAGTGCCCACACTTGTAATTCCCTCTGGATTTTCTGCTAGTGAGCCAGGTCTCAAAGGTTGCTGAAAGAGGGATCCCCTTTTAAAAGGTCCCAGTTCTCATTGATGACTCCCTTAATTACGTTCGCCGCAGGACTATATTTAAACGCGAAGGCGAAGCAAGTTGGTTTCTTGGTCCTTTCCCTTTCAACCAGCAGTGAATTGTGGTCAAGTTTGGCCGCCTTACGAAATGCGGCTGAGACGGTCCGCGCCGGGTAACCCCGATCCAAAAGGCGGTTTTTAAGTTCATGCGCCTGTCTGTAAAACCCGTCATCGATGTCGTTGATCCTCCACAGGCGGACGAACTGTCTGTATGGGACGGCCCCTTTCACCGATGGCGGGTTAAAACTGGCCTGGTGGAGCAGCGAGTTCATCGCGGTGGGCCTACGGAAGCTCGTGGTGTGTAATACACTATCTCTCACCATAACGCGCATGTCCAGAAAATCAAGTGACGCACCGCCATAATTGACGGTGAATCTCATGTTCATCTGGTTGATTAAGGTAGTTCACAAACTCGTGACACGACTCCTCGCTGCCCGACCAGACCAAAAATATGTCATCGATATATAGCGCAAAAATAAGTGTATAAACCGCAGGAAGGGGTTACCCACCGAGAATACATACGTCTCTTCAAATACCGGCAGGTACAGGTTCGCGAATGTGCACGACACCGGCGTGCCCATTGTGGTACCTAGTACCTGGTGGTACCATTGGCCATTAAACTGAAAAACATTGCTGGTGAGGACTAGATCAAGTGCTTCAAGAATGAAGTTGTAAAACACTATTTCCTTGTCACTCCGACAGAGGACAAAGTTAATGGCTGGAGTCCCAGGTCATGTGGGATCCTGGTATACAGGCTTTCGACGGCCAAGGACACCAGGCTGAACTCACTCCACCACTCAAAGGATTTGAGTGCCCGGAGGAAGTCCCCCGTGTCCTTGAGATATGTCGGAGTACCTACGAGTAGAGATGTCGTGAACATAAAATTTTCCGTTCACGAACGGCGAACGCAAATTTCTACAAGTGTTCGCGAACGTGCGAACTGTGCGAACCGCCATTGAGTTCTATAGGCAGGCGAATTTTAAAACCCACAGGGACTCTTTCTGGCCACAATAGTGATGTAAAAGCCGTTTCAAGGGGACTAACACCTGGACTGTGGCATCACCTAACAATCCAAATTTTTTTTTAACGTGGTTTAAAACATCCAGTGTGTGTATACGATCAGGTATGATGTTGTATCGATCAGGTAGTGTAAGGGTTACGCCCGCTTCACAGACATTGACAGACCAAACTCCCCTTTTAATGCACCGCAAACAACCGCAAACAGTCCATTTGCCCAACCGCAAACTTCTCATTTGCACAAGGTTGGATACCAAGCTAGCCATGTCCCGTTGATTTCATTGAAGATTTCTTCCTCCACTCAGCCACGTACAACACCAAGGGTCCCGGAAAGGTGAATTGAATTGATTTTTCGAATGGGGAGATGGTTAAAAAAAATGCTGGCTCCCTCCACTTTGTTTGAATCCACGGTCACTGCGTCTGTGCCGTGCAATTTACTGTCCCACCCGATATGAGTGGTATTTTCTATAGTTCTCTCTTCTCATCAGTTTAATCCCTGTTACGTCCCCAATCTGGGGTCCATTTATTAAATGGATTTTTTGAACGGGGAGATGGTTAAAAAAACGCTGGCTCCCTCCCCTTTGTTTGAATCCACGCCACGGTCACTGCGTCTGCGCCGTGCAATTTACTGTCCCACCCGATATGAGTGCTATTTTCTGTAGTACTAGGGCTGCACTATATGGGAATTTTGTGCGATTGCAATTAGGGCCCTAAAAATTGCAATAATGGTATGCGATGCAATATTTTAAGGGAATTGTGCTAGAGGTCTATTTGCTTGGATTTTCAAGGCAAAAGAACACACAAATTACTGATAATGCAGAAATGTAGTTATGCTTAACTCAAGAACTGAAATGCACAGTGTTTCTCAAAATAAAACATATTTTACTAAATTAAATAACATATTTGCATTACTGCAAAAGTACAAAATACAAAACTTGCCATTTTCTTAATAGCACAGCACAGAACAGATAAATAAAATAAATAAAAGAACATTTGTTCATTAAAATAACGACTTGCCTCCAGCCCCTCCTCCTTCCCCATACTGTAAGCTGATGTATCGCCGGCCGCGCTGTGCAGCATGGCGGCCGGCGATACATCCGTGTTAACCACATAAAAAGTCAACCATCGCTTTATAAGGTGCACTGCCATTTTCCCCCCACTTTTGGGGGGGAAAAAGTTTGTCTTATAAAGCGAAAAATATGGTAATATAATTGCAGCATTTTTGGGTCAGCCAATTGGCGATTGCGATATGGCGATTAATTGCGATTGCGATTGCTTTGGCGATATATTGTGCAGGCCTATGTAGTACTATTCTCATCAGTTTAATCCCTGTTACGTGACATCCCCAATCTGGGGTCCATTTATTAAATTGATTTTTCGAACGGGGAGATGGTTAAAAAAATGCTGGCTCCCTCCCCTTTGTTTGAATCCACGCCACGGTCACTGCGTCTGCGCCGTGCAATTTACTGTCACACCCGATATGAGTGCTATTTTCTGTAGTACTATTCTCATCAGTCTAATCCCTGTTATGTCCCATATCAGGGTGAGATTGCCTTTTGCGAAAAAATATTTAGGACGGGTACCTTTGACTGCATTCACAGTGACAGACCAAACTCTGATACACCAAACTGAATTGGTTTTAGGAACCGGGAGATGGAAAAAGCAGCTTGGTCGGTCCTCTTACTCCCAAGTTGGGGCACTGCGCATGCACGGAGCAATGTGCTGTGACACCCTATATGAGTGGTGTCTTAACTAGTACTGTTCCTATCAGTTTAATCCCTGTTACGTCCCCTATTCGGGGACGTGTGTCGAATTGATTAACCATTGTCGAATTAACGAACCATTACGACATCCTGGAATAATTTAGTTCTGAGCTTTGTACTTGATTTGTATTGGAATTGTTGGGGATTTTTTAAATTGTCTGCATTATTTCTAATAAACTATTAAGAGACTTTTTTATGTTATGTATTATAAACCCACCCATACAACTTAAAAAAAGAAATTAATTATTTTTTTTTCTATGAAAAAACATCCAGCCGTCCCGATCGCTTTTGGTCTGATCATAATGAAGCATCGGCCTTATCATCTGGGGTGTGGCAACATTGCCAACACACTCATAGAGGTGATGATCGCTTCATTGTGATACGCACGCCCCTTCACCACAACAAGGTAAAGATCACAAAAGGGGAAATGACACTTGAATGTGCCTTTTTTTTTTTTTTTTTTGCAGCCACAGTGCAGCACCAGAGGCCAGAAAAATTAGGCATGTACTCATGCCTCAAAAACAATGTTATTGTTGCAGCTGCTGTTGTAGCAGCGGCCGGAAAAATTGATGTTTTCAGGGCAGAAAGGTGACTAAAACATTGCGGCTTGAACCCTAGTTGGTGGCGGAGAATTCACGAAAGTCATCCGGTATGCAGACATTCAATTTTATCCAACTGATTTTATCCAACTGATGTGTAAATAACTCCTCTGAGGGATCAAGTGAAGCGGCTGTGGTGGCTGTGGTGGTAGTGGTGGTGGTGGCGGCGGGCGGGAGAGTGGTGACCAAAGCTGAGCTGGAGGAGGATAGTGCGTCAAGGTTCTTAGCGGAAGCTGTTGAAGATTGGGTGTCCTGTGTAAGCCAGTCAATTATTTTCTCTGAATTTTTTGGGTTCAGGGTACGTGGCCTCTGAAAACTGCACATTATTCCAGGGCCAGTGGAAATCACAGCACTACGAACACGACGGCCCTTCGGCGTGGCCTGCCTCTGCCTGTCATTTTTTATTAGATAGGTGTTACTATGCGTGCAAGGTACTGTGCCACCCTATATAAGTGGTGGGCAGTGAGCACAGTACAGTCTGTGTGGGCCTGACACACACGGGTTTGCAAATATGATTATTTCACAGAAACATTTTCAATATAATTTTTTTTATCTGCAAGGTATTTGAGTGAATGACACCCTGTAATGGTATGAGTGCAGGCCGAGACACTAGCCAGTGGGCACAATGCAGAATGTGTGGGCCTGACGCACACGGGCTTGCAAATGTGATTAGATCACAGAAAAATTTTAAATCAATTTTTTTTTTCTGCAAGGTATTTGGGTGAATGACACCCTGTAACGGTATGAGTGCAGGCCTAGCCACTAGCTAGTGGGCACAATACAGTATGTGTTGGCCTGACACTTACGGGCTTGCAAATGTGAATAGATCACAGAAACATTTTCAGTAGATTTTTTTTTTCTGCAAGGTATTTGTAATGACCGGCAACACGCACAGGGAGGAAAACAGGGAAAGCCCTGCCCAAGGGAGAGGGAAAGGTGGTGACCCCTAACTCACCTTGCAGCTGGCACCTGCCTGCCCTGACGTCCCTAGACGGGTTCCTCACCCGTGCGGCGATCACGTGCCTAAACCCTGGCTTTCCCTGAAATGAGCCCTAGATAATGAACGGGCCGGTGGGATCGCTAGTCCTCACCACTGCACTAAGAGGGAAACACCAGGGAGAGGACAGACAAACACAGACAAACACAAACACCCAGGTGGACGGCAACAATGTCCACAAAGGTCCAACAGGGATCCGGAGGGTAGCGTTCTAAGGCAACACTCAGAGAACGCAGCAACACAGCTCCAGTGGGTCAGAATAGATGTCCAGGCAGGAAGCTCTATCTGGCAACCAGAGAAGTGTAAGAGGGGAATATAAGGAGGATTGGGAGTGCTGGACAAGGAACAGCTGAGAGAAGGAGCTACGGATCCCTGAGTGAGCCAAAAGGGTTTGTAAAGCAAACCCAGAAAGCTACAATAAGGAAACTTCCCTATCTGACATAGAGCGTGCAGCCAACCGCTGCAACCTCCTGACCCCGGGTACAACGGAGTCAGGCGTGGCTCTTGACACCCTCGTGACAGTACCCCCCTCTCTACGAGGGGCCTCCGGACACTCAGGACCAGGTCTCTCAGGATGAGAGGCATGAAAAATCCGGACTAGCCTGTCGGCGTTTACCTCAGATGCAGGAACCCACATTCTTTCCTCGGGACCGTAACCTCTCCAGTGCACCAGATATTGGAGAGAGCGGCGGACCCGACGAGAATTAACAATTTTGGATATCTGAAATTCCAAACTACCATCCACGACAACAGGAGGGGGTGGCAGCGGTGACGGTTCTAGAGGTGGAACATATTTTTTGAGTAACGACTTATGAAAGACATTATGGATTTTAAAAGTCTGAGGTAACTCCAGGCGAAAAGCCACGGGGTTGATGATGGCTACAATCTTGTAAGGACCAATAAACCTAGGACCCAGTTTCCAAGAGGGAACCTTCAACTTGATATTCCTAGTAGACAACCACACATAGTCATTCACTCCTAGGTCCGGACCTGGCGACCGTCTCTTATCAGCCATGCATTTGTATTTACCTCCCATATTTTTCAAGTTAGCTTGCACCTTCTGCCATACTGATGAAAGAGATGACGAAAACCGTTCCTCTTCGGGAACCCCAGAAGACCCCCCCTCTTTGAAAGTACAGAATTGGGGATGAAAACCATATGCACCAAGAAAAGGTGACTTGCCAGTGGATTCCTGACGGCGATTATTTATGGCAAACTCAGCTAACGGTAAATATGACGACCACAACTCTTGGTTTTCAGACACAAAACATCTTAGATATGTCTCCAGGTTTTGGTTGGTACGCTCAGTCTGTCCATTCGACTGAGGATGGAAAGCTGAGGAAAAGGACAAGTGAACCCCCAAACGGGAACAAAAAGCTTTCCAAAATTTAGAAATAAACTGGGTTCCCCGATCCGAAACAACATCGGAGGGGACCCCGTGAAGCTTCACGATCTCACTGACGAATACCTGAGCAAGAGTTTTAGCATTAACGCAATAAAGTGTGCCATTTTGCTAAACCTGTCCACTACTACCAAAATCACTGTTTTACCCGCAGACAAAGGTAAGTCAGTGATAAAATCCATAGACAGATGTGTCCATGGTCTATTGGTAATGACGAGTGGTAATAGAGACCCTGCAGGACGTGTATGTGAAACTTTTGCGCGTGCACAGGTAGAACAAGAAGACACAAAATCCAATACATCCTGACGCAACCTTGGCCACCAAAAACGACGAGACAATAGCTCTAAGGTTGCTTTACTACCCGGGTGCCCAGCAAGTGCCGAATTATGATGTTCCTTTAATAATTCGAGACGTAGGTTCAACGGTACAAACAATTTCTCTGAGGGGCAAGAGACCGGGGCGTCCCCCTGGGCCTCTAACACCTTCCCCTCCAAAGCAGAGTGTACCGCAGAGACAACCACTCCTCTTTGTAGAATGGGTACCAGATCACTCACATTACCCCCTCCAGGGAAACAACGAGATAGTGCATCAGCCTTGGTATTCTTTACCCCAGGACGATAGGTAATTACAAAGTTAAACCTGGTAAAAAATAGCGACCACCTAGCCTGTCTAGGGGTGAGACGCTTAGCTGATTCGAGGTACAGCAGATTCTTGTGGTCCGTAAACACAGTGACGGGGTGGACTGCCCCCTCTAAAAAGTGACGCCACTCCTCGAACGCAAGTTTAATAGCTAACAGTTCCCTATTGCCAATATCGTAGTTCTGTTCTGCTGCAGATAGTTTTTTAGAAAAGAAAGCACAAGGACGCCATTTGCCAGGAGACGGACCCTGAGACAGCACAGCCCCCACTCCCACCTCTGATGCATCGACTTCGACAATAAAAGGCTGAGAGACATCAGGTTGGACTAGTACAGGTGCTGAGGTAAACCTCTCTTTTAGAGAGGAAAAAGCAACTTTAGCGGCGTCAGACCATTTAGAAAAATCAGCCCCCTTCCTAGTCATGTCAGTAAGGGGTTTTACGATCACCGAATAATTTTTAATGAATTTCCTATAGAAATTCGCGAAGCCCAAGAACCGTTGTAGTGCTTTGAGGTTCTCAGGAAGATCCCAATCCAAAATTGCCTGGACCTTCCTAGGATCCATACGGAAACCTGACGCAGATAAATAATAACCTAGGAATTGTATCTCCTGAACGGCAAAAACACATTTTTCAATTTTAGCATATAATTCATTCGTCCGTAGGACCTGTAGTACTTGTCTGACATGCTCCTCATGTGTTTTCAGATCAGACGAATAAATTAAGATATCATCTAGGTATATTACCACAAACCTGCCGATTAGATGACTAAAATGTAATTAACTAAATGTTGAAAGACGGCAGGAGCATTGGTCAGGCCGAAAGGCATAACTAGATTTTCATAATGCCCCTCAGGGGTGTTAAAAGCTGTTTTCCACTCATCCCCCTCTTTAATACGAATCAGATTGTAGGCCCCCCTAAGATCGAGTTTGTAGAACCACCTAGCACCCGCAATCTGGTTAAACAGGTCAGGAATGAGAGGAAGAGGGTATGGGTCTCGGATGGTTATCCGATTTAATTCACGAAAATCTAGGCAAGGACGCAGGCCCCCATCTTTCTTTTTAACAAAGAAAAACCCTGCAGCCACGGGTGAAGAAGAGGGTCTGATGTGTCCCTTAGCCAAACTCTCGGAGATATAATCCTTCATGGCTTGTCTCTCTGGACCTGAAAGATTATATAACCTGGTCTTGGGTAATTTTGCGCCGGGAATAAGGTTAACCGGGCAATCATAAGGACGATGAGGTGGTAACTTCTGACAACCCTTTTCAGAAAAAACGTCCTCAAAGTCCGAAACAAATGTAGGTAGGGTAGTTATGGAGGCGACTAAGCAATTGCTATATAAGCAATTTTCTCTGCACGGCTCACTCCACTCCAATATCTCCCTGGCCTGCCAATCCACCACCGGATTGTGCGCTACCAACCAGGGAAGGCCCAGCACCACCGGAGTGGGAAGCCCCTCCAGAACATAACATGAGAGCATCTCGTTATGGTGGTCCCCTACCCGAAGGTGTAAATTATGAACGATGTGGGTGAGGTTTCTCTGAGACAGAGGAGCAGAATCTATAGCAAATATGGGAATAGGTCTCTGTAACGTACAGAGAGACAAACCCATAGTGCGGGTAAAATGGGCATCTATCAAATTTACCCCTGCTCCACTGTCTAGAAAGAAAGAAACAGTCTCTGTCTTCTCACCAAAAACAATAACCGCTGGCAACACAAATTGCGATGTACGTATGGAGGAAACGTATACCCCCCGGCTGACATCCTCCACACAGCCTGGGGTTAGTAGTTTTCCGACGGTTTTTTTGTTTCTGAGGAAAGAAGGACAGACGTTAATGAAATGACCCCTCTCCCCACAAAAAAAACAACCCCCACGCCTACGGCGAACCTCAGGAGGACGGACCTGACGAGTAGTTCCTCCTAGCTGCATAGGCTCGTCTAAGTCCGTACAGACTAACTGCTGCTTGGGAGGGGTTACCAATGGCTCCGTTTTTTTCAACCTGTCCCTAAGGCGTCTATCTATACGGATAGAAAGGGACATAACTGCATCAAGGGAAAAGGGGGTCTCATACAATGCAAGCGCATCCTTAACCCTTTCGGATAACCCAGAGCAGAACTGACTCCTGAGACCCGGGTCGTTCCATTGGGTATCCGTAGCCCACCTATGGAAGTCAGAGCAATATTCCTCTACCGGCCGCTCTCCTTGTAGGAGTCTCCGTAATTTTGATTCAGCCAGTGCGACTCGGTCAGGGTCGTCATATATGAGACCCAAGGCCCCGAAAAACTCATCCACTGACCGAAGAGCCTGGGAATCAGTAGGTAAAGAGAACGCCCAGGACTGCGGGTCCCCCTGCAGCAGGGAAATAACAACACCCACCCGCTGTTCTTCATTACCAGTGGAGTAAGGACGCAGTTTAAAGTATAGTTTACAGGCCTCACGGAACGTCAAAAACTTGTCCCTTCCCCCAGAAAATCTGTCAGGGAGAGGGACCTTGGGTTCCGCAACAACCTGGTTACAGTAGCAACCGCTGGGCTTGCGGTCTGTTGTAATTGCTGCTGTTGCTGGAGGACCGACGCCTTCAATCCTGCCACCTCCAAAGACAGGCCATGAAATTGTTCGGACAGAGCAGCAATTGGATCCATACTGGATTCTAAGTAGGTAAAAAAAAAATCTTTTTTTTTTACCTACACAAAAATAAGGGCCAGATATAATGTAATGACCGGCAACACGCACAGGGAGGAAAACAGGGAAAGCCCTGCCCAAGGGAGAGGGAAAGGTGGTGACCCCTAACTCACCTTGCAGCTGGCACCTGCCTGCCCTGACGTCCCTAGACGGGTTCCTCACCCGTGCGGCGATGTGCCTAAACCCTGGCTTTCCCTGAAATGAGCCCTAAATAATGAACGGGCCGGTGGGATCGCTAGTCCTCACCACTGCACTAAGAGGGAAACACCAGGGAGAGGACAGACAAACACAGACAAACACAAACACCCAGGTGGACGGCAACAATGTCCACAAAGGTCCAACAGGGATCCGGAGGGTAGCGTTCTAAGGCAACACTCAGAGAACGCAACAACACAGCTCCAGTGGGTCAGAATAGATGTCCAGGCAGGAAGCTCTATATCTGGCAACCAGAGAAGTGTGAGAGGGGAATATAAGGAGGATTGGGAGTGCTGGACAAGGAACAGCTGAGAGAAGGAGCTACGGATCCCTGAGTGAGCCAAAAGGGTTTGTAAAGCAAACCCAGAAAGCTACAATAAGGAAACTTCCCTATCTGACATAGAGCGTGCAGCCAACCGCTGCAACCTCCTGACCCCGGGTACAACGGAGTCAGGCGTGGCTCTTGACACCCTCGTGACAGTATTTGGGTGAATGACACCTTGTAACGGTATGAGTGCAGGCCTAGCCACTAGCTAGTTGGCACAATACAGTATGTGTGGGCCTGATGCACACGGGCTTGCAAATGTGATTAGATCACAGAAAAATTTTAAATCCAATTTTTTTTTCTGCAAGGTATTTTGGTGAATGACACCCTGTAACAGTATGAGTGCAGGCCTAGCCACTAGCCAGTGGGCACAATACAGTATGTGTGGGCCTGACACACACGGGCTTGCAAATGTGATTATGTCACAGAAAAATATTAAATAGAATTATTTTTTTTATCTGCAAGGTATTTTCTGTCACACCCTGTATGAATGGTGTGCACTGTGCACACAGTGCTGTCTATGACTGAGCCTGCAGCCTCTCACACACGGGCAGCCAGGCAACTGCAATATATATATATATGAAGAAAAAAAAAGCACGCTGATGTACCAGCCCTGAAAAGGGCTTTTTGGGGTGCTGTCAGGACGCTGTCCTTACAGCAGATGACTCTGTGGACACAGAACAATGCCCTAGCTAACGCTTTCCCTATTGAATCAGCAGCAGCAGTACTCTCCCTTTTCTCACTGTGAATGCAGTTTCCGAATGAATCTAAAATGGATGCTGTCCAGGAGGTGGGAGGGTCTGGGAGGGAGGGTCTGCTGCTGATTGGCTCGAATTTGTCTGCTGACAGTGAGGTACAGGGTCAAAGTTTACTCAATGATGATGTATAGGGGGCGGACCGAACATCGCCGGCGAATAGTTCAGGACATCACTACCTACGAGGAGTGGCCTGAGGAGCCAGTCAATGTAGCCAGAAAGTGGTTCCGTCACGATCGGACGTCCAGTTGGTCGGGTCAGAGATTTATGGATTTTTGGTACAAAGTACCAGACAGGAGTTTTGGGATAGGCAGGGATGAGCCTAGTGGTCATGTCTCTAGGTAGAAAACCAGCTGCTGTGTACTTCTCTACTAATCTACAGAGTTTGGAGGCAATCCCTGGAATGGGGTATCCTTTCAACTTAAGATACACTGTGCTGTCATTTACCTGTCTACCTGCTTCTTCTGTGTAATACTCCCTGCTCATCAGGACCACATACCCTCCCTTGTCGGCCGGCTTAATGATGATATTTTCCAGTTTTTTTAACCACAGGAGGTCTTGATACTCTTCCCCTGTAACATTAGGGGGTGCTGCTGGATAAATCAGCGCACGTATCTACCTTAATACCCACTTGTGGAACAGGTCTATAGCTGAGCCGGCCGGCATGGGAGGAAGGAAGGTGGACCTGATGCCTCCTACAAATTTTTCCACCTGGCTACTATTGCTATCTACCTCTTCTGTCTCCATGCTGGCCAGGAACTGTATACATTCTATTTCCTCCTCATTAAAGCAGCCTTTTAAATGGAAATCGGTTTCCGTGATTGTCGCTGGGATCTCTCCCGGCAATGGAGGTGTATCACTGAGAGGGGATTCAGCGAACTACTTTTTCAAAAAAAGTTTGCGAACAGACAGGAATAAGTAGACTTCAAAATCGACTGGGTTGAACTGCTCAGGTAGGCTGAATCCCAGCTCTCGATTAAGGAGTGGGATGCAGCCCGGGGGCAGTTCTAAACCCGTGAGATTAACCACTATGTCCATAGTGCGAATATTCGGGGTTAAGTCTGTACTTTCTACTGTCGCCAAGAAACCTGGCATCTCCGTCTCATCGCCTTGCGGACCTCCTTTGGTTTTTCTTGAGCGTCCGCCATGGCCCCTTCTCGTTCCTTTTCTAAAGGGGTGGCATTTATTGGACGAATTGGCTCCATTCCCCTCTGACACTCTCGAATCAGAGTCGGCTGCCCAAAAAATCATGCCGTCCTCGACGTGACATTCGCTTAGGGTGCATTGTTTTTTTCCCCCAGTCGAACACGCGGTCAAGCTCGTAGTCTTTCTTATCTCTTATGAACTTGTCTCGTTTTCTTTCTTTTATCTCCATTTGTGTTGATAGGAGTTTTTTATTTAGCCTCTTCTCAAAGCTGGTAAACTGGGACTCCAGCAGTCTCCTTTGTAACTCCTCTCGTGCTTTGCTTAGCTTGTCTGTGACGGTTGCATATTCTTGCTCATCTCGAGTTAGTACGAGCTCCATAATCTGCAAACTGTACAAAGGTGTTATCCGTTCAATGTATGGCGGTGGTATCCAATAACTGGATGGCCATACAGTAACTGTATCCCTTTCCCTGGCCATGCCATCCTTTTTTAGACCTGGAATGATCAGGAAAAACATGCAGATTGAGTAGCTAGGGACCTTTGTGCCACAATCTGTGTCAGAAATACACATAATGTATAATAAAGGACCATCTAAATGTATTATTATTCAGGGGTAGGACTAATATCTTTATATTATATAGATTCTAGTGTATTATCCTGTGCCCTATATTTCCCAGTAGAAAATGATCCTTGGGAAACACAGTCCTCATCCCTGACTACCAGGACCAGGTAGCGCTCTGTCAGTACATGGCAGCCTCCCCTCTCTGCCATACTGGTCTGCTGTGTATTGGTGCTGGGTTTGCATCCTATTTTTTCCATCCACTTAATGCATACCAAAAATGTATGCGTTAACAGATGCCTCAGACTGATGCCTGTGGATGCAAATAAACAAGTCTAACTAAACCCTCAAACTGATGTTAAAATTGAGAATTTAGCCAATATATACTTATATGAAGGATATATCTGAGCCTGAGCACCGCTCCAAGGTATCGCAAGTAGCTTGGGACCTAAAGCTAACCTACCTGTGCCGTATGGGCAATACCAGGAGCCAGTGAGCAAATTACATGAGCATAAGGTCCGACTCACAGCAAACTCCCAGTTACCTCCAGCATACAGCCATGCTTGCAATGGAAGGAGGGAGGAGGCTGTGAGTCCCACCCAAGACTGGCTGATAATGCCCAGACCTCACAGGTGCACCTAAATGTTGCCTGATCCCCCTCTGGTATATCACTGTTCATGTTGTGGGACTATTTGTGTACGTCTAATAAGTGTTTTCTGGCTGCAAATAAGACCTTTAGTTTTTTCAGGTTCGCCTGCCATTAAAGTTAATGGGGCCCGCCGCGAACGAATCTCCCAGGCCGATGTTCGTCCATCACTAGCACCAGGCACTCACCCATAATGTTTTAGATGGTCAGCTCGGCAGCAGGCCCTCGTCCATTTTTCCTCTAAAATCGATTTTATCTTCGGTTTTGTGCGTATTATTGTCAGTCTGTAAAAGTGGTGTACTACTTGGACAACATCATTCCCAGCAGCGACCTGGGAGTCCAAAATGCATCCAAACATCCTCCTAATGCTCTTCCCGAACCATTTCAGTGGTGTTTCCATTAATTTCTGACCTTTTCATGTGAACCAGACACCCTCCCCTCTTCAGAGTAGGGGGTGCCTGGTTTAATGCTCGGGTTCTCCCATTGACTTCCATTGTGCTCGGGCGCTCGGTAGAGCATCCGAGCATCCTGAGGTGTTCCACTCGAGCACCCGAGCACCCTAACACAGCTGCCAGTGACTTTCTGCTGTAGTTGCATGTCGGGCCAACCAACACAACATTGCTAGAAATGGATGAATAGAGACCAGCAGGGGAACAAGGAAATGTAAACATTGGCGTGGCAGGGGACTGCTTTTCTAATTTATACTATTGTCTGCTATTTTTGTAATAATAATTTGAGTTGGAAACCCCTTTTAAAGGGATTCTGGACTATTATCTGCAGGCATACATGTGTAGTACTGCAGATAAAGAGTCCAAATCAATATTTTATATTTTCCTACGATGCTCCCCGTTCCCGCACTGTCAGCACCAAAGCTGCTGTGAAATTCAAAATCCAGACTGCTGTGTGTAACGAAGAGGATTGCCTGAGCATGCACAGCAATAATAAAGGTTGTAGTACTCCTTTTCTCAATCTCTCTAAAGTCTCTCAACAAAATCATAGACAGGCAGTGAGATATTTTGTAACTGTTTCTACAGTTCCTGGGCTGAGGAGAGCAGATTGCCCAAACCATTTCCAAGTGTGGAAGAGTGTGTTAGCAATGTTCTCTCTCACAGCAAAGTATCTCTGCCATAAACATGCACGATTCCTAACTGACTCCAAAGCATGCCTTTGAGATTATGCACCATCTGATTTCCTTTACTTTGGAGCAATTTTGATGATAAATTAGTTTACATGGCTATAAATGTCTACACTTACTAATCAGAGGAGAACATGCAGGATGAACCAATGTTTCAACCTTTAATTGTTCATACAATACTATATGAGGTACAGTACACAAATATAACAAATTACAATATTTAACTAAGTAATATAACATTACATCAGTTAACCCTTTGCTGTGATCCTGTTCTGGGTTGTTCTGTTCTGGGTTGGTTATTGGGTTCTTTAAAGTATTTAAACAGTTATGGTTATATGATTCTAAGTCTAGACAGTAACAGTGAGACAAAAATGTCACCTGTTCTGGAAAAAAAATGATTCATAACCTTCATTCATCGCAAGTTCATGACCATAAGCAAAATACTGTCAATGATCTTTCAAACATCATGATAGTGTCATCTATTTATCTATACAAGACATAGTCTGTGATATTAGATGACCATGAACTCAGACAACTCAACCAAAACTCCAAAAGCTGTGTTTTCTCTGACAATTTAGCTTTGTCATTTTACTTTTAACAAACTCTTTGTTAACTTTTAATCATATAACGAAACAGCAAAAATACTAAACTTAACCTAGTGTCTGATATATTTCAACAATGTCATCCTTTTAAAGCTCAGTTGATTTTAGGAACGTAGCATTAATGTCAGTATCTTAAATGTCAAAATTACCTTGTTATACACGTTGGTTGCCCCCGTAGACTTTAATAATATCACCCCGTTAAAAGTCATGATCATTCTTTTACATAGTCTACTCAGTTGACGCCATAGATTTTAATAGTGTCACAATTTTAAATGTCAAAATCCTTCCTTTTGCATATAGCAGACTAAATGTTTTATGCCAAACTTATAACAGTGCTGAACAATTGACAGTGATACTACTTTTACAATTGTAAATAAGTGTGTAACTAATTAAAAAAGGACTACACGATACTGTATTAAACAAGTTGAATTGATTTTTTCAGGTTTTACATGGTGTATCACTGCAGTTAAATGCTTTTTAATTGTTCCGAAGCATCTAGAACAAAATATAAATAAATAAAAATGAAGCAGCGTTGGAAAATATCCCCACGTCTTGTGTATACAGCTTCTGTACAGACTTATATGTACAGTGGAATGCAAAAGGTTGAAGTTGGTTCAAAATGACTGTTACTATGAATAGTTAAGCAGCTTGAAGATAAAATTATCTCCAAAAAGCATAAAGTTAAAGATGACACATTCCCTTTGTATTTTAAGCTGAAATCATTTTTTATTTTCACCTTTTATATTTTCAAAACAAGAGTCACAAATGAACATATAGCTTTTGAAGCAATGTTTTTTACAATTAGACAATAGTGTGCAAATTTATGACTTTCCAAAAAGGTTTAGACCATCTGGTCATTGTAGTTGTGAACTGAAAGAAAAGTTTTGCCAACGACTCTCCTGAAACTGTGTCATCTTTTCACAAAAAAATCTTATGAGCCAATAAACCTAAGGATCCCATTTTGTAAGAAACATAACAATTCAACCCAACTTTAACTGGCTACAGATACAGTTAAAAACAGAGGTTTACATACATTATATAAAAAGATACATATGCATGTTTTTCTTAATATCTGACATGAAATCAGAATAAACCTTTCATGTTTTTGGTCAATCAATCAATACCATAATTATTTTTATTTGCCAAATGACAGAAAAATGAGAGGGAGAGAGAGAGAGAGAGAGAGAGAGAGAGAATGTTTATGGCATTTTTATTACTTTCTGCAAAGTCAAAAGTTTTAATAAATTTCATTAATATTTTGTACCATTGCCCTTAAACTGTACGACTTAGGTGAAACATTTTGGATATCCTTTCACAACCTTCTCACAATAGTAAGTCGGAATTTGGGCCCATTTCTCCTGAGAAAACTGGTGTAACTGAGCCATGTTTGTTGGTGGCCTTGTTCACACCTGCCTTTTCAGCTTTGCCCATAATCTTTCAATAGGATTGAGATCAGTTTGGCAGTATGCTTTGGGTCATTGTCCATTTGGAAGTCTAATTTCTTTAAAGCTTTAACTTTCCTCGTGATGCCATCTATTTTGCGAAGTGCACCAGTTCCTCCTCCAGCAAAACAACTCCACAACATGATGTTGCCACCCCCATGTTTCACAGTTGGGATGGTGTTCTTAGGCATCCAAGCGTCTCCCATTTTCCTCCAAAAGTAATAATGGTCATTATGGCCAAAAGGTTCAATTTTACTTTTGTCAAACCACAGGACATGTCTCCAAATATGTAGATCTTTGTACCTGTGTGAATCTGCTAACATTAATCTGGCTTTTTTATGTTTCTTTTGGAGTAATGGAATTTTTCCTGGCAGAGTAACTTTTCAGCCCATGTTGATAACGTACTCGTTTCACTGTGGATATTGACAACATCTTACCAGCTTCCACCATCATCTTCACAAGGTCTTTCGCTTTTGTTCTTGGTTTAATATGTACATGTCAGACCAAAGCACGTTCATCTCTGGGACACAGAACCCGTCTCCTTCCTGAGTTGTATGATGGCTGGACATTCCCATCTTGTTTGTACTTGCGTATAATTGTTTGTACAGATGAACGAGGCACCTTCAGGTATCTTGAAATTGCACCCAAGGTCGAGTCGGACTTGTGCAAGTCCACAATTCTCTTCCTAATATCTTGGCTGATTTCTTTAGACTTTACCATGATGCTACACAAAGAAGCAGTGTGTTTTAGGTGTGCATTGATATACATCCACAGGTGTGTCTCTAATTAACCCAGATGTTGCCAATAAACCTAACAGAAGCTTCCAAACTCATGACATCATCATATGGGCAGTCCAGAATTGTTTAAAGGCATAGTAATCTTAGTGTATGTAAACTTTTGACATTGCAGAAAGTAATAAAAATGCCTTAAAACATTCTCTCTCTCACTGTTCTGGCATTTGCCAAATTATAATAATTATGGTAATCCTAATTGACCAAAAACAGGAAAGGTGTTTAGACAGATTTTATGTCAGATTGTCATGGTCTTACCTTCTTGCTGTTCTCCTTCGTTTGACATGTGCTGGCGGCCATCTTGGTTTCTGGGTTTCTTGTAGCCTCCCACCCTGCGGCTTCTCCTTCCCACTGGGAGGAGCTGGATGCCTAGCTCATATATATAGGAGGTCTGTGGCTTCAGTTCCTTGCTTGGTCCTCCTGTGTTCACATGCTTCTAAGACTGCTGCTGCTTCTGGTTCCTGATCCTGGCTTCGTCTGACTACCCTGCTGGTTCCTGATCCAGGCTTCGTCTGACTACCCTGCTGGTTCCTGATCCAGGCTTCGTCTGACTACCCTTCTGGTTCCTGACCTCTGGCTTCGCAAGACCCTGCTTCGGTTTAGCCATCCGTTTGGACTTTTGCCTTACAGCTTGATTTTCAATAAAGCCTTCTTATTTCCACTTATCTCTTGTTGTACGTCTGGTTCATGGTTCCATGACATTAGGACCAAGCCATGAATTCTGACGGTACAGGGCCATCCTCGCTACCTACGCTGGTTGCCAGACTTGATCAGCAGGATCACCTGTTGGGTCGGTTCGCTGTGGCGTTGCAAACCCTGCTTGAACGCACGGCTCATTTAGCTTCCGTTGCCGATGGGTCGGTTGTCGCTCCTGGGCCCGCTCCTACTGCCGCTCCGGTTGTTGCGCCAGAGTCTACCCCGACACCTGTTGCTGCGCCTGCGGTGTTTCGGGGTATTACCGGTTCTGCCCCCCTTCCACAGCGCTTTGGGGGAGAGCCAACTCAGTGCCGAGGTTTCCTTAACCAGGTGGGCATTTATTTCGAGTTGCTGCCACATGCCTTTCCTACTGAGAGATCAAAGGTGGGCTTGTTGATCTCGCTGCTCTCGGACAAGGCCTTGGCCTGGGCCAGCCCTTTATGGGAGAACAACAATCCGGTGGTTGCCGAGTTTTCCGGTTTTGTTGCTTCTCTTCGGAAGGTATTCGATGTGCCGGCTCGTGCTGCCTCTGCTGCGAAGCTCCTTATGTCCATCAGACAGGGTTCACGATCCGTAGCTGAATACGCCATTGAGTTTCGTACCCTGGCAGCAGAGGTGGGCTGGAATAATGAGGCTCTGGTCGCTGCTTTCTCTCATGGTCTCTCGGATGCCTTGAAGGATGAGGTTGCAGCTAAGGACCTACCAGTAGAGCTCGAGTCTCTTATTTCTTTCCTGATTTTGATTGACACCAGACTCAGGGAGAGACCTTCCTTTAAGGAGAGCCTGCGGAGGTCTTCTAACAGATTGGCGCCTACGTTTGCTGTCCCACCCGTGCCTCCCTCTCCTCCCACGCCTCCTGGGGATGACTTGTCTGGGGGTGAACCCATGCAGCTGGGGTTTGCTCGCCTGTCCGAGGGGGAGAGGGTACTCCGGAGACGCGAGGGCCGATGCATGTACTGTGGTCTCGGTGGGCATTTTCGGTTGGCATGCCCGAACCGTCTGGGAAACGCTCGCACCTGAGATCCTGTCGGGGGCAGATCTTGGGTGGAGTCTCCTCGTCCCCGGTTTCCTGTGTTGACAAACCACTGATTACTGTTGTCCTCTCCTGGGTCGGGGGCTCGGTGACGACCCAGGCGTTGGTGGCGTTGGTTTGTTCATTGATAGTGTGTTCGCTGCCGCCAATTCCATTCCTCTGCAGCCTCGAGGTTCCCCACTGGCTCTTGAGGTGATAGACGGCAGACCCCTTCTGCCGCCACACGTGACTCAGGAGACCCTTCCAGTGGGGATGGCCATTGGTGCCGTTCACAGAGAGTCGGTCTGTCTCCAGGTTATTTCGTCTCCACACTACTCGGTGGTCTTGGGGTACCCCTGGCTCCAGAAGCATAATCCGACTTTCGATTGGAGATCGGCCGAGATCCTCTCGTGGTCACCGCAGTGTGGGGCTAGTTGCATCCATGGGCCTGTCAAGTTGCTGTGTACTTCCTCGGACTCTCTGTTGCCTCCTGAATACGAGGAGTACCGGGATGTATTCGATAAGGTGCGTGCGGTTGCCCTACCTCCGCACCGCCCATACGATTGTGCCATAGAGTTACAATCTGGTGCCGTTCCTCCTCGTGGCAAAGTCTATCCACTGTCGGTAGCGGAGAATGAGGCCATGGAGGAGTACGTGAGGGAGGCGCTTTCACGCGGACACATTCGCAAATCCTCGTCCCCGGCAGGGGCTGGATTTTTCTTTGTGAAAAAGAAGGGCGGTGAGTTGAGGCCTTGCATCGATTACAGGGGTCTCAATCGCATCACGATCAAGAACGCTTACCCGATACCCTTGATTTCCGAGCTGTTCGATCGCCTCAAAGGGGCCACGGTCTTTACCAAACTCGACCTGAGGGCGGCATATAACCTGGTAAGGATCAAGGCGGGCGATGAGTGGAAGACCGCGTTTAACACCAGGACCGGTCATTATGAATCCTTGGTTATGCCCTTTGGGTTGTGCAATGCGCCCGCAGTCTTCCAGGAATTCATCAACGATGTTTTCCGTGACCTGTTGCAGCAGTGTGTGGTGGTCTATTTGGATGACATCTTGGTATATTCTCAATCCATGGAGGCCCACATTCTGGATGTCAGACGAGTGTTGCAACGGTTACGAGAGAACAAGCTGTTCGGTAAGCTTGAGAAATGCGAATTTCACCGATCCCAGGTAACCTTCTTAGGTTACATCATTTCCGCTGAGGGGTTCTCCATGGATCCTGAGAAGGTTTCGGCTGTCTTACGGTGGCCCCAGCCCAGTGGTCTTCGTGCCCTGCAGCGCTTTTTGGGCTTCGCCATTTATTATCGGAAGTTCATCAGGGACTTTTCCATGCTAGCCAAGCCTCTCACGGATCTGACCAGGAAGGGCAGTAATCCCCAGGTCTGGCCGCTCGAGGCCATCCGAGCTTTTGAGGCTCTAAAGTCCGCCTTTGTGTCGGCTCCGATTCTGTCGCATCCCAACCCTGGGTTGCCTTTTGTCCTCGAGGTAGACGCGTCTGAGACGGGAGTAGGCGCCCTTCTGTCTCAGCGTAGAACACCAGAGGGTCCTCTGCTTCCTTGTGGGTTTTACTCCCGGAAACTGTCTTCCGCGGAGTGCAACTATCAGATTGGTGACAGGGAGTTATTGGCCATCGTGCAGGCCCTTAAAGAATGGAGGCACTTGCTCGAGGGCTCGGTGGTTCCGGTTCTCATCCTGACGGACCACAAGAATCTGACCTACCTCTCTGAGGCCAAGAGATTGACACCACGTCAGGCCAGATGGGCTCTGTTCTTGTCACGTTTTAATTACGTGGTCTCCTACCTACCCGGTTCCAAGAACATCAGAGCGGATGCCTTATCACGGCAGTACTCCGAGCTGTCCGGGGAGGAGTCGATTCCGACTTCGGTCATACCTCCGAATCAGATCCTGGCCGCCATTCGCACCAGCCTGACCTCTCCCCTGGGTGAGCAGATTTTGGCGGCTCAATCTGGTGCTCCCTCTGGGAGACCCAACGGCAGATGTTTTGTGCCTGAGGAGTTGCGCACTCGGTTGTTGCGAACCTACCATAACTCCAAGGCCGCGGGGCATCCTGGAAAGAATCAGCTGTCCTGGGCTGTTTCACGTCTGTTCTGGTGGCCTTCTCTACGTTCCGACAACGCCGCATATGTAGCGGAATGCTCCGTTTGTGCCCAGAGTAAGTCCCCTCGGCACCTTCCGTTGGGCCTTTTGCAACCCATAGCCACCAGGGAGCGTCCATGGTCACACCTGGGGATGGATTTCATTGTGGACCTCCCTGCATCCCGAGGCCATACGGTCATTCTCATGATTGTGGATCGGTTTTCCAAAATGTGCCACTGTGTTTCTCTCAAGAAGTTACCCTCTGCACAAGAGTTGGCCTCGATTTTTGCCAGGGAGGTCTTCCGGTTGCACGGTTTGCCCAAGGAGATTGTGTCGGATCGGGGGAGTCAGTTTGTGTCCAGGTTCTGGCGCGCCTTTTGCTCCCAGTTGGGGATTCATCTCTCTTTCTCCTCGGCCTACCACCCTCAGTCCAATGGGGCCGCAGAACGATCCAATCAGGCCTTGGAGCAATTCCTTCGTTGCTATGTCTCCGATCACCAAGACAATTGGGTTGACCTCCTGCCTTGGGCTGAGTTTGCCAGGAACACGGCGGTGAACTCTTCCTCTGGGACGTCTCCCTTCATGGCCAATTATGGGTTCCAACCTGCCGTGTTACCGGAGGTATTCTCTCCCCAGGATATTCCGGCTGTGGAGGATCACCTTTCCGTCCTACGTGCTTCTTGGGTACAGATCCAGAGGTCCCTTGAGGTCTCTGCGCAGCACCAGAGACTCCAGGCTGATCGCAGACGAGCGCCCGCTCCTTCCTACCAGGTCGGAGACCGCGTATGGTTGTCCACCCGCAACCTCAACCTTCGAGTGCCCACTCCCAAGCTGGCGCCTCGCTTTGTTGGTCCCTTCCGAGTGCTTCGCAGGGTAAACCCGGTAGCCTATGCCCTTGCGCTTCCTCCTGGCATGCGGATCTCCAACGTGTTTCATGTCTCCCTGTTGAAGCCACTGGTGTGTAATCGTTTCACTTCCTCGGTTCCTCGGCCTCGTCCGGTCCAAGTGGGCAATCGTGAGGAGTATGAGGTGAGCAATATCCTGGACTCACGCCTGGTCCGCGGTCGAGTGCAGTTTTTGGTCCATTGGCGTGGTTATGGTCCAGAGGAGCGTTCCTGGGTTCCCTCCGCAGATGTCCATGCTCCTGCCTTGCTCCGAGCCTTCCACGCACGCTTCCCTCAGAAACCGTTCTTTACTCCGCGGAGGAGGGGCCCTTGAGGGGGAGGTACTGTCATGGTCTTACCTTCTTGCTGTTCTCCTTCGTTTGACATGTGCTGGCGGCCATCTTGGTTTCTGGGTTTCTTGTAGCCTCCCACCCTGCGGCTTCTCCTTCCCACTGGGAGGAGCTGGATGCCTAGCTCATATATATAGGAGGTCTGTGGCTTCAGTTCCTTGCTTGGTCCTCCTGTGTTCACATGCTTCTAAGACTGCTTCTGCTTCTGGTTCCTGATCCTGGCTTCGTCTGACTACCCTGCTGGTTCCTGATCCAGGCTTCGTCTGACTACCCTGCTGGTTCCTGATCCAGGCTTCGTCTGACTACCCTGCTGGTTCCTGATCCAGGCTTTGTCTGACTACCCTGCTGGTTCCTGATCCAGGCTTCGTCTGACTACCCTTCTGGTTCCTGACCTCTGGCTTCGCAAGACCCTGCTTCGGTTTAGCCATCCGTTTGGACTTTTGCCTTACAGCTTGATTTTCAATAAAGCCTTCTTATTTCCACTTATCTCTTGTTGTACGTCTGGTTCATGGTTCCATGACACAGATATTGAGAAAAAATGCATCACCCCATATAGACTCCCTGATCACCCCCCTGTCATTGATCACCCCCCTGTAAGGCTCCATTCAGACGTCTGTATGTGTTTTGCGGATCCACGGATCCGCAAAACACGGACACCGCAGATCTGCAAAACATGGACACCGGCAATGTACTTTCCGCATTTTGCAGATCCACACATCTCCTGAAGTATATAGAAAATGCCTTTTCTTGTCCACAATTGCAGATAAGAATAGGACATGTTCTATAGGCTCTACAAAAAAACGCAGAGTTCGCCCGATCAGGCCTGATCTTGTGCGCACACTTGCGTTCAGTCCGCCCCACCACAGTGACAGAAATATATTTTTTTCTGATCACTGCAAAAACACCGTAAAATCGCTGCGGCGCTATAAAAAGATCACTTTTGAGGGGCATGGCGAGTTCATAGAAGATTTTTTTTGGCACAAGTTAGCGGAAATTGATTTTATTTTCTGTTTTTTTGTTTTTTCTTACAAAGTCTCATATTCCACTAACTTGTGATAAAAAATAAAATCTCACATGAACTCACCATATCCCTCAAGGAATCCAAATGCGTAGAATTTTTTAGACATTTATATTCCAGACTTCTTCTCACGCTTTACGGCCCCTAAAATGCCAGGGCAGTATAAATACCCCACAAATGACCCCATTTTGGAAAGAAGACACCTCAAGGTATTCCTGTGAGTGGCATGGCGAGTTCCTAAAATATATTTTTCTTTTGGCACAAGTTAGCGGAAAATGATATATATATATATATTTTTTTCTCTTACAAAATCATTTTCCGCTAACTTGTGCCCAAAAAAATTATATTCTAGGAACTCGCCATGCCCCTCACGGAATACCTTGGGGTGTCTTTTCAAAATGGGGTCACATGTGGGGTATTTATACTGCCCCGGGATTTTAGGGGCCCTAAAGCGTGAGAAGAAGTCTGGAATCCAAATGCCTAAAAATGCCCTCCTAAAAGGTACTCATTGGAATTTGGGCCCCTTTGCACCCCTAGGCTGCAAAAAAGTGTCACACATGTGGTATCGCCGTACTCAGGAGAAGTAGGGCAATGTGTTTTGGGGTGTATTTTTGCATATACCCATGCTGGGTGAGAGAAATATCTCTGTCAAATGACAACTTTGTATGAAAAAATTGAAAAAGTAGTCTTTTAGAGAGATATTTCTCTCACCCAGCATGGGTATATGTAAAAATACACCCCACTTTTTTGCAGCCTATGTGCACAAAGGGGCCGAAATTCTAAAGAGTATTTTTACAATTTCACAGGGCATAGTATACGCATTTGGATTCCAAACTACTTCTCACACTTTAGGTCCCCTAAAATGCCAAGTTAGTGGAATATGAGACTTTGTAAGAAAAAAAATAAATAAATAAATAAATCATTTTCCGCTAACTTGTGACAAAAAATAAAAACTTCCATGAACTCACTATGCCCATCAGCGAATACCTTAGGGTGTCTACTTCCCGAAATGGGGTCATTTGTGGGGTGTTTCTACTGTCTGGGCATTGTAGAACCTCAGGAAACATGACAGGTGCTCAGAAAGTCAGAGCTGCTTCAAAATGCGGAAATTCACATTTTTTTACTATATTTTGTAAACCCTATAACTTTTACCCAAACCAATAAATATACACTTATTGCATTTTTTTTTATCAAAGACATGTAGAACAATACATTTAGAGAAAAATGTATATACAAATGTAGTTTTATGTGAAAAAATTTACAACCGAAAGTGAAAAATGTCATTTTTTTGCAAACATTTCGGTAAATTTTGATTAATATTAAAAAAAGTAAAAATGTCAGCAGCAATGAAATACCACCAAATGAAAGCTCTATTGGTAAGAAGAAAAGGAGGTAAAATTAATTTGGGTGGTAAGTTGTATGACCGAGCAATAAACCGTGAAAATAGTGTAGTGCAGAATTGTAAAAAGTGGTCTGGTCATTAAGGGGGTTTAAGCTAGGGGAGCTGAGGTGATTAATAGATATAAACTGCATGTATTTATTCCAGAGCTGTATTCACAGTTCTGCTTTTTTTCTATTAAAACCAGTTAAATGACAAATCACAGAGGATCAGGCAAAATTTGTAGTCATAAAAGGCTGAGCAAAGTTCATGCGAATATGTGAAACAGCTCCGAGGTCAGGGCTGCCAGCAGAGGATCAATATGGTAAAAAGGTCCAGGTCGGGTCAGGAAACGGAGGTTCAGAGTGCAGTAAACAAGTAGAGGTTGGTACCTAGACAGACAACAGGAACTGAAACCTTAGCAAGGAACTGGCAAGCTAATAATCTAATTGAATGATACAAACGGCACACTATATATGGCAGAGGCTGATTGGAAGCAATTGGAAACAGCCTAGCAGCTGCACACAAAGTAAACAGATATACTACAGTACTGCAGCATGAGGTTAGGTTGAATGAATAATGATCCTAATAGATACACAGGACACCAGTACCCCAATCTACTGCCAAAGCACTGGAACTGTGACAGACATAACATGAGCAGTGAGGAGGCCATGCCTGCCCAAAAGTAACAGGGCAGTGGCAGACACAAACTGTTGCTGTAACAGGATCCAGGACAGACAAAGGGGGAGAAATATCAAGACTGGATCCATCAGTCTTGGTCTCCCTACACTGACCTGAGATGTGCCTGATTTGTTAAGAGGCAGTATCTCTGCCCTGCCGTGCACCAGAAACTGTAGTCTACACCAGCTACAGGCTAGCGTAGATTTCAGATATAACTTCTGTTACTTTCTGGCAACAGTTATAGTAAATGTGGTGGTGGCAAAAAGCCAAGTCACTTCCACTAAGCCACACTCAATTTTTCACTGCAGTTTAGGCTTTTCTCTACCCTGGGCAACTTGCTGCCCAAGTAATGTATCTAAATATTTGTGACCCCTTGATACTTGAATGGGACTGAGCTGCTTAGGCTACTTTCACACTTGCGTTCGGGGCTCCGCTTGTGAGTTCCGTTCAAAGTCTCTCACAAGCGGCCCCGAACGCATCCGTACTGCCCTAATGCATTCTGAATGGATAAGGATCCGCTCAGATTGCATCAGTCTGGCAGCGTTTGGCCTCCGTTCCGCTCAGCAGGCGGACACCCGAACACAGCTTGCAGCGTTTTGGTGTCCGCCTGGCCGTGCGGAGGCGTGCGGATCCGTTCATAGTTACAATGGAAGTCAATGGGGACGGATCCGTCTGTCCTGGCTCCGCTTTGACACGGATCCGTTCGAAAACGTTCATGTTTTTTGCGCATGCCCAGTAACTTCCTGTCCCTCCCCCTCATCGTCGGCCATTTTGGATCATCGACTTGGTGAGACTGGTAAGTGTATGAAGTTTTGTCTGTTTGTCTATCTTTCTTTTTTTACTATCTATCTATCTCTCTATTTCTAGGGTGGGGGGCTGCTGGCACTTGGGAAGGGGTGTGTGTGTCTGGAACAGTGGGAGCCGCTGGCACTGGTGGTGTGGGCTGCCTTTATGGGGGGCTTCTGGCACTGGGGAGGGGCGTGTGTGGCTGGAACTGTGGTTGCTGCTGGCACTGCGGGGGTGTTTGTGGCTGGAACTGTGCGGTTTGCTGGCATTGCAGGGGTGTTTGTGACTGAAACTGTGGTTGCTGCTGGCACTGCGGGGGTGTTTGTGGCTGGAACTGTGGTTGCTGCTGGCACTGCGGGGGTGTTTGTGGCTGGAACTGTGCGGTTTGCTGACATTGCGGGGGTGTTTGTGGCTGGAACTGTGCGGTGCTTCTGGAACTGCAGGGTTTTTTGTGGCTGGAACTGTGCGGTGCTTCTGGCAGTGCGGGGGTGCTTGTGGCTGGAACTGTGTGGTGCTTATGGCACTGCGGGGGTGTTTGTGGCTAGAACTTTGTTTGCTGCTGGCACTGCGGGGGTGTTTGTGGCTGGAACTGTGGGGGCTGCTGGCATTGGGGGGGCTGAGGGCACTGTGGGAAAGTTGTTTGGAACTGGGGGCCTGATGTCATTGTGGGGGGCTGCTGGCACTATGCGGGGCTGCTGTCTCTCGGGGTGTTTATGTCACTTGGGGGGATTATGGCTCCTGTCGGATTAATTTTTTAAATCATTTTATTATTAGGGTCGTTCCAAAAAAAAAAAAAAAAAGAGAAAGAGACATCTGCGGTGGGGAAGCCCATATCTATATTTTAAAAAGTAAGTATTAAAAAAAAAAAAAAAAGTTTATATATGAGGAAATAGTGCTCTACAAGTTCCTGCATTTTGTCTGGTATTCTGTTGCGTACAGATGTCATCAAAGAAGACATCAGCCATCGACTGGAGTAACCCACCCAGAAGGCGCCGCCGTATCCAGTGGCCGGTAATTATAAAATCAACACTTGGAGTTTTTACTGTTTGATTCGTTGCATTAATCAGTATGTGCTCTTATTATAGATTTCGTCATCATCATCATCATCTGTGGAGGGCTCTCCCGAAGTGGGCGGCGCTGCCGGGGCCAGCTCACCAGCATCGCCAGCGTCCAGGGGAGGTGGACCAAGCCCGGACCGGGGCTGTCAAGAAGTAAGTATATATATATATATAAAGATTTCATAAAAATTGTTTTTATTTAAGTACAGTCTTCTAAAAAAAAAAATATTTGTATTAATAGCAATCTGCACCTAGAGCCGCCAGCGAGGATCCCCCAGTCGCCTCAAGAGTCCGCGGGAATGAGCGTGGCGGTCGTAGACGTGTAAGTATTGAATTTAGTAGTTTTAATTAGCATTTTGTATTAGGATTTACATTAAATTTTGTATTTCCTTTTTTTCAGGGTTCCCTAGGCTCCACCAGGGAAGATGAGGAGTTCGGGGTTCCGAGCATCGATAACCTGCTCCTCATCCGACTGGTGGAGGCGCGTCCAGCATTATGGGACCACTCCGACCGCCACCATGCCGATCATTCTCGCACCCAGCGGCTCTGGAGGGACATCTCTGCTGAAGTTTTTGAGACCTGGGGGGATCTAGATGCGGCGGCTCAGGAGAAATATGGTAAGTAAAACAATATGTATTTTAATACATTAAAATATTGTTGTTTTCCTTTCATCATGCTGATTTTAGTTTTTATTGTTTTTTTCGATAGTCAAACTAGTTATAACGCGTTGGCGATCTATCCGGGACCGCTTCAGGGGGGAGCCTGAGTGGCTCCGGAGGAACCTCAGGGGCCACATACATCCATACGGCGGCCCTGGGGTTCCTACAAAAGGCAATGGCACCAGAAAGGTAAATATTTATAACAACTGTTTAAAAAATAAATTGTAAAGGGGCTGTCTGAGACAGTGGAGCGTTTGGCTCCCCTGTTTTGGACAGCCCCCCACAGTCAGATGGGCAACTGTTCTCTCCGTCTGAGTGTAAAGGGCTGTCTGAGACAGTGGAGCGTTTGGCTCCCCTGTTTTGGACAGCCCCCCACAGTCAGATGGACAACTGTTCTCTCCGTCTGAGTGTAAGGGGCTGTCTGAGACAGTGGAGCGTTTGGCTCCCCTGTTTTGGCCAGCCCCCTACAGTCAGATGGACAACTGTTCTCTCCGTCTGAGTGTAAGGGGCTGTCTGAGACAGCGGAGCGTTTGGCTCCCCTGTTTTGGCCAGCCCCCTACAGTCAGATGGACAACTGTTCTCTCCGTCTGAGTGTAAGGGGCTGTCTGAGACAGTGGAGCGTTTGGCTCCCCTGTTTTGGCCAGCCCCCTACAGTCAGATGGACAACTGTTCTCTCCGTCTGAGTGTAAGGGGCTGTCTGAGACAGTGGAGCGTTTGGCTCCCCTGTTTTGGCAAGCCCCCTATGGTATACGGTAGACATAGCATAGAACATGGATGTTTTATTTAAAGAACAATTCCTAACTTTCCATTTTTTTTTTTACAGAAGTGCCAGCAGCACTCGGGAGCCTGACCAACCTTCTGAGGCGGAACCAGAACAGATCGCCAGCGCCAGCCCTCCTGTCCCTCATGCATCGGCTCAGGATAATCTGGGTCCCCTACCGGGTCCCTCCGCTCAACAGAGGCTCTTAGGTTTCCGTCAAAATTTGAGAGCCCTGGTGAGCGAGCAGAGATCTGGTAGGCCAAGTCGAGCCGATTATGCGAACCTTGTAGAGGTCGTTTCCGACGCTCTAGAAGGTTTTGCCCGACATCAGATGGAGTTTGGTGCTGACTTGATTCGCCGCTGGGAGGGGGCGGAGTCGGCGTTTCAACGCAGCCCAAACTACCATTATGGGCTAAACATGATCGGTTTGATGGACTCAATGATGCCCGAGCAGTTGCATGAGTTCAAAATCATGGTAGAGAACGGGTCATGGGAAATCATGCACCGCCCCCAACCCCCACCCCCATCCCACACCCCCATCCCACACCTACCCCCCATCCCACACCAGTGGCCAGTACCGCCAACCTTTCCCTTCCCACCCCCCCCCCCCCCCGAGCATGTGTTTCCTTCTTCTTCTTTTTCTTCTCCTGCCCCTTATTTGCCTCCTACTTCTTTTCAAACTCCCTCCACCTCTACACATGCTCGGGTCCCCTCCTCCTCAGACCCTTCCTTTCTCCACACCCCACAATTAAGTATAAATAGGGAAGGTTAAATTACCACATTAGCAACACCTGAGGCAAGGGTGAGGCCATTACCAGAAACAACACACAGACGCCAATTGATCCACAAGAAAAACCTGTCAGATAAAGCGATGTGTTGCCAGTCTCACCGATCGATCTCCTGCCACCTGTCGCAGGAACGTCTGTGACAGCCGGTGCCTTCTCAAACAGCTGATCGGCGGGGATCTTGAGTCTCGGAACCACACCAATCAGACAATGATGACTTCATCAGTATAAAAATCTTAGCAATGCCAACAATAAGTAGACCAACTACCAAACTTAAATATTTGCTACACCACATCAATAACAACCAAAAAAGCTAACACACATGAATAATGAATAATGATATCTTTATTATTACAAAAATAATTAATTAAAGTATCAAAACAGAAATGTTGGAGGTACTGATCAACACAGGTGTGTCACAGTGATGCTCCCAGTACATAATATGACCTACTAGGCTCTGGTGAATATCATTAAACATATTACACATTATAATCCAGGCCTTTTTTGTCCCATAGGTAGCTACCAAACCATGTCACTAGATTCATCAATTGTCATGCAGACAATGTTGCAAACATATATACACAAAGAGCAAACATCCTCAAAGTGCACACCACAGTACAAGTAAAATTCAACCAAGGCAATACTCTTGCCTATAATGTATGATGGCCGTTCCGGCCCGATCATATAGAGGTCTCGTGATTAGGGCTAGCTATCGCGAGATCAGGAGTCAGGCATACCGTATAGCCGGATCGCTCAACCCACCTCCAGGTGTAATGTGTAATGGATAATGATGGATCTGTTTAGTTCAATTGTAGGCAGGAAAAAAGGAGAGATGGGTGGGATGTGCAGACACGCCCCCAGGAAGAAGCTTAGGCGAAACGTGCTTTGGGGTTGGTGTGCCCTGTGACTCTCTCGGTCTGTATGACAATGTTAGCTTTGTTGCACATTTATTATTGTTAAGGATTTGTCTTGTGGATTAGATTTGCACTGTGGATTAAAGAGGACCTTTCACCGATTATGACACTGTGAACTAAGAATACAGACAAGGAGAGCGGCGCCCGGGATCTCACTGCACTTACTATTATCCCCGGGCGCCGCTCCATTCTCCTGCTATGCCCTCCGGTATCTCCGGTCACAAAGTTATGGTAGGCGGAGTCTGCCCTTGTTCTTCTATACCGCTGGCCAATCGCATTGCAGAGCTCACAGCCTGGGAGAAAATAACCTCCCAGGCTGTGAGCTCTGTGCTGCGATTGGCCAGCGCTAGAGCAGAACAAGGGCAGACTCCACCTACCATAACTTAGTGACCGAAATCTCTGCCTACTATAACTTAGTGGCGGAGATACCGGAGGGCATAGCGGGAGAACGGAGCGGCGCCCAGGGATAATAGTAAGTGCAGTGAGATCCCCGGGCACCGCTCTCCATGTCTGTATTCTTAGTTCACAGTGTCATAATCGGTGAAAGGTCCTCTTTAAGTTGGGGACGTTTGTTCCCTTTACAGTGGAGGAAATAATTATTTGACCCCTCACTGATTTTGTAAGTTTGTCCAATGACAAAGAAATGAAAAGTCTCAGAACAGTATCATTTCAATGGTAGGTTTATTGTAACAGTGGCAGATAGCACATCAAAAGGAAAATCGAAAAAATAACTTTAAATAAAAGATAGCAACTGATTTGCATTTCATTGAGTGAAATAAGTATTTGAACCCTCTAACAAAAAAAGACTTAATACTTGGTGGAAAAACCCTTGTTTGCAAGCACAGAGGTCAAACGTTTCTTGTAATTGATGACCAAGTTTGCGCACATTTTAGGAGGAATGTTGGTCCACTCCTCTTTGCAGATCATCTCTAAATCCCTAAGGTTTCGAGGCTGTCTCTGTGCAACTCTGAGCTTGAGCTCCCTCCATAGGTTTTCGATTGGATTAAGGTCCGGAGACTGACTAGGCCACTCCATGACCTTAATGTGCTTCTTCTTGAGCCACTCCTTTGTTGCCTTTGCTGTATGTTTTGGGTCATTGTCGTGCTGGAACACCCATCCACGACCCATTTTCAGTTTCCTGGCAGAGGGAAGGAGGTTGTCGCTCAGGATTTCACGATACATGGCTCCGTCCATTTTCCCATTTATGCGAATAAGTTGTCCTGTGCCCTTAGCAGAAAAACACCCCCAAAGCAAAATGTTTCCACCCCCATGCTTGACGGTGGGGACGGTGTTTTGGGGGTCATAGGCAGCATTTTTCTTCCTCCAAACACAGCGAGTTGAGTTAATGCCAAAGAGCTCTATTTTGGTCTCATCAGACCACAGCACCTTCTCCCAGTCACTCTCTGAATCATTCAGGTGTTCATTGGCAAACTTCAGACGGGCCTGCACATGTGCCTTCCTGAGCAGGGGGACCTTGCGAGCCCTGCAGGATTTTAATCCATTGCGGTGTAATGTGTTTCCAATCGTTTTCTTGGTGACTGTGGTCCCTGCTAATTTGAGGTCATTAACTAACTCCTCCCGTGTAGTTCTAGGATGCTTTTTCACCTTTCTCAGAACCATTGACACCCCACGAGGTGAGATCTTGCGTGGAGCCCCAGAGCGAGGTCGATTGATGGTCATTTTGTGCTCCTTCCATTTTCGAACAATCGCACCAACAGTTGTCACCTTCTCTCCCAGCTTCTTGCTAATGGTTTTGTAGCCCATTCCAGCCTTGTGCAGGTCTACAATTTTGTCTCTGACATCCTTGGACAGCTCTTTGGTCTTTCCCATGTTGGAGAGTTTGGAGTCTGCTTGATTGATTGATTCTGTGGACAGGTGTCTTTTATACAGGTGACTAGTTAAGACAGGTGTCCTTAATGAGGGTGACTAATTGAGTAGAAGTGTCTAACCACTCTGTGGGAGCCAGAACTCTTAATGGTTGGTAGGGGTTCAAATACTTATTTCACTCAATGAAATGCAAATCAGTTGCTATCTTTTATTTAAAGTTATTTTTTCGATTTTCCTTTTGATGTGCTATCTGCCACTGTTACAATAAACCTACCATTGAAATGATACTGTTCTGAGACTTTTCATTTCTTTGTCATTGGACAAACTTACAAAATCAGTGAGGGGTCAAATAATTATTTCCGCCACTGTATATGCTCACAGCAGTACAATTGATTTGTATGATACTGTATACAATCAGTACATGGTGTGGGAATTACCTGTGGGACAATGTGTCCCATAGCTCTTTCGCACATACATCATGGCAAGAGTATTGCCTTGGTATAATTTTACTTGTGCTGTGGTGCGCACTTTGAGGACGTTTGCTCCTTGTGTATATGTTTACAACAGTGCAACTAATCTGCAACTAATTGATGAATCTAGCGACATGGTGTGGTAGCTACCTATGGGACAAAAAAGGCCTGGATTATAATGTGCAATATGTTTAATGATATTCACCAGAGCCTAGTTGGGTAGGTCATATTATGTACTGAGAGCATCGCTGTGACACACCTGTGTTGATCAGTACCTCCAACATTGCTGTTTTTATATTTGATACTTTAATGAATTATTTTGTAACAATAAAGATATAATTATTCATTATTCATGTGTGTTAGTTTTTTTGGTTAGTATAAAAATCTTGAAAAACCTCTTAAGGAAAATGTAAAATACACACAAAAATTTTGTGTGCTGCCATAACAATGTCATGTATCAGAACTATGATCAAAATTAAAGGAATTTTCCATATATATATATATATATATATATATATATATATATATATATATATAATACCACAGATGATGCAGCAGCACAGTCAGACGTTGTGCACTGGGTGCAATGTTCCTCAGAGAGGCTGGCTTGTCCTCCAACATATATATTCACCGAATGAAGAGGCAGCACTTCCAGTTATGGGTGATAGGGTGACGACCCCAAACTTTATTCCCAGCAACGTTTCGGCCTTCTCACTGAGGCCTTTGTCAAGCTACAACAATGCTAAAATGTGGGCTCTATATACCCACAACTCATTACAAAATCAGTGCAATTAATGAAATCCAGTGTAGACAATTAAGTCACATGACCATCCAACACTATACTGTCACATGACTATACAAGTGCATATCTTATTTATATCACATATTAAAACCATCGTACAGCATCATTTCACATAAATATTCAGTGTGGATCATACATCATATGTGTCGCATATCATAAATGTGATGTACAGATATCAGTATTCAAAATATTACATCCAGTATCCACTATCACCTAAGTGATCAAAAGTGTACTAACCATGGGGGCGGAGCTAGCGCCGGACAGGAATGGACGTGCGTGCCTGAGCTCTGCAACTCAGACCCGGTTTAACAGCAGCTAACTTAAGCGATTTAGCCCAGAAAATGGGTAAAATAGGCCAGCAAAGAACAGGGGACTCGTCCCTATCACATAAGCAGACTTCTAACTGCGGAGACATGGACAAATTTGTGAAAAAGGCGGCGGCTGTATACGCAGCCAGAGAAGCAAAGATGGCGCCGGACTCCCACAAAGAAACAGAGGAGAGCGACTCGGAGCTCCTAGCTGAAGGTAGTGAGGCGGAGGATCAGCGACACCGCAAGCACCTTCCGATCTCCAGAAAATATCTGGATTCGGCCCTGCAGAGAGCAATGGAGCCGCTGGTGAGCGAGTTGTCTTCCCTCAGACAAGATGTCAGACACGTGGGCAGCAGAGTGGAAGCCCTGGAGACTAATCAGGTCGCAATACTGGACTATCAACTGGCCACTACTAAAAGCCTACAAAACTGCCAGTCTCACCTTAATGATATGTTCAACGCTCTGGAGGATCAAGAAAACCGGGGGAGAAGGAATAACCTCCGTTTTAGAGGTGTCCCCGAAACTGAAACCCCACAGGACTCTGCTGAAATCGTCAAGGAGATTTACGTAAGTCTTCTGGGCCCTGAAAGATCTGCCTCAATTATTATTGAAAGGGCTCACAGGGCTGCTGCGCCCGAAACCTAAAGGCAATGAGCCTCCTCGTGATATTATTTGCCGCTTTCTGCATTTTCAAGATAAAGAGGTCATAATTAACGCGGCGAGAGCACCGAATGGAGTGAAGCACCACGGGGTACCCATAAGCATTTTTCAAGATCTGGCCCCAATGACCCTACAGAAAAGAAGGACACTCAAGCCCCTCACAGATTGGCTTAGAAACCACAAGATTTTATATCGTTGGCAATTTCCTTTTGGACTAACCTTCTCTTTCCAAGGCAGGAAAGTCTCTATTAAATCTCACCAAGATTTGGGACCCGCATTTGACATCCTGGACATCGCTCCCATGGAAATCGAGGACTGGGATATTGTACAAGATCTTACACTGCTGCCGGAGATTCCCAGGGTTCTGCCATTTGAACTGAGAGGCACACCTAAGGCCCAAAGGCAGAAGGAAAAGAAGAGGAACCAACCCCTTACCCCAAGACGTATCACTACAGATGAAACTTAAAGTATAGAAATATGATCTGAGGACTCCTTCTACTTCTTCGTATCACATGCTGAGTATATGGGGCAATAATACCTACTTATGTTCTTCCTATTTTCTCCCCCCTACTTTCTCTCTTTAGCACACTTCGGTATCCCATTCTCTCCTCTATCCCCCCTGTATTCTTGACAGTCCCCAATGTGCTCCCGGCTACACATTACCTCTATGCTTTCTTATGAAAACGCTGTATGGATGTGTAGTCGGCAGTAGAACATCTGACCGACTTGATCGCATTGGGTTGCGCTCTTTTTGTTTTCAGCGATCTTTAGGTCTCGCGCAATATGGAGATGATACAGGGCGGCCATGTAGCATCTGAGACGGGGTGACTCCGTTTGATGGCAAGGGTTTATCAACACCGCTCCCGACCTCACAGTGCCTCTGTGCTTAGATATATATGCGAAGATCCAGTGTGAGGCCGGCAGTTTGCTCTCATTTCTACTCGCTTTGCCGAGTATGTTGTACTTTATATTCGCATAACAGTCGCCATAAGTTTATGCGCATGTATGTTTTCTACGCCTCTCGAAGACAATATAGCCATGTTTAGGTCGCCTCGATTGGTACTCAAAGATTATTAGTGGTATTTTTGACTCCACAAGACCGGAATGTTCTCTATACCCGTAGGAGGACCCAATGTGAATGCGATAATCCGCTATCATAAATATTCGCTCAGACCAGGTCATATTGTTTATATATTTAACTGCATTTCGCTTATGTGCAGGCCAGGTTAGATAAGATTGCAAGAAAGCTTCTCTTAGTGCAATGTAGGTATAATCTACATTCAATGATCTCTGACGGCGCTCCCGGCTGTGCTCTGTCTCTATGCTTTCATATTCCTGCGATGATTCAGTGGACAGTCGGCAGCGCCGGGATACACCTACCGCAATACAAATACCCCTTGTTTATAGGTTCTAGGCGACTATAGACCCGTTTTAACACCATGAAAGAAATCACCGTTAATCACCAGGGTTACCGTTTAGAGGCTGGTTTAAGCACTCAACAAACATTAAGGATGCTCCCGGCTATACATTATCTCTGTGCTATTTATTGACGCGATGATTTAGTGAATAACCGGCAGTATAGAAACACACCCTTTCCGATTTACTTTGTTTTACCCTATATGTACTCAGCGGCATTAGGCTTATAGTTCCAATTTATTTAGACTATGGTTTTTGAACATCTACACTAAATGCGGTTTAGAGCTTATATCCTGTAACCCTGGAGATTAGGGACGAGAACTCTTTGTTCTTACATAATACACTTCTGAGTGAATTTTGTTTATAACTGTCAGAAGTAGGGTTCAGTTATCACCGTCACCTGAGTTCTGTACCACTTCTATGTATCCAGAGACCCCAGGCTTCAAGGTGGTATTCTAGAGAGATGCAACCTTAGACACCATACATTCTCTCAAATCCATTTTCCCTTAAAGGATAATTAACATAATAATCAAGCATGAAGCTACAAATGTGACCCGGGTCTATAAATGGCATCTGCCACTCCCCCCCACTAGATAGGTCATTGAAGGCCGGTTTAATAGGATCATGATAGGTTCCTATATGTTCAATTTATGTTTGTTCTTGTTTGTTTTGCACAGGTCTCCCATCATCCTGGGGCGCATCCATCCGCGACAGCCGTTCCTTCCCCTGGGACAATGGTTCTTGTTTCATACGTCCTTCTCAAAAGCTAAGTACCCTGAGCAGCTCACGTATCGCAAACACTACTTCATGTTTCAGAAGCGTCGTTCTGCCACTCTTCATCAACCCCATGATGGCTATTAGTATTGCCTCCTACAATGTTAAGGGATGTAATTCGCCTTCTAAGAGGAGCCAGATTTTTGGGGTGATGAGGAGAGCCAAAGCGAACGTAATTTTCCTACAGGAAACACATTTTAAATCTCAGCACTTCCCCAATTTATCCTTCTCATATTACCCTACATAGTAACATAGTACATAAGGCCGAAAAAAGACATTTGTCCATCCAGTTCGGCCTGTCATCCTGCAAGTTGATCCAGAGGAAGGCAAAAAAACCCTGTGAGGTAGAAGCCAATTTTCCTCACTTTAGGGGAATAAAAATTCCTTCCCGACTCCAATCAGGCAATCAGAATAAATCCCTGGATCAACGATATCTCTCTAGTAGCTATAGCCTGTAATATTATTACGCTCCAGAAATACATCCAGGCCCCTTTTGAATTCCTTTATTGTACTCACCATCACCACCTCCTCAGGCAGAGAGTTCCATAGTCTCACTGCTCTTACCGTAAAGAATCCTCTTCTATGTTTGTGTACAAACCTTCTTTCCTCCAGACGCAGAGGATGTCCCCTCGTCACAGTCACCGTCCTGGGAATAAATAGATGACGGGATAGATCTCTGTACTGACCCCTGATATATTTATACATATTAATTAGATCTCCTCTCAGTCGTCTTTTTTCTAAAGTGAATAACCCTAATTTTGATAATCTTTCAGGGTACTGTAGTTGCCCCATTCCAGTTATTACTTTAGTTGCCCTCCTCTGGACCCTCTCCAGCTCTGCTATGTCTGCTTTGTTCACTGGAGCCCAGAACTGTACACAATACTCCATGTGTGGTCTGACTAATGATTTGTAAAGTGGTAGGACTATGTTCTCATCACGGGCATCTATGCCCCTTTTGATGCAACCCATTATCTTATTGGCCTTGGCAGCAGCTGCCTGACACTGTTTTTTGCAGCTTAGTTTGCTGTTTATTAAAATTCCTAGATCTTTTTCCATGTCAGTGTTACCGAGTGTTTTAGCATTTAATAAGTACGGGTGACTTGCATTATTCCTTCCCATGTGCATAACTTTACATTTGTCAGTGTTAAACCTCATCTGCCACTTATCTGCCCAAGCCTCCAATCTATCCAGATCCCTCTGTAATAGTATACTGTCCTCTTCAGTGTTAATTACTTTACACAGTTTAGTGTCATCTGCAAAAATTGATATTTTACTATGCAAGCCTTCTACAAGATCATTAATAAATATATTGAAGAGAATAGGGCCTAATACTGATCCCTGAGGTACCCCACTAGTGACAGTGACCCAATCTGAGTATTTACCATTAATAACCACCCTCTGTTTTCTATCACTGAGCCAGTTACTTACCCACTTACAGACGTTTTCTCCCAGTCCGAGCATTCTCATTTTATATACTAACCTTTTATGTGGTACAGTGTCAAATGCCTTGGAGAAGTCCAGATACACCACATCCATTGATTCGCCGCTGTCAAGTCTAGAACTTACCTCCTCATAGAAACTGATTAAATTTGTTTGACATGATCGATCCCTCACGAAGCCATGCTGATATGGCGTTATTTGCTTATTTCCGTTAAGATGCTCTAACATAGCATCTCTCAGAAAACCTTCAAACAGTTTACCCACAACAGATGTCAAACTTACCGGCCTATAGTTTCCAGGCTCTGTTTTTGGACCCTTTTTGAATATTGGCACCACATTTGCCATGCGCCAATCCTGTGGGACATTCTCTGTCAATATAGAATCTGCAAATATCAGAAATAAGGGTCTGGCTATGACATTACTTAATTCCCTTAGGATACGGGGGTGTATGCCATCCGGTCCTGGCGATTTGTCTATTTTAATCTTTCTAAGTCGCTGTTGCACTTCTTCCTGGGTCAGACAGGACACTTTTAATGGGGAATTTATTTCAACATTCGGCATGTCATCTGACAGTTTATTTTCCTCAGTGAATACATTGGAGAAAAAAATATTTAACAGCTTTGCTTTCTCCTCGTCGCTCTCTGCGACTTCCCCCTCATTACTCTTTAACGGGCCGACACCTTCAGATTTATACTTTTTAACATTTATATAATTGAAGAACATTTTAGGGTTAGTTTTACTCTCTTTGGCAATTAATCTCTCAGTCTCTAGTTTGGCCGCTTTTATTTGTTTTTTGCATGTTCTATTTTTTTCCTTATAGTTTTTCAGTGCTTCCGTGCTACCCTCCTGTTTTAGTGTTTTATATGCTTTCTTTTTGTCATTTATTGCTTTCTTTACAGTTCTGTTTATCCACATTGGTTTCTTTTTGTTCCTTAACCTTTTATTCCCATACGGTATGTACCTCTCACAATGAGATTTTAGGATGCTTTTAAAGATATCCCATTTTGTGGCTGTATTTTTATTTGTGAGGACTTTATCCCATTTAGTTAGGCCTATGGCCTCTCTTAGTTGGCTAAATTTAGCTTTTTTGAAGTTTGGTATTTTTGTTCCTCCCTGTAGAAACACTCTTTTGAATGATAATTGGAAGGTTATTACTTTGTGGTCACTATTTCCCAGGTGTCCCCCAACCTGCACGTCTGTTCTGTCAGGCCTATTGGTTAATACTAAGTCCAGTATGGCCGTCCCTCTAGTCGGGTCCTGAACCAGTTGGGAGAGGTAATTGTCTTTAGTTATTGCCAAGAACCTGTTTCCTTTATGAGATATACAAGTTTCAGTTTCCCAGTCTATATCTGGGTAGTTGAAGTCCCCCATAATAACCACCTCATTATGATTTGCCGCCTCATCTATCTCATTTAGTAGTAGATTTTCTGTGGACTCTGGTATGTTAGGTGGTTTATAGTAAACTCCTATTAGTAATTTATTATTGTTTTTAGCTCCATGTATCTCTACCCACAGTGACTCCACATGTTCATGTCCCTCACTTATATCTTCACGGAGTGTGGTCTTTAGACCGGACTTTACATAAAGGCAGACCCCTCCCCCTCTCCGATTTTGACGATCTTTTCTAAACAGACTGTAACCCTGCACATTAACCGCCCAGTCCTAGCTATCATCCAGCCATGTCTCAGTTATTCCCACTATGTCATAGTCCTCCTCACACATCACTAATTCCAGTTCACCAGTTTTATTAGTCAGGCTTCTGGCATTAGTATACATACATTTGAGAGGTTTATGTATATTTTTTGCTCTACACCTTTCCTTCTGAACTGTTCTAGTCCCTCCTTCCATTCCTCCTCCAGTCTCACTACCTTGCCCCCGGTCTCTATCTGCACTATCTTCCCATTCTATAACATAATTACCCTCCCCCCCAGTCCCTAGTTTAAACACTCCTCCAACCTTCTAGCCATCTTCCTCCCCAACACAGCTGCCCCTTCCCCATTGAGGTGCAGCCCGTCCCTGCGATAGAGCCTGTAGCCGACAGAGAAGTCGGCCCAGTTCTCCAGGAACCCAAACCCCTCCTTCCTACACCAGTTTTTGAGCCACTTGTTAATTTCCCTAATCTCCCGCTGCCTCTCTTGTGTGGCCCGTGGTACAGGTAGTATTTCCGAAAATACTACCTTTGAGGTCCTTGCCCTCAGTGTCATGGAACCATGAACCAGACGTACAACAGAGATAGGTGGAATAAGAAGGCTTTATTGAAAATCAAGCCGTAGCTAAAGTCCAAACGGATGGCTAAACTGAAGCAGGGTCTTGCGTAGACGGAGGTCAGGAACCAGGAGGGTAGTCAGACGTAGCCAGGATCAGGAACCAACGGGGTAGTCAGACGAAGCCAGGATCGTAAACCAACGGGGTAGTCAGACGAGGCCAGGATCAGGAACCAGAAGCAGCAGCAGTCTTTGAAGCATGTGCACACAGGAGGACCAAGCAAGGAACTGAAGCCACAGACCTTCTATATATATGAGCTAGGCATCCAGCTCCTCCCAGTGGGAAGGAGGAGCCGCAGGGTGGGAGGCTACAAGAAACCCAGAAACCAAGATGGCCGCCAGCACATGTCAAACGAAGGAGAACAGTGAGAAGGTAAGACCATGACAGTACCTCCCCCTCAAGGGCCCCTCCTCCGCGGAGTAAGGAACGGTTTCAGAGGGAAGCGTGCGTGGAAGGCTCGGAGCAACGCAGGAGCATGGACATCTGTGGAGGGAACCCAGGAACGCTCCTCTGGACCATAACCACGCCAATGGACCAAAAACTGCAACCGACCGCGGACCAGGCGTGAGTCCAGGATATTGCTCACCTCATATTCCTCACGATTGCCCACTTGGACCGGACGGGGCCGAGGAACCGAGGAAGTGAAACGATTACACACCAATGGCTTCAACAGGGAGACATGAAACACGTTGGAGATCCGCATGCCAGGAGGAAGCGCAAGGGCATAGGCTACCGGGTTTACCCTGTGAAGCACTCGGAAGGGACCAACAAAGCGAGGCGCCAGCTTGGGAGTGGGCACTCGAAGGTTGAGGTTGCGGGTGGACAACCATACACGGTCTCCGACCTGGTAGGAAGGAGCGGGCGCTCGTCTGCGATTAGCCTGGAGTCTCTGGCGTTGCGCAGAGACCTCAAGGGACCTCTGGATCTGTACCCAAGAAGTACGTAGGACGGAAAGGTGATCCTCCACAGCCGGAGTATCCTGGGGAGAGAATACCTCCGGTAACACGGCAGGTTGGAACCCATAATTGGCCATGAAGGGAGACGTCCCAGAGGAAGAGTTCACCGCCGTGTTCCTGGCAAACTCAGCCCAAGGCAGGAGGTCAACCCAATTGTCTTGGTGATCGGAGACATAGCAACGAAGGAATTGCTCCAAGGCCTGATTGGATCGTTCTGCGGCCCCATTGGACTGAGGGTGGTAGGCCGAGGAGAAAGAGAGATGAATCCCCAACTGGGAGCAAAAGGCGCGCCAGAACCTGGACACAAACTGACTCCCCCGATCCGACACAATCTCCTTGGGCAAACCGTGCAACCGGAAGACCTCCCTGGCAAAAATCGAGGCCAACTCTTGTGCAGAGGGTAACTTCTTGAGAGGAACACAGTGGCACATTTTGGAAAACCGATCCACAATCATGAGAATGACCGTATGGCCTCGGGATGCAGGAAGGTCCACAATGAAATCCATCCCCAGGTGTGACCATGGACGCTCCCCGGTGGCTATGGGTTGCAAAAGGCCCAACGGAAGGTGCCGAGGGGACTTACTCTGGGCACAAACGGAGCATGCCGCTACATATGCGGCGATGTCGGAACTTAGAGAAGGCCACCAGAACAGACGTGAAACCGCCCAGGACAGCTGATTCTTTCCAGGGTGCCCCGCGGCCTTGGAGTTATGGTAGGTTCGCAACAACCGAGTGCGCAACTCCTCAGGCACAAAACATCTGCCGTTGGGTCTCCCAGAGGGAGCCAAAATCTGCTCACCCAGAGGAGAGGTCAGGCTGGTGCGAATAGCAGCCAGGATCTGATTCGGGGGTATGACCGTAGTCGGAATCGACTCCTCCCCGGACAGCTCGGAGTACTGCCGTGATAAGGCATCCGCTCTGATGTTCTTGGAGCCGGGTAGGTAGGAGACCACGTAATTAAAACGTGACAAGAACAGAGCCCATCTGGCCTGACGTGGTGTCAATCTCTTGGCCTCAGAGAGGTAGGTCAGATTCTTGTGGTCCGTCAGGATGAGAACCGGAACCACCGAGCCCTCGAGCAAGTGCCTCCATTCTTTAAGGGCCTGCACGATGGCCAATAACTCCCTGTCACCAATCTGATAGTTGCACTCCGCGGAAGACAGTTTCCGGGAGTAAAACCCACAAGGAAGCAGAGGACCCTCTGGTGTTCTACGCTGAGACAGGAGGGCGCCTACTCCCGTCTCAGACGCGTCCACCTCGAGGACAAAAGGCAACCCAGGGTTGGGATGCGACAGAATCGGAGCCGACACAAAGGCGGACTTTAGAGCCTCAAAAGCTCGGATGGCCTCGAGCGGCCAGACCTGAGGATTACTGCCCTTCCTGGTCAGATCCGTGAGAGGCTTGGCTAGCATGGAAAAGTCCCTGATGAACTTCCGATAATAATTGGCGAAGCCCAAAAAGCGCTGCAGGGCACGAAGCCCACTGGGCTGGGGCCACTGTAAGACAGCCGAAACCTTCTCAGGATCCATGGAGAACCCCTCAGCGGAAATGATGTAACCTAAGAAGGTTACCTGGGATCGGTGAAATTCGCATTTCTCAAGCTTACCGAACAGCTTGTTCTCTCGTAAGCGTTGCAACACTCGTCTGACATCCAGAATGTGGGCCTCCATGGATGCAGAATATACCAAGATGTCATCCAAATAGACCACCACACACTGCTGCAACAGGTCACGGAAAACATCGTTGATGAATTCCTGGAAGACTGCGGGCGCATTGCACAACCCAAAGGGCATAACCAAGGATTCATAATGACCGGATCCTGGTGTTAAACGCGGTCTTCCACTCATCGCCCGCCTTGATCCTTACCAGGTTATATGCCGCCCTCAGGTCGAGTTTGGTAAAGACCGTGGCCCCTTTGAGGCGATCGAACAGCTCGGAAATCAAGGGTATCGGGTAAGCGTTCTTGATCGTGATGCGATTGAGACCCCTGTAGTCGATGCAAGGCCTCAACTCACCGCCCTTCTTTTTCACAAAGAAAAATCCAGCCCCTGCCGGGGACGAGGATTTGCGAATGTGTCCGCGTGAAAGCGCCTCCCTCACGTACTCCTCCATGGCCTCATTCTCCGCTACCGACAGTGGATAGACTTTGCCACGAGGAGGAACGGCACCAGATTGTAACTCTATGGCACAATCGTATGGGCGGTGCGGAGGTAGGGCAACCGCACGCACCTTATCGAATACATCCCGGTACTCCTCGTATTCAGGAGGCAACAGAGAGTCCGAGGAAGTACACAGCAACTTGACAGGCCCATGGATGCAACTAGCCCCACACTGCGGTGACCACGAGAGGATCTCGGCCGATCTCCAATCGAAAGTCGGATTATGCTTCTGGAGCCAGGGGTACCCCAAGACCACCGAGTAGTGTGGAGACGAAATAACCTGGAGACAGACCGACTCTCTGTGAACGGCACCAATGGCCATCCCCACTGGAAGGGTCTCCTGAGTCACGTGTGGCGGCAGAAGGGGTCTGCCGTCTATCGCCTCAAGAGCCAGTGGGGAACCTCGAGGCTGCAGAGGAATGGAATTGGCGGCGGCGAACACACTATCAATGAACAAGCCACCAGCACCAGAGTCCACCAACGCCTGGGTCGTCACCGAGCCCCCGACCCAGGAGAGGACAACAGTAATCAGTGGTTTGTCAACACGGGAAACCGGGGACGAGGAGACTCCACCCAAGATCTGCCCCCGACAGGATCTCAGGTGCGAGCGTTTCCCGGACGGTTCGGGCATGCCAACCGAAAATGCCCACCGAGACCACAGTACATGCATCGGCCCTCGCGTCTCCGGAGTACCCTCTCCCCCTCGGACAGGCGAGCAACCCCCAGCTGCATGGGTTGACCCCCAGACCAGTCATCCCCAGGAGGCGTGGGAGGAGAGGGAGGCACGGGTGGGACAGCAAACGTAGGCGCCAATCTGTTAGAAGGCCTCCGCAGGCTCTCCTTAAAGGAAGGTCTCTCCCTGAGTCTGGTGTCAATCAAAATCAGGAAAGAAATAAGGGACTCGAGCTCCACTGGTAGGTCCTTGGCTGCAATCTCATCCTTCAAGGCATCCGAGAGACCATGAGAGAAAGCAGCGACCAGAGCCTCATTATTCCAGCCCACCTCTGCTGCCAGGGTACGAAACTCAATGGCGTATTCAGCTACGGATCGTGAACCCTGTCTGATGGACATAAGGAGCTTCGCAGCAGAGGCAGCACGAGCCGGCACATCGAATACCTTCCGAAGAGAAGCAACAAAACCGGAAAACTCGGCAACCACCGGATTGTTGTTCTCCCATAAAGGGCTGGCCCAGGCCAAGGCCTTGTCCGAGAGCAGCGAGATCAAGAAGCCCACCTTTGATCTCTCAGTAGGAAAGGCATGTGGCAGCAACTCGAAATAAATGGCCACCTGGTTAAGGAAACCTCGGCACTGAGTTGGCTCTCCCCCAAAGCGCTGTGGAAGGGGGGCAGAACCGGTCATACCCCGAAACACCGCAGGTGCAGCAACAGGTGTCGGGGTAGACTCTGGCGCAACAACCGGAGCGGCAGTAGGAGCGGGCCCAGGAGCGACAACCGACCCATCGGCAACGGAAGCTAAATCAGCCGTGCGTTCAAGCAGGGTTTGTAACGCCACAGCGAACCGACCCAACAGGTGATCCTGCTGATCAAGTCTGGCAACCAGCGTAGGTAGCGAGGATGGCCCTGTACCGTCAGAATTCATGGCTTGGTCCTAATGTCATGGAACCATGAACCAGACGTACAACAGAGATGAGTGGAATAAGAAGGCTTTATTGAAAATCAAGCCGTAGCTAAAGTCCAAACGGATGGCTAAACTGAAGCAGGGTCTTGCGTAGACGGAGGTCAGGAACCAGGAGGGTAGTCAGACGTAGCCAGGATCAGGAACCAACGGGGTAGTCAGACGAAGCCAGGATCGTAAACCAACGGGGTAGTCAGACGAGGCCAGGATCAGGAACCAGAAGCAGCAGCAGTCTTTGAAGCATGTGCACACAGGAGGACCAAGCAAGGAACTGAAGCCACAGACCTTCTATATATATGAGCTAGGCATCCAGCTCCTCCCAGTGGGAAGGAGGAGCCGCAGGGTGGGAGGCTACAAGAAACCCAGAAACCAAGATGGCCGCCAGCACATGTCAAACGAAGGAGAACAGTGAGAAGGTAAGACCATGACACTCAGCTTTTGACCTAAATCCCTGAAATCATTTTTAAGGACTCTCCACCTACCCCTAACTTTGTCATTGGTTCCGATATGGACCATGACCGCTGGATCTTCTCCAGCCCCTCCCAGTAATCTGTCAACCCGATCCGCGATGTGTCGAACTCTAGCGCCAGGAAGACAGCACACTGTTCGGCGATCACGGTCTTTGTGACAGATTTCCCTATCTGTTCCCCTAATAATTGAGTCTCCCACTACCAGCACCTGTCTGGCCTGCCCTGCTCTCCTGGTTCCCTGCTTACCGGAGCTGACATTCCCCTGACTGGCAGAGGAAGTGTCTGGCTGCGGCAGTGCCATCCCTGGACTGACATCCCCCTCATCTGCCAAACGTGCAAACTTGTTGGGGTGTGTCAGATCAGGGCTAGCCTCCCTGACACTCTTCCCTCTACCCCGCTTTCTTAATGTTACCCAACTAGCTACCTCACTTTCCTCAGCCTCCTCTCTGTCACCCTCCCCCTCATCTACCCCAAAGAGTGCTTGCTCGGTGAGAAGCAAACTCTTTTGCAAATTGTCAATGCCTCTCAGTGTTGCAATTTGCCCATTTAGAGACTCGATATGCGATTCCAAACGGGTAATTTGCTCACATCTTGAACAAAGATATGCACCCTAGAACTCCTGTTCCAGGACTGCATACATCATGCAAGATGTGCACTGGACTGCGTTGTCAATTGTGCAACACATACTAAATGGGGATTACACCAGCAAAGCAAAAATACAATATAATGTAGTACTAAGAAACTGGCTAATTACAGTTCCCCACTGAAGTCCCTGAATCTAAAGTCACTTAATCTTAAGTCACACTTACGCAACCACACTTAAATCAACCACGCGTCGCGGTCAAACTCGCGTTATATATCTCCTTATATAACTAAATATAGATGCAGCTCACTACACCAGCCTGGTTTGTTTCCCCTCTGGAATCAAAGAGGCTGTGCTGCTCACACTGCTGAGTTTTTATAGTCTCCTAATTAGACAACCACACCCGAATTAGACAGCCACACCCTAATTACTCACCTGTGCATCCCCTGGAGAAGGAAAAAAAAAGTGTTATCACAGCATACAATACAGTCAAACACACTGGGTCTCCTAATTCATGGTTCCACTGTGGGTCTCCTAATTCAAATTCCAAGGGAGTTAGCATTGGCTTCCAGAGTAAGGTGCCTTTCATCCTAGATGACCAGCTGAATGATCCTGAGGGTCGATTCATTATGATTAAAGGCAAGATAGGTCAACACCTGTACACCTTTATAAATGTCTATGCCCCAAATATTCGCCAGATTCCTTGGCTAAAGTCGATTCTTCTAAAAATAGAATCTTTTAGAGATGGTATCACGGTAATGTGAGGAGACCTGAACCTGGTCCTAAATCCCCTCATTGACTCCTCGTCTCATAAATCGGCCCAATCTCAAAGGGGCATTCGCACCCTAGTGAAGGAACTTGCCAAAGCCCACCTATTTGATGTTTGGCGCACGCTACATCCAGACTCTAGTGACTACACTTTCTACTCATCACTACACAGGTCATACCAACGCCTCGATCATTTATTCATTTCAAAGGAACACCTTCACTTGTGTGCAAAGGCCGAAATAGGTTCCATAATCTTGTCAGACCACGCTCCCATATTCCTTCATATAAACGCCCCCCTAAACCATAAACCCTCTAGCCACTGGCGTTTTAATGAACAGCTTACAAGTATATCATCCACTAAATCTAAACTGAAAGACCTCCTGGAAGAATATTTTCACACGAATTGCTCCCCCGAGATTTCACCTCAAGTAGTCTGGGATGCCCACAAAGCATTTATCAGGGGCCACTGTATTAGCTTAGGGGCGTATCTAAAAAAGGAAAGACAGAAACAGTTAGACACCCTGTATGAAAAAATTAGTCAGCTGGAGAGTGCCCATAAAAAATCCCAGTTGGAGTCACATTTATTAGAACTATCTGCGACCAGGTCTGCCATCAAAAACTTATTGAACTTAGCCTCTGCTAAATTATATTTACACTCCCAGTACAAAATATTTGCCCATGGTAGTAAAGCTTCTAGATATATGATGTCTAGACTAAAACGTAGGAAAATAAACAACTATATACATAAACTAAAGACCCCAGAAGGCCCGTTGACCTTTGAATCAAATAAAATTGCTTCACTGTTTAGGGATTATTATGAATCTCTTTACAACCTAAATCCGACGCAACCTCCCTCTGGTGAAGCGGTGATTCCTCCACTCCTTAACTCATATTTCAGCGGCTTGTCCCTCTCCTCTCTCTCGGAACAGGATGGGGTTCACTTAGCCTCCCCTTTTTCTCCTGAAGAACTCCTGCATGCCATCAAAAACTCCCCGAAAGGGAAATGCCCAGGCCCAGATGGGTTCCCGATACCCTATTACCATTCTTTCCATGAAATATTGATTCCGCACATGCTCCGAGTGTATAATAACGCCTTACAAGGTACCCCACTATCATCTGACATGTCAAATGCCCACATTTCTTTAATTCCTAAAGAAGGTAAAGACCACTCCTTATGCCCTAACTACCGACCCATTTCCCTTCTTAACATTGACTTAAAACTTTTAGATAAGATGCTTGCAAACAGGTTGTCAAAGCTTCTCCCTGTACTAGTCCATAGGGACCAAGTGGGTTTCGTTAAAAATAGAGAAGGAAAAGACAACACGCCCCGGATCCTCAACATTATACATTATGTTAAGAAAAAGAGCCTTCCCCTGGTCCTTCTCAGCACAGACGCTGAGAAGGCATTTGACAGGGTTAACTGGCCTTTCATGTATGCGGCGCTGCAATCTCGCAACCTACCCCTCCCCTTCATAGCAGCGATTAAAGCAATGTACCACCACGCTTCAGCCTCAATTAGGATCAATGATACTCTATCAAAACCATTTAAGATAAGTAATGGCACTCGACAGGGTTGTCCCCTCTCCCCCCTCCTGTTCGTCCTCGCCTTAGAGCTACTTCTACAAACTATCCGGAAAGATTCGGACATCCAGGGTGTACACCTAGGTGACCAACAACATAAAGTAGCCGCGTTTGCGGACGACCTACTCTTAATAACAAGTAATCCTGAAAAGGCTCTTCCAAAACTTTATGGCCATCTAGAAACATATGGTTCACTTTCTAATTTTAAGGTGAACCATAATAAATCACTAATTATCGCTACGGGACTTAAAAAGTCTCTGAAGACCCGGCTAGAAGCATACTCGCCATTTAATTGGTCATCCCCTTTTCTTACGTATCTTGGAATCAAAATGAGTGCAGATCCTAACCAACTCTTTAATCTGAACTATATTCCTCTCCAAAACAAAATAGCTGATGATCTGACCTCCCTTGATATCCCCACTCTCTCATGGTTTGGGAGGAAGAACATACTAATGTCACTCATTATCCCTAAACTCACGTACCTCCAACAAGCCTTACCAATCCCCATCACCTCCATTTACTACTCTAAACTTAAGACCATGTTCCGATCTTTTATCTGGAACAAGAAGAAGGCCAGAATGTCCTATAGGTCTCTGTCTTTTCCGAGAGAGAGGGGAGGGATAGCGTTACCAGACCCGGAACTTTATGGTAGAGCTATTTTACTCACCAGAGTTGTGGACTGGCTGACAGCTCCCAAGCAAAAATCCTGGGTCTCAATGGAGGAGGAGTTGCTGGGTATTCCGTTCAGAGCAGCTCTATTGGGTCGCATGTCACCACTGCCCCCTTGCCCCGATATCACCCTGGTTATGAAAGCCACTCTGAATGCGTGGCACACCCTACAAAAATCACCCCTGGGCTCGCCTCTCCCATCTCCAATCCTTAAGATAGGAGACATTTTTCATCTAGACCCCCGGGCCCTACAGAATAGCATACCCAATGAAATTACACGTTCTACACTGAAGCTGTCGGATTTCTACAAAGAGGGTAAATTGCTTACTATTAATGAAATGGGTGATCACTTAAAATGCTCTCGTTCTAACTTTTCAGGGCTCCATTTCTTAAGAGCATATATGTCTCAAAATATACATTTACATATGCTGCTTCGTCCTATCACTTGGTTTGAACACATTATCAGTCGAGACGTTACCCCACAAAAGATGATCTCACAATGGTACAATAGACTAAGAACTCCCCCTGAAGCTTTAACACCAGCTTTTATTAGACTTTGGGAAAAAGACCTAAACAAGACTCTCTCTTCAGAAGAGACTAGCATCATTTTTAACTCTTCCCATAAAGCCTCCAGGTGTGTCAGGATTCAAGAGAATAACTATAAAATCATCTCAAGGTGGTATAAAACCCCTGACAAGACATGCCTATATTCCACTTCAGCTTCTGACACATGCTGGAGATGCTCAAAGGAAAGAGGTGATTTTATTCATATATGGTGGTCCTGCCCAATTTTACTCAGCTGGTAGGGAGAAGGTTTTCCTAATCTGTAATAAGATTTGCAATACAAGCATCACTCCATCGCCAGAGGTTGCTCTCCTGAATCTCTACCCTCGCAACCCCTCTCCCCAAAATCTTCTTCTCTTCAAACATCTAGTGAACGCCGCTAAACTGCTGATTCCAATATTATGGTTATCAACCGAGGTCCCCTCTGTGGACACTTGGTACCAGAAGATAGATCAAATCTTCCGGCTGGAAGAGCTATCCTCGTGGGAATTGAGATCTCACCATAAGTTCTTAAAGATCTGGAGCCACTGGATTTCCTTTAGAAAATATTAATTGAAAGATAATGTAGTTAGCACGATCCCTGAGCTTACAACACTAAGAGTTCATAACAACTAGCTCCCCATTCAGTCACCTTCTAAGCTCCCTTACATTGTTTGACGTAGAGCTGCTCAGATGGTAAAGGTAACTTTGATTTTTGGCTGTCTCGGATGGATCAAAACGATCAAAACGCTCAGAATTAAGATGCTTCCTAGATATGTCTAAGACATTAAGTGCAACCTAGTCATTAAGCATGATTATTCTCAGTATATTATATGTTGGAGGTCTTGCACTGCTGTTTAGCCATTGAGAGCATGTGTTATCCTGTCTGACATATATTTTGTACCTGACAGACCTGTACTATGTTTCTTTGTATTAAGAGCAGAGGAGTATGTTTCTTCTCTTCCGCTCTATTTCTGTTTTTATATTGATTTATTCAATAAAATTATATATAAAAAAAAAAAAAAAAAAAAAAGTGTACTAACCATAAAGAGTTAAAAACACCAATACATTATACAGCTGTATCTTATTGTTAAAAATTGATGAGACCAACCGTCATGGAGTAGCCAAGTGTGCCTGCTTCAGCGTCTCCCCGTCTGCCAGGCGCATGCGCCGCGACGTGCGTCATCAGTCGCCTTCCCCATGTGGCCGCGTCATCACGCACGTTCCCTGGAGCGCAACGTCGCCCAGTGGAACGCATCGCTGACGGAGCGGCCTCAGGGGGCAGGGCAAAGGCGGACACACGTCCGGATCGCCTCGCCAGGCGTCTAGGGGGCGTGTTAGTAACCAAGGTGACGACATAGATGGCTATCCCAGAGGGGGACAAGACAATGTCATTCAGCACAATCAACTGACCGACATAAAATAAGATGTGACGATGTGTACAATAGGGGTCACCACCAAACTATCGGCAAATATAGCCGAAGTGGTGCATTCCCCCATGTCCACATCATTACTGTCATCATTAGCTAGTATGCAGATACAAAGGGAGGAATCCTTCCCATCTCCCTGCATTAATACTTTAATAAAGATAAAGAGGCCGTCTGGCATACAGATTCCCAGCCAAAAATTGCCTCTCAAATCATCTCAGAAAAAAATCAATGCCGGTCGGATTATCTTGACGTGCGGTATGTGACTTGTCATTGTAGCCCCTCCTAAACACCAGTCTATGGTCACCATCAAGCTTGCACACTGGGGTAGTCAATATACGGTCAGGTCCAACTGTAAGACAAAGGATCTTCTCTTTTTCTCAAGTGTCTATCTATGGATCTAGAAAGAAGAAGATGTAAGCAGATTCCTACAACATTCTATAGAACTAGCATTGTTGTATATCATCCCCATCAAGCTGGACAAACAGTATCGCCCCCACGCCTGGTGAGCAAGTAGCACATTACCTATCCACATAATTCCCATCTGCACTCAGCATTAAGACCTGCGGGCCTAAGAGTACCTAACTTGTGTATCCACATAATCTCGCGCTGTTTCAACTTTTTCTCCCTATCGCCTCCCCTTTTAAGTGGGGGGATATGATCAATCACCCTAAACTTAAGGTCCTTTTCCCTATGTCCAGCCTCAACAAAATGTTTAGGCACTGGGAGGTCCCTTCGTTTTTGGCGGATGGAATACCTGTGATAGTTCATTCTCGTCTTAACATCGCATGTAGTCTCCCCAACGTACAGGAGACTACACGGGCATGACAACAAGTATACGACGAATGAACTATCACAGGTCAGATAATGTCTGATCCCAAATACCTTGTGCGTGGCTGGATGCGTAAACGTATCTCCCTTTAGCATATAACTGCAGTTTACACAATTCAGACATGGATAGCTTCCGCATTTCTTACGGCCTATATATGTCTGGACTGTGGTTTTGTCACCTACTACCTCTGCTTTAACCAATTTGTCTCGTAAATTCTCAGTTCTCCTATAGGACATTAAAGGGGGCACAGCAAATTCATTAACATGACCAAGATTACTGTGCAATATAGGCCAATGCTTCCTGATGGCCTTGGCCACCTGGTCACTGCCCTCTGTATAAGTAGAGATGAATGGTATTCTAGCTTGATCGATCACTTTCTCAGGTCTCTTCAGGTCTAAATCGTCCAAATGTTTTTGGACTAATTTTCTTGGGTATCCCCTATGCAGGAACTTATCGGCCATCTCTGCTAATCTTTTATTTTTCAATGGTGGATCTTTCACTATACGTTGGATACGAAGAAATTGACTCCGTGGCAAGGACCTTACCATGGGCCGTGGATGGCAACTTTCAAACTTTAAAAGCTTGTTACAATCAGTCGGCTTAATGAAAAGGTCTGTCACCAACCTGTTGTCCTGTTTCATCACCATGGTGTCCAAAAATTGAACCTGCTCGGTGGACTGCGTCAGAGTGAACTGGATTTCTGGATCCATATTATTCAGGAATAAGTGGAATTGAGCCAATTCATCATCAGTGCCCTCCCAGATGACGAACACGTCATCTATGTATCTCCACCACCCCAGCACATGGCTGAAGTGGTGGGACACATAGACGTGCTCAGTCTCCAGGCCGGCCATGAAGATATTGGCGTACGTGGGCGCCATGTTAGACCCCATAGCGGTTCCACACTGTTGAAGATAGTAGCCATTTTGGAAAGCAAAGTAGTTGTATCTGAGCACCACACCGAGCAGGTCAATTATAAACTCCTTACATACATCAGTATATTGTGTTGCAACCAGACACTTTCTGACAGCCTCTACACCCCTATCGTGATTGATAGAGGTGTAGAGGCTGACCACATCAAATGACGCCAATATAGTCATTGGTGTTATAACTACCTCAGCAATTTTGTCAAGAAAGTGACCAGTATCCCGAATGTAGGACTCAGCTGAACTCGCAAATTGTCGAAGGATTTTATCCAAAAAAATCGCCAAATTGGAAAATACAGATTCCCTCCCGGAGACTATCGGTCTCCCCGGGGGGTTACACATGCTCTTATGAATTTTTGGTAACACGTATATCAATGGTGTCTTAGGGTGTGTGATCAATAAAAAATTGTATAGAGACTCATCAATCAGGCCCCCCGTTTTAGCTTCATCCAATACCCTGGTGATGATTTTAATCACCTCAAATTTTGGGTCATGATTGAGACGTCTATATACAAGGGTGTCCCCCAATTGTCTCTGTATCTCTGAGACATACCAGGCAGTGTCCATTACAACAACGGCTCCCCCCTTATCTGCGGGTTTCACAGTGAGGGAGCCGTTGTTGCATAGTTCATCCAACGCCTGTATCTCAGCAGATGTCATATTGGGGTGCTTCAGACAACCACTTTGTGAGGTGTTCTTCAGCTCCTCGATCTCAACCCTTACTGCATTGATGTACGTGTCAATAGCTGAACATTTAATCTGTGGCGTGAAATTGCTCTTCAGGTGTAGACCAACACCATGAAGTGAAAGTTCACAACCCCTTACTTCATTCATATCGGCCAAATGTCTATCAGCAAACCACACTTTCAACTTAATATTCCTAAAAAATAGCCATCTATGTCGTCACCTTGGTTACTAACACGCCCCCTAGACGCCTGGCGAGGCGATCCGGATGTGTGTCCGCCTTTGCCCTGCCCCCTGAGGCCGCTCCGTCAGCGATGCGTTCCACTGTGCGACGTTGCGCTCCAGGGAACGTGCGTGATGACGCTGGCCACATGGGGAGGGCGACTGATGACGCACGTCGCGGCGCATGCGCCTGGCAGACGGGGAGACGCTGAAGCAGGCACACTTGGCTACTCCATGACGGTTGGTCTCATCAATTTTTAACAATAAGATATAGCTGTATAATGTATTGGTGTTTTTAACTCTTTATGGTTAGTACACTTTTGATCACTTAGGTGATAGTGGATACTGGATGTAATATTTTGAATACTGATATCTGTACATCACATTTATGATATGCGACACATATGATGTATGATCCACACTGAATATTTATGTGAAATGATGCTGTACGATGGTTTTAATATGTGATATAAATAAGATATGCACTTGTATAGTCATGTGACAGTATAGTGTTGGATGGTCATGTGACTTAATTGTCTACACTGGATTTCATTAATTGCACTGATTTTGTAATGAGTTGTGGGTATATAGAGCCCACATTTTAGCATTGTTGTAGCTTGACAAAGGCCTCAGTGAGAAGGCCGAAACGTTGCTGGGAATAAAGTTTGGGGTCGTCACCCTATCACCCATAACTGGAAGTGCTGCCTCTTCATTCGGTGAATATATATATATATATATCCTGAGGATAGATTATCAATATCGGACACCTGACTCCCGACAACCCTGCCAATCAGCTGTTTGACAAGCACGGCTTAACTATGTGAGCGCCACTTCCAGTTCTTTACACTATGTACCGTCTTCTATGGAGCAGCGGTATACTGTAATTATACTGAATGGCCATTACAGTCCCCTGATCTGAACATCATTGAAAATATGTGGATAGACCTCAAAAGAGCAGTACATGCAAGATGGCCCAGAAATCTCACAAAACTGGAACTGGACTTTTGCAAGGAAAAATAGATGAAAATCCCTCAAACAAGTATTTAAAGGCTCTTGGCTGGCTACAAAAAGCTGTGATAATTGCCAAAGGGGGTGCTTCTAGGTACTAACCATGCAGGGTGCCCAAAGTTTTGCCTTATCCCCTTTGTAAATGTAAAAGATGAAAATAAAAAATAGTTTTGCTTAAAATAGAAAGGGAATATGTCATTTTTAACTTTTAGATTTTTGGACATAATTTAATCTTCAACTTCCTTTGACCAGGGGTGCCCAAAGTTTTTAATGCCTCTGTATTTTTTATTATGTTACACTATTTCCATTAAAAACACTAATTTACATAATTATCTGTTTTTGTGTTGCTGCATTCCAGACCCAGAATATTTTTTATTTTTCTGATGTAACTGTGTGAGGGCTAATATATAATAATTTTCTCTAATGGTAATCATTATTATGAGAGGATGGTATTTTTATCTTCTACTGAAGGCTGTCAGCACCCCCACTTGTTCCCCTCTTCCTATAGTCAGCTAAAGGGGAAGAGCTGTTTTAAGTCTTCATATTTTGAGGCTGTCTAGAAAATAGAGTTATGGGTGTGGTTTTGTTTAAAATGAGACCAGAATCACAGCATCAGACTGGCTCAATGTGGCTCTGAAGCATCCTCCGATGGGCACTCTGACACTATTACATGACCCGCTGTCTGCTGCCCCTTCATAGCTCTGTGAGTACAGCACTGTTTAGTTATAATGCCCGGGTCCGACAGTGGCGCTGCCTATGTGTGAATGCTGTCTCTCTGCTTTGCTCATTGAGTGTGAATAGAGAGATCCAAAGAGGGCCGAAGAGGAGGCTGAGAAAGGTAAGCCTTTAGACAGTACTAAGCTTCTGTGAGTGTGTGACAGTGGCATTCACACACACTGAGAAAGCATACTAACCTGGTGCCTGAAGGTTGACTGGACCAGAAGAACTGTAGACACTTCAGATAGTGGTATAGGCCTAATGCTGGTTGGCTGAGCCTCAACTAGTCAATGTTAGTCTACTGCATCAGGCCATCAGCACAGCAAGATAGCATTGATTGCTAACTGTGACTAGCGCCACTTGACCTGGTCCATGCATGCTGCGTGGGAGACTTTGAGCGATCAGAGGAGTGAAATTGCCGGCAAGTTTGGCAACTATTCCCTGGTTGATGCATATAGATGAGCTAATCGAATCAGACGAAGTTGAATTTGATCTGAATTTCAGGAAAAATTTAATTTGCAACGAATTTGAATTTCCTCGTGCTTCGTAATAATGCACTTTGTGGCGCCTAAATCTCATGGCCACATGAACTGGAGGAGGAATAGGACATTGGAGCACAAGCAATGTGTAGTGAAATGGGTGTTTATTCTACACAGGTGACAGGAGAGGAGCAGCAGCAGCAGCCAGAGGAACAAGAGGGAGATGAGGAAGAAGAGGCAAAGGATCCAGACACACTGTGGAAGTATGCAGTAGAGATGGAGGCAGAGAGTCCCTCCGAGTCACTTGGATAAATGGCCCGATGCATGCTCAGTTGCTTGCGTAGTGACAGCCAAATTGTCATTATTCGGCAGAGGGATGACTACTGGCTCTCCACCATGTTAGACCCTAGCCACCGGTCCAAAATGGGGGCCTTTTTTACACCTGCAGAGAGGAAGGACAAACTGAACTACTATTGAGACATCTTATGTAGTCAGTTGGCCTATATGCATCATCGTCCATTCTCTCGCAGGTCTGACTGGGGGAAGGATGCCCTCTGCGCTCACGTTCCACTGCCATGGCTGCTGTGGCGGGGTGGGTTGGTAGGAGCAGTACCAGCTTCATTAGCAGCAACTTGAGTCAAGAGTCGCTGATGAGCAGCTTTCTTCACCCGCCTAGTAAAGAAACTGCTCACCAGCAGCAGCTAGGCCTGGAGCATCACCTGAACCAGCAGGTGGTGGCATACTTGGACAGCATTCTGCCACCCCACATTGAAGATCCGCTGGATTACTCGGCAGCCAAACTGGATTTGTGGCCGCAACTGGCACAGTTTGCCCTTGAAAAGCTGTCCTGCCCGGCCAGCATCGGCATAGCTATAGGGGTCGTAGTGGTCGCAAATGAGCACTGGGTTCCGATCGTTGTCCCAGCAGTGTAATGCTGGGGCTCCGATAAGTTACCATGGCAGCCAGGACGCTACTGAAGTCCTGTCTGCCATGGCCAGTTACTCTGCAGCATACTTACATGTGCTGTGGCCGCCGGGCATGCCTCCTTCTTGTAACTCGTCACAGGTCTGTGAGGCGCATTGCTATAAGCATAAGCAATGCGCCGCACAGACCTGTGACGAGTTACAAGAAGAAGGAGCGCCAGGCGGCCACAGCACATGTAAGTATGCTGCAGAGTAACTGGCCATGGAAGACAGGACTTCAGTGGCATCCTGGCTGCCATGGTAACCGATCGGAGCCGCAGGATTACAGTGCTGGGACTCCGATCGGAACTGCCGCTGCCACCAATGATGGGGGGGCAAACTGCCCAGCAATTATTTTAATACAGGGTAGGGGGGAGGGCACATTGCCCACCAATGATTTTAATACTGGGGGGAGGGTGCACTGCCCACCAATGATTTTAATACCGAGGGGGGAGGGTTCACTGCCCACCAATGATTTTAATACCGGGGGGGGGGGGGGGTTGCACTGCCCACCAATGATTTTAATACCAAGGGGGGGAGGGTGCACTGCCCACCAGTGAAATTAATAACGAGGGTGGGGGTGCACTGCCCACCAATGATTTTAATAGCAAGGGGGAAGGGTGCACTGCCCACGAATGATTGAGGCACTGGGGGCTGATAGAGAGGGTACTGGGGGCTGGTGAGAGGCACTGGGGGCTGATGGAGAGGCACTGGGGGCTGATGGAGAGGCACTGGGGGCTGATGGAGAGGCACTGGGGGCTGATGGAGAGGCACTGGGGGCTGGTAAGAGACACTGGGGGCTGGTGAGAGGCACTGGGAGCTGATGGAGAGGCACTGGGGGCTGATGGAGAGGCTACTGGGGGTTGATATGAGGCTAATGGGGGCTGCTATGAGGCAAGGGGCTCTTATCTGAGGTCTGATTGGGGGTCATTCCTGTTGGGGTTAGAGCTGAGGTGTCAACTGAGGTCTTATTGGGGTCTTATTAACATTGGGGAGCTTATTGGGGCTGTTAGCTGAGGTCTGATTAACATTGGGGGTCTGATTGGTGGTCTGACCTAAGGTATAATGAAAATGTATTTTTTTCCGGAGCAGATTAGAGAAAAAAGGCCTCACAGTCTCCCACACTCCTTCTGCCCGGCCAAGCCTGTCAGCACCCCTTAGGCCAAGCCTGTCAGCACTCCTTAGGCCAAGCCTGTCAGCACCCCCAAGGCCAAGCCTGTCAGCAACCCTGAGGCCAAGCCTGTCAGCACCCCTGAGGCTAAACCTGTCAGCACCCCTGAGACCAAGCCTGTCAGCACCCCTGATGCCAAGCCTGCCAGTACCCCTGAGGCTAAGCCTGCCAGCACCCCTGAGTCTTCAGAACTGTAAGTAAATTATATATAAGGGGAGCTTATAATATGAAAGAGACAAATTATGTCAGAACGGCTCTTCACCTACACATGTATCAGCACTACATTTATACCCCTTACTCTCCCTAATACCCAAACTACACAAGATACATATCCCTACCTTCTGTCTAATACACATACACACCCCACGATATGTACTTTCACCTTTTTGTGTTACAGACCCCTGTACAATTTAACAATCTTCTTTAATACACAGACATTTAGATTCATACATTTCCTACACTGGCACAAATGTGTTGCCAGTGACCAACTGTCTGTGCTCAGTCCTACGTGTAACCATCGCAAGTGCATGAGGAGATGCGGATGTGGCGGCGAGGTCTGAGAGGTATGTGGGGGTGGGAGATCCGAGAGGGGGGCCCAGTCATTTCTAGCAACGCCCCTGCCGGCCAGTAGTGTGCCATCAGAGCGGGTGTTTAGTGTGGCGGGGGCCATAGTTACCCCAAGGAGAACTCACCTGTCCACCCAAAATGTGGAGAGACTAACCTTTGTCAAGATGAATCAGGCATTTATCAGCCAGCATTTCTACCCACCAATGCCTAATGCATCAGATTAGATCATCTATGCTGGCTCACCCAAACCTTGACAAAAGAGACCGGGTTCTTCTGGCTACTAGTGATGAGTGGCAGTGGCAATATTCAAATTCTCAATATTTTCGCAAATATTTAGGCGACTATTCATCATAAATTATTTTCTTGATTACGAAAATCGGCAATGTAATATTCACTTTTGCTACATTTTTCAAGCTGCTAGAAGTTTCCTGAGACTGTAGAAAATGGTTGGCATGGCAGAACATTACAATAGCTTTATATGCAGATAGAGTGCTCCAATATGTTTGTGATTGTGCAAATCGGCAATTAATGATGTGCAATACGTGCAACTTCACATTTTAGCAGGTATGACTTCATATTACTAATTGGTGCACTAAGTATTGTTGTGAACTTGTGACATCACAGAACTATGTCTGTATCATGTATGTATGGACAGCAGAACCTATCACACTACATAACACCCTGCACTGGAACCTATCAGCTACACTATATCAAGATCTAACCTATACTGTCTCCCACTAACTATCTGTATTATATGGTATATAAACTAACTAACTATCTAATGTAATGAGTTTGACACACCAAAGCACAGAGCACAGCAATGACATTGATGTCTCTCTTGTAAATGCAAAACAATACAGAAAATGGCTGCTGGGGAGGTTCTTATATAGTAAAGGGGTAGGCAACTCCCCTATTGGTTGCTAGGGATGTTGCTAAGCTCTGACAAAGACATTGCAGCCTTCTCATTGGCCCACAAGCAAGAAGCAGGGAGGTATCATGTGTTCAAGTAAAAAAAATCTACAATATTCACGAACGCGAATATATAGCACTATATTCTAAATATTTGCAAATTCTCGAAGTGGCGATATTCGCAATTAAAATTTGTGACACGAATATTCGTGCCCAACACTACTGGCTACCTCACTCAGCTATTATTCTGATGCTGCCACACATCTGATGCCAAGTGCTTCTTCTTACACCCACAATAGTCAGCTGGTACTGTTATTGCCACCCACCACCCCACTCTGTCACCGGGTCACTCTGTGGTCTCCTGATGCTGATGCCGCCTCCACCCTATGTCACCTTGCCACTCTGTGGTCTCCTCATGCTGCTGCTAACTTAACACTATGTCACTGGGCCACTCTGTTGCCTCCTCATGTTGCTGCTGCTGCCACCTTCACAATATGTCATCTTGCCATTCTGTGGCCTCCTCATGCTGCTGCTAACTCAACACTATGTCACTGGGCCACTCTGTGGCTTCCTCATGCTGCTGCCACCTTAGCACTATGTAAATGGTCCACTCTGTGCTTCCACCTTCCCACTTTGTCACTGGGCCACTTTGTGGCTTCTTCATGCTGCTACTACCTCAACACTATGTCATTGGGCCTCTCTGTGGACTTCTCAAGCTGTTCTATTACCCTCCCCACTCCATGACTGAGCCACTATTTTACCTTTTTGAAATGGTTGACATCGTCATTTATTCGAACCTATTTCTGATCTGTCAGAAGGAAGAAAAAATGAGAAACACAACGGATCCTGTCTGTGTAGCAGCTGTAAGGCCTTTATGGTCCCATCATAATTGGCTTATGATTTGGTAGCCAAAAGCAGGAGTGGGTATAAAACACTGAAGACATGCAAATACTCCATTCACGCATCTCTGTTTTGGATTCACCCCTGTTTTTTTTTTTGGGCTTTAGCAATACTGATGGATTATTGACCAAATGCTGACCAAGTGAAGGCGGTTGCTCAACAGACAGGATCAGTTTTTTGGGGGTTATTGCTCTGATTGATCAGAGGAAGGGCAAAGTAATCAGAGACGTCAGCACAAACTTGCTGCTGACATCCTCTCCACTCTGTCAGGGTGGCTCTACTTGTATAAGTGCTTAATAGAACAGTTTCTGTAGACATCTATGTGGAATCAGCTGGCAACGGTGTAAAAGAAGTGCACTCTTTCACACTACAGTAGGATCTTGGGCCTCGGCACGGTTCTTTACACCTGGCGCTAACGTCGACCAGTAATGCTGATTTCACACTTGTGTTATTTGGTCAGTTTTGGCTCCATAGCTGCCCAAATAAGTGAAGTATGCAGTGATTCTAAGAGTGACGCCCGTCATCTGTGTGTCATACGGACTCACAGTATTGTTTCACTACCACAGTAGACTCCCTATGCATGTTACTGCAAGGCACGGTGTTCTACACCACTATACAGATTTTCTGCAGCCAGGAAATAGCAGTTTTTTAAAGTGATTCACCTCAAATAAATTCGGATTGAATCTTTTTGGAAAATTCAGTGAACCAGTCGAATACATTTTTGAGAAATTTGCTCATCTCAAATGATGATGAATTCTGGGTTGTTATAGTCCTTAGCTGTAGTCATCTGGGGGCAGTGATGTCAGCAGATCCAGGTCTCCCCAAACACATTACACAATTTGGTTTATTTCAGAGAAAGACATGGAATTCTGGCCTGCATGGGCCTTTTCACCTGTAGTTGGTCACTCCCCTCCCTTTCCTGGGGAGGAGCCCACTCACCCTTGCTCCGGTGAGGAAGCTAAGATAAAAAAAAAAACATTATGGATCATAGCTCCTCACCCGCAGATCATAGGGATATAGTTCTGGGAGCAACGGATCCAGCTGGGTTCCGGTTACAAGTGGAGACCAAACATGGCGCTATTATTAGGTTTCTACTGGGAGATCTCTGTATCTCTCCTTCCTAGAAACTGACTCCAAGCGGAGACCGTTTTGGTCCCAGGGTGGCAGATATGTAACTGGTTTATGCCTGTAATGGACAGGCAATTCATAATTACTTGAGAACCCCCAGTTCCATGATGTCTGATGGATTCTTTTGTTCTGATGACAAACTCAGTCCCCCACCAGATTTCATCCTGCCAGAGAGGTTGAGTTGCTAATGGTGCGGTGTGGTGGTGAAAGATAAACATGTTCCACTTTTGAAGCAGGGCCCCCCTGTGGAGTTTAATTTCCTCTGGCCAATCCTGGAGCAAATGGTATGAATGAAGTCATGACTCCTCATTCCTCACAGCAGGATTTTGTGGTGTATAACAAGCTGATGCAGATGCCAGCAAGCATCCCTCACTCACTCTCTGTGCTAAGCTTTCCCTGAAAAAACTCTAAGATCTACACAATTATAAGTCTATATTCTCTCCATATAGTGTCCCCAGTTACAGTGTTGTGTCTGCAATTGTTTTTTGGCAGATATTACCACAGCGATCAAAATGGCATTTCTTCCTTCTGAGCAGAAGTACCTACCTGCATACTGTCCCCAATTGGTAGATAATTGAGTAAATAAATGTTTGTTCCATGGTCATTGACCCATGTAAACATGCCCAGTGGTCAATTGGAAAATTAGCAAATTTCATTGTCATTCTGTCACAATCAGCGTGGGGGGAAAACTCCACACTGAACACAGGAAGGAAGTGGAACAGTAGCTGGGCCTGGAAACTAGGGAAGAAACAGGTCGCCTCCTAGACAACCCTAATGCCAGCCCTGACTACCTATCAATATGAATAGACCTTAAAAGTAGGAATATTCATAAGCAGGATACCTAGGTCCTGACTTCTCTATAAGGCCCTGGAATAAGTATAGGAACAGAGACAACCCATTCCTCCCCAGATGGGCGAATGGAAATCTCTGTCTAAGGCCCAGATACAACAATAGGGAATATAACAAATACAAACAAACGCAACACTTAACTTCTGTAGAGATGGACGAACAGGAACATCAGATGGGATCTGACACCAGCTCAGCCAAACCCAAATGAAGCTATCAACCGCATAGTCGAAAGGGTGGGGTGAGACTATAAAGGGTAGAAGTGATGACCACTGAGTAACAGCTGAGAAAAGGGAAGTGGTCATTAACCATATCAACACTGAATCAAGAGAAATCAAGGAGACTGTTAGATTTCTCCACGTTCAGCAAATCTCCTTGATTTCCTGACATCAGTCACTTTAGGGACCGTAACAGTAACCCCCCTTCTACGGGTGACCTGTGGGCACCCAGGACCGACCTTATCAGGATATGCTCTGTGAAAGGCCTTCACCAGATAATTTGCATTAACATCGACCGCTGGAACCCACATCCTGTCCTCTGGTCCGTAACCCTTCCAGTGGATGAGATACTGGAGGGCTCTACGGAGAACTCGGGAGTCCACAATCTTGTTGATTTGAAATTCAAAATTACCGTCCACCATGACAGGAGCGTGAGGCAAGTAGGTTTGACACATTTCTTCAACAACTTATGAAATATGTTAGGAATTTTCAAAGCTTGAGGAAGTTCAAGATGTAAGATTACAAGGTTAACAATGGCAGTGATCTTATATGGACCAATAAATCTTGGCCCCAACTTTCAAGATGGTACCTTAAGCTTAATGTTTCTTGTGGACAACCACATAGAATCACCTATTCTCAGGTCTGGACCATTCATACATCTCCTGTCAGCCACACACTTATACTTGTTGCCAATCTTTTTCAGGTTATTTTGAATTTTCCGCCAAATTGAAGACAAAGAAGAGGAAAACCATTCCTCCTCAGGAATACCGAAAGTTTGAGAACCAGAAAATGTGCCAAACTGTGGATGAAATCCATATGCCCCAAAAAATGACTTATCAGTGGACTCCTGTCTACAGTTATTAATGGCAAACTCAGTTAACAACAAGAATGAAGACCACTCCTCCTGGTTCTCCGAAACAAAACATCTCAAGTAAGTCTCCAGATTCTGATTGGTGCACTCCATCTGTCTGTTCAACTGAGGATGAAAAGCAGAAGAAAAGAATAATTGTACCCCCAGTCGAGTACAGAACGCTTTCCAGAATCTGGAAACAAACTGAGTCCCCCGATCAGACACCACATCAGAGGGAATGCCATGTAGTTTCACGATGTTATTGACAAACAACTATGCAAGAGTCTTTGCCTTAGGTAGAACAGGCAATGCTATAAAATGTGACATTTTGCTAAACCTATCAACTACCACCATGATCACAGTTTTTCCCGAAGAATTCAGTAAATCCGTGATAAAGTCCATGGACAAATGTGTCCAAGGTCTGGACGGGATGGGTAACGGAAGAAGATCATCCAGAAGGCCTAATATGTGTCACCTTAGCACGAGCACAGGTACAACAGGCTGACGCTTACGCAGCCCTGGCCACCAAAATCTGTGCGAGATGAGATCGATAGTCAATCTACTCCCAGGGTGTCCAGCCAAGACAGTACAGTGATGTTCCTCAAATACCTTATGATGCAAGTCTGAAGGAACAAAACATTTCCCTGAAGGACAAGAATCCGGAGCATCCTCTTGGGACTCCAACACCTTAACTTCAAGATCAATATATAGGGCAGATACGACTACCCCTTCAGACAAAATAGGACTAGGCTATTAGAATTACCAACCCCCCCCACCCAGGAAAGCTGTGCAACAAAGCTTCTTCCTAAGGTTTAAAGCCAACTTAATGGCCAACAATCCTCTACAATGAATGGCACGTCTGAGACACGTCCGGTTGCACCAGAATAGGGGGTGAAGCAAAACATTCCTTCACAGCAGAAAAAGGCCACCTCAGACCAAACAGAGAAATCAACCCCCTTCCTAGTCTTGTCTGTTCAAGGTTTAACCACAGTTGAATAGTTCAAGAATAGATTATTTTATGGTAGTAGTTGGATTTTTCCCAAAAACCGCATAAGTGCTTTCAGATTTTTCGGTTGATCCCAGTCCAACACCACATGGACTTTCTCGTGATCCATACGAAAACCTGAGGGTAAGAGCAGGTAACCCAGGAATTGCACTTCCTGAACAGCAAAAACTAATTTTTCCATCTTAGCATACACTTTATTCTCTCTTTTGATCTGTAACCCCTGTCTCACATGATCCTTATGAGTCTCCATGTCTGGAGAAGAAATTAGTATGTCATCTAGATATACAACAACAAATCTCCACATCAGATCTCATTGAGCGTTGTTAAACCCAAAGGGCAGGACTAGGTTTTCAAAATGACCATCAGGGGTATTAAATGTGGTCTTCCACTCATCCCCCTCCCTGATCCTTACCAGATTATATGCCCCCCTCAGATCCAATTTAGAGAGCACCTTGGCTCCGACAATCTGACTAAACAAATCCAGAATCAAAGGAAGGGGGTAAGGATCACGGACGGAAATGCGGTTGAGCTCACGGAAGTCCAGACATGGTCTAAGGGTATCATCTTTATTTTTACAAAGAACAACCCAGCAGACACTCGGAATTTGGATGGTCTGATATGACCCTTCGCCAGGCTCTCGGTGATATACTCTTGCATAGATTTGGGCAGTTTAGCTCCAGGAATAAGACGGGACAATCATACTCTCCTGGTTACCACTCTCGGAAAACACATCAGAAAATTCGGAAATGAATGAGTGTACAGTTTTAGCGGTGACCACAGAGAAAGACGCATTAAGACAGTTGTCTATGCAAAAATCACTCCAATCATGAATCTGTCTCGCTTGCCAGTTGATGGTAGGGTTATGTTTGCTTAACCATGGTAAGCCCAAAACCATTGGAGCAGGCAGACCCTCCAACACATAACACGAGACAGATTCCTGATGGAAATCACCCACTCTTAAATGGATTACACCTGCGACAGGCATTTTTGGGTAAAGGTGCAGAATCAATTGCAAAGACAGAAATGCTTCTCTCTAGTGCTCTAGTAGTCAACCCGTTTTTACAAACAAACTGTCCATCAATCAGGTTAACCCCAGCCCCACTGTCGATAAATACCTAGATTTCCACAGTTTAGGACTCTAGCGCCACCTCGGCAGACAGGAGAAATCGGGTACTACCAGTAAATGACAAAAGTAAGTTTTCTTGCTCCCCACCCACACCACCAATAGCAATTTGGGGATTAAGCTTTTTTTTTTGTTTGCACCTTGACGCTAAATGTACGGACAAATATTCAAGAAATGTCCCTTCTTTCCACAACAAAAACAGACTCCCTTCATATGATAAGAGCTCTTACCAACAGTCCCAGGAGTAGCTCCCCCCAACTGCATAGGCTCCTCACATGGCGTAACCACAGATGTCTCTTTACTATAAGTGTCAAAAAAAGGCCGCCACCTCATTTGACAGTACACCCTGAGGATGAGGACCCTTAGATCTCAGACGTCTATCCAGACATACAGCAAGGGACATAGCTGCTTCCAATTACTCAGGTTTTTCATGAAAGGCCAACGCCTCCTGCAGCCTCTCAGATAGACCCTGACAGAACTGGCTATGGAGACCAGGATCATTCCACTCCGTATCCGTAGCCCATTTCCTATATTGAGAGCAATTGAGCGCTCTCCCTGCCTTAAACCAAGTAACTTGGTCTCAGCCTGAGAGATCCAATCCGGGTAATTATAAAAAAGACTCAAGGCTCTAAAACATTAATCTACCAACTGAAGGGATGGTTATCCAGTCGGCAGAGAAAAATCTCAAGACTGGGCATCATCCTTAAGCAAAGAAATAATCATACCCACACGTTGACACTCATCCCCAGAAGAGTATGTATGCAGCTTAAAGTACAATTTACATGAATCCCTGGACCGAATGAAATTGTCACTACCCCCAGAAAATCTGTCCGGGGGGCAATGTTAGGTTCAATGCAGGCCTGGTACCCACCATCGGAACCAGCTGCCTGTGGTCTCTGAATCCGTAAGGCTGTCGCACGGAGGTCAGCTACCTCTAAAGACAGTCCCTGAAGCTGTTCGACTAGTACAGACATAGGATTCATAGCTGCACTGACCTGAACGAAATGGTGTTTTTTGATAATGTCACGATCAGTGTGGGCGGAAAACTCCACACTGAACAAAGGAGGGAAGGGGAGCAGTAACTGGGCTTGGAAACTAGGGAAGAAACAGGTCACCTTCTAGACAACTCTAATCCGGGCCCTGACTACCTATCAATAGGAATAGACCTTGAAGGTGGTCATTAACCTTATCAACACTGAATCAAGAGAAATCAAGAAGGCTGCTAGATTCCTCCACGTTCTGCCAATCTCCTTGATTTCCTGACATCATTCACCTGAGGGACCGTGACACATTGATATATTTTGCGGGCATAAAAATCATCATTTGTATGCAGCACAGTCTCTCTTGTATACAAAACAATATGAAATTGTATAGGAACAAACAATCATACTGTGATTATTTACCCGTATACATTACAATGACACATCCATTTAAATGTAGCAAACAGTGCTATATTGTTGATCAGCACTCATTTATGAGCAGTTTATCTGTCAGTGTAATGGACCTTTAGTTGTGGTGGGAGGTCTTGCCATGGGATCCTCATCTATCTCCCTATAACCTAATGTCAGTGACTACTATTTAAATTAGGATACATGATTTTTATAGTGTCAAAGCTTTTGCATTCCAGAAAGCTAGAAATAAAAGGCATACTCAGGTCTTGCTTTCATTGGCTTATTGAATAGACCACAAAAGTCCTCTTAAGTCTCAAAAGCTTGAAATGGCAATATATAAGACTACAACACAGTGTCTTTGATTTTATTCTTATAGATACATCATAAAATTGAAGTTGTTCTATAACTTTCTTCCTTGATTTTCCAAGTGCCACATTTCCAAGTTGCTAGTAATTGATTGAATTTATTATATTCCAAGAGTAACATTTAAAGTTTCTTTGTGACCTCAAAAGTAAACGTCCTTTCCATAAACTCTGTTTAATATAAAAAATAATGGCAAATAAAGGGTAAAACAAAGATCTTGGCCTGTTTTTTTTATTTTGCTGTTTATTTTCTTTCTCGCACCTTCTGTACGGGATCGCTTTCCAAATTTGCTTACCGTTTCCTATAAATGCAAACGCTTATGTTTCATTATTCATTTTCCCTTCAGGGGAACTATCTTGTAATAATAAAAATGTCAAAAGAAATACACAAATACATACATACCCTAAATGAGGATGTGCCGCCAGTGTTTCTGCCGAGACAGTGATTTATAGCCCCAGAGAAAAAGGGGGCAGGAGCTGAGAGTGTATGGAGTAGAGAGATGCATGCAAATTTAACACTTTTTCTACTAAGCTGACCTTAATTGGAAAAACTCCAGATTTTACAGTTATTTAGAAAGGAGAGTTTGTACATTTTAGAGAGGTGATATATATAATACTGTTTTGTTTTGTTGGGTATTTTTGTTTGAATTTCCTTTTTTCATTTGAACATGAGTAATTGTATTTTATGTCATTGCTTAAAATCCCAGAAGTCATTTTAGGATATGTATAATACTAATATGAATTGCTAGATCATACACTTTTTGTACCTAGGTATCACTGCATACTCTACTTCTCCAACCCTTTTGGAACTTTGTGGTTACTACCAAAGGTGCATCTCAATAAATTAGAATATCATCAAAAGTTCATTTGCTTCAGTCATTTAATTCAGAAAGTGAAACTCATATAGTATATAGATTCAATACATACAGAGGGATCTACTTCAATAATTATTTCTTTTCATGTTGATGATTATGGCTTACATCTAATGAAAACCCCAAAAGTTGGTATCTCAGAGAATTAAAACATTATATTACATCAATTAACAAGATAATTTTTAATACAGAAATATTGGCCTACTGAAAAGTATGTACAGTACATGGGGTTTAGGTCAGGCAAGTTTTCTAGCCAATCAATAAAAAATTAAACTGTGGTTATTAAATCAGGTATTCGTACTTTTGGCAGCATGGGCAGGTGTCTAGTCCTGCTGGAAAATTAAATCAGCATCTTCATAAAGCTTGTCAGCAGAGGGAAGCATGAAATGCTCTAAAATTTCCTGGTAGATGGCTTCTCTGACTTTGCACTCGGTGTAACACAGTGGACCAACACCAGCCACTCTTCCTACACACTCTGGGACCTTGATTTTATTCACTTTCATCTGAAAACAGGACTTTGGAGGCTTAACACAAAGAATGCGACAGTTGTAGCCCATGTCCTGGATATGTGTGTGTTGGCTCTTGAAGCACTGATTCCAGCTGTTGTCCACTCCTTGTGAATCTCCCCAAATTCTTGAATGGTTTCTTGCCAATCCTTTCAAGGCTGCGGTTGCTTGTTGACTTTTTTTTACCACACTTTTTCCATCCATTTAACTTTCCATTAATATGCTTGGATCCAGCACTCTGTGAACAGACAGCTTCTTTAGCTTCTGTGGCTTACCCTCCTTGTGGAGAGTGTCTTCCCCATAATTGTGTAGCCTACTGAACCAGACTGATGGAACATTTAAAGGCTTAGGAAACCTTAGCAGGTGTATTGATTAGCTCATTAGAGTATGATACCATGAGTGTACAATATTGAACTTTTTTTTTTTTTTACAATATTCAAATTTTTATGAAGTACTGACTTTTGGGTTTTTATTAGCTATAAACCATACTCATCCACATTAAAATAAAAATATAGTGTAATAAATCTATATAATATATGAGTATCACTTTTGGAATTGAATTATTGAAATAAATTAACTTTTCGGTGATGTTCTAATTTATTGAAAAGCACCTACTGTATATCATAACATGTACTTCAATAGTCTTGTACTAGATGGATCTGATGTATATAATGAGGGTTTGGGGTTTAACCTCTTAAGGACAAAGGGCGTACAAGTACACCCTGATGTCCTGGTACTTAAGGATACAGGGCGTACCTGTACGTCTTGTGTAGTTCTGATCACCGCCACGTGTCAGGCATTACTGGAATGGGGACGTCCTCTACCAGACCCCACTTTACAGTATGGCCATGATATGTACCTGGTTTGAGGCCATCTGGAAATGCCTGCATTATTCAGATAATGCAGCATCTCTCCCCCCCCCCCAAGGTGATCCTGCCTATGACTGCCTGTACAAAATCAGGCCAGTCATCGATCACTTTGCGGCCAAATTTTTGGAGGCCTATGTACCTGGAAGGGAGGTTGTGGTTGATGAGTCTCTCATTGCTTTCAAGGAGAAACTCCTTTTCCACCAGTATGTTCCCTCTAAGCGGGCGAGGTATGGCGTGAAGCTGTACAAAATTTTGTGAGAGTACCTCAGGGTACACTTAAAAGTTTTGTGTGTACGAGTGGCGAGATTCCCATATTAAACCCCCAGCAGGTCCCCCCACTCTGGGTGTTAGCGGGAAACTTGTGTGGGACCTTATGCACCCACTGCTAGATAACTTTTATACTAGTATCCCCTTGTTCCAGTCCGCTTGTCGGCCTGTGCGTAAAAATCTAATCTCCCTACCCACCCCCTCCAGGTACCCAGGGGTGCGACCTGTGCCCTTACCAGTGGAAACCTGTTGCTGGTTAGATATATGGACAAGAGGAATGTCCTTTTACTGTTCACAATTCACGGTAAAGGCATCACCCCTGTCACTGTGCGAGGTACTGCGGCAACGGTCCTCAAGCCCAATTGTATCATCGACTACAATCGGTATATGGGAGGAGTTGATCTCTCTGATCAAGTCCTCAAGCCATATAATGCCATGCACAAAACCCGGGCATGGTACAAAAAAGTTGCGGTCTACTTGGTACAGGTTGCCTTGTACAACTCTTTTGTGCTGTCCCAGAGTGCTGGCAACACAGGGAAATTCCTTCAGTTCTATGAAGCAGTCCTCAAGGCCCTGATCTTTTCTGACCGGGAAAGAGCAGGCCGGAGTACCTCATGAACTGGAGGCGCCCGGATCGTCCCTGGCCAACACTTTCCTGGGGTGGTTCCCCATACTGGAAAGAAGGGACGGACCCAAAAAGTGTGCAGAGTGTGTCACAGGAGGGGTTTACGGAAGGATACCACCACTCAGACTGACACGTGCCCTGATCATCCAGGCCTCTGCTTGACGGTTGCTTCAGGGAGTACCACACTTCCATGGAGTACAAAATGTATAATCCCCTTCCCCAATTTGAATTCCATTTAGCCACTAACAATCGGAAAAAAACTATGGTTCTCAGACTTGAGACACTAAAACAAAAAAATATGTTTTTCAAAAATATTATTTTGTAAAACTGAAATAAAAATAAAAAGTAGACATATTATGTATCGCCACGTTCGTAAGAATATGCTCTATAAAAATACCCCATGACCTGACCCCTCAGATGAATACGGTCAAAAAAATAAAATAAAAACGGTGCAAAAAAAGGCATTATGTTGTATGCCCCCCAAAATAGTGCCAATAAAACCGCCCTCTCATCCCGCAATTTTTGTTTATCAAAAGATAATATAGTGTAAAACATAAATAAATTTGAAAAAGTAGGCATATTAAGTATTGCTGCGTCCGTAATAATCTTCTCTATAAAATACCCCGTGACCTAACCACTCAGATGAATACGGTCAAAAAAATTAAAACGGTGGAAAAACAGCTATTTTTTGGCAAATTTTCCATTTTAATCAGTTTTTTTTCCGGTAACAAAGCAAAGGTAAACAGTCAAACAAAACTTAATATTTATTACCCTGATTCTGCACAAACACAGAAACACCCCATATGTGGCCGTAAACTGCTGTATGACCAAACGGCAGGGTGCAGAAGGAAAGGAACACCGTATGGTTTCTGGAAGGCAAATTTTGATGGCTTTTTTTTTGGCACCATGTCCCTTTAGAAGCACCCCTACAGTAGAAACTCCATAAAAGCGACCCCATCTAAGAAACTACACCCCTCAAGCTATTCAAAGCTGATTTTACAAACTTTATTAACCATTTAGGTGTTCCTCAACAGTTTGTGGCAAATGGAGATGAAATTTCAGAATTTCTATTTTTGGTAACCTTGCCTCACAAAAATGTAATATAGAGCAACAAAAATCATATGTACCCTAAAAATAGTCTCAAGAAAACTGCCACCTTATCCCATAGTTTCCATAATGGGGTCACTCTTATGGAGTTTCTACTCTAGGGGTGCACCAGGGGGGCTTCAAATGGGACATGGTGTAAATAAACCAGTCCAGCAAAATCTGCCTTCCAAAAACCACACTGTGCACCTTTCCCTTTCCGCCCTACCATACAATAGTTTACGGCCACATATGGGGTGTTTCTAAAAACTAAAGAATCAGGGCAATAAATATAGCATTTTGTTTGGCTGTTAACACTTGCTTTGTTACTGGAAAAAATGGATTAAAATGGAAAATTTGCCCAAAAATGTAAATTCTCTAATTTCATCTCCATTTGCCAATAACTCTTGTGCAACACCTAAATGGTTAACAAAGTTTGTAAAATCAGTTTTGAATACCTTGAGGGGTGTAGTTTCTTAGATGGGGTCACTTTTATGGAGTTTCTACTCTAGGGGTGCATTAGTGGGGCTTCATATGGTACATGGCGTAAATAAACCAGTCCAGCAAAATCTGCCTTCCAAAAACCACAAGGCGCACCTTTCCCTCTACGCCCTACCGTGTGCCTGTACAGTAGTTTACGGCCACATATGGGGGTGTCTCTGCCAACTACAGAATCAGGGCAATAAATATAGTCTTTTGTTTGGCTGTTAACCCTTGCTTTGTAACTGAAAAAAAAAAAAGATTAAAATTGAAAATTTGCCCAAAAATTTAAATTCTGAAATTTGATCTCCATTTGCCATTAACTCTTGTAGAACACCTAAAGGGTTAACAACATTTGTTAAATTAGTTTTGAATACCTTGAGGGGTGTAGTTACTAGAATGGGGTCATTTTTGGGTGGTTTCTATTACGTAAGCCTCACAAAGTGACTTCAGACCTGAACTGGTCCTTAAAAAGAGGTTTTTGAAAATTTATGAAAAATTTAAAGATTTGCTTCTAAACTTCTAAGCCTTGTAACATCCCCAAAAAATAAAATGTCATTCCCAAAATTATCCAAATATGAAGTAGACATATGGGGAATGTAAAGTAATAACTAATTTTGTAGGTATTACTATGTATTATAGAAATGGAGAAATTGAAACTTGGAAATTTGCTAATTCTTTTAAATATTTGGCACATTTTGTATTTTTTTATAAATTAAAATGCATTTTTTTTACTCCATTTTACCAGTGTCATGAAGTACAATATGTGACAAAAAAAACTGTCTCAGAATGGCCTGGATAAGTCAAAGTGTTTTAAAGTTATCACTACATAAAGTGCAACTGGTCAGATTTGCAAAAAATGGCCCGGTCCTTAAGATGAAATATGGCCGTGTCCTTAAGGGGTTAAGGTTCTGGGCAGGAGAAGTTCAAAAGATCTCTCATAATTTTTGAACTTTTAGTGGGCCCACATTCTACATTGATGACTTCTAGCATCAAGTAAGTTCTGAACATCCTAATGATCTTTTCTCTTTTCTCAATGATTTCCCTATAAATTTCCATCCTTAGAGAGGCTCTGTCACCCAGATCAAATCTATCCTACCAGGCATATAGCCTGGTAGGGCCAACGATGGAGACAAGAAACGTACCTTTAATTCTCATGTCGGCAGTCCAGTTAGGCAGAGAAAGCAACTTAAAAAAATTTGCTAATGAGGAATGTGTGCACTCGGAAGTGGGCTTATGCCTTCCGAGCACTGCTTCTGTGACGCCCCTATTTATTGCTAATGCTGTATTTCTGAACCTAATCATGCCCCCATGTCTTTTGATTGACCGCATTAGACCCATTGGTCTAGTGCTCAGATCCCACACCTGCGCACTTGTTTCCTGGATATTTTCAGTTCTTTCAGGCTTGTGTGTATGTCTAGTGCGCACGCGCCGTCACACACAAGCCTCAAAGAATGGAAAATAAGTGCACAGGTGTGGGATCTCAATCAAAAGATATGGGGCTATGATCAGGTGCAGAAGGCCAGCATTAGCAATGAACGGGGGTGTCGCAGAAGCAGTGCTCGGAAGCAGGGCCGGACTGGGACAAAAAATAGGCCCGGGCATTTTTGACTGAGCAGCCCAATCACATGACCCCCAACAGGCCCCACCCCCTTGCAGTCTAGGGGCGGAGCCAAACCCGGAAGCACAATTGAGGGGCAGGGCCAGCCACCAGTAAGATAGGAAGGCTTCAGCCAACACACAAGCTTTGCAACAATATAGGAAGCTACAGAAAAGTCTTATAATATCCTCAGTGGATCTCCACCTCCCCATCCTCACACCCTGTACAGGTCAGTGCCCCCGAAATTGCACTCACAGTTCTCCAGCAACTCTGGCAAATACCACCTATTCCGTACAGGGTGGGTTTACATCTGCGTTATGCCATTCCGTTATAGGTTCCGTTTCAAACGGAATATAACGGAATGGCCAGATGGAATGCAAAACGGAAACCTTTAAGGGTCCATTCAAACGTCCGTTGTTTCTTTCCTGATCTGTTCCGTTTTTTGCAGAACAGATCTGGACCAGTTCTGTACCCATTCATTTTCAATGGGTCCTGAAAAAAAATCTGACATTGAGCTGTCCGATTTTTTTTCAGGACCTATTGAAAATGAATGGGTCCAGATCTGTTCCGCAAAAAACTGAACAGATCAGGAAAGAGACAACGGACGTGTGAATGGACCCTAAGAGACATTCCGTTTTGCTCTGTCCTAATAGAAGTTTATGAGAAAGCATAACGGATCAGTCTGGGTCCCCTTATGCAAGACGGAAAACAAAGTCCTGTCGACAGGACTTTGTTTTCCGTCTTGCATAACAGTAACCAGATGGATCCGTTTTGATTCCCATAGACTTTTAAGAGGACGGAGAGCAAACGGAATGCCTCCTGCAGAGTCTGCACTGTATGAGAGGTAGCAGTGGCTGTGAAGGGAAAAGTTCCAGAGCACAATGACAGCCCCAGAGCCTTTCTGCTGCCTGACCAACCGTATGCTGCCACAGCGCCAGCCCAGCCTGCAGGACATCAGAGAGGCCTGGGGTCCACATTATAGCACCACTACATTTACTTATTATCAAAAAGCATCATACATAACCAAGCAAAAGCCAGAATATAATAAAAGACAAAAACATTAAACTACATTTATAATAAAACAATTTACTTACAAAAGAAGCTGTTCAGTCGCCTGCTGTGACGTCCTCTGCTTGCTTCCACTGATTATGTGCCCTCCTTTCTGTCTCTCCTCAGTGCGCAGGTGCACTGTTATGGGGGATCTGTGGATGACAGTATGACACACTGTTATGGGGGATCTGTGGATGACAGTATGACACACTGTTATGGGGGACCTGTGGATGACACACTGTTATGGGGGACCTGTGGATGGCACACTGTTATGGGGGACCTGTGGATGACACACTGTTATGGGGGACCTGTGGATGGCACACTGTTATGGGGGACCTGTGGATGACACACGGTTATGGGGGACCTGTAGATGACACACTGTTATGGGGGACCTGTGGATGGCACACTGTTATGGGGGACCTGTGGATGGCACACTGTTATGGGGGACCTGTGGATGGCACACTGTTATGGGGGACCTGTGGATGGCACACTGTTATGGGGGACCTGTGGATGGCACACTGTTATGGGGGACCTGTGGATGGCACACTGTTATGGGGGACATTTGGATGGCACACTGTTATGGGGGACCTGTGGATGGCACACTGTTATGGGCATCAGTGGATGACACACGGTTATGGGGGCATCTGTGGATGACGTACTGTTATGGGCATCTGTGGATGATGCACTGTTATTAACAGTGCGTCATCCACAGACCCCACCCCATAACAGTGTCATCCACAGATATCCCCTTAATAGACTGTTAAGGGGATATCTGTGGATTGCATGGCACTGTTATGGCGGCATCTGTGGATGACACTGTTATGGGTGGCCAGGGGGGATCTGTGGATGACACACATATATGGCAGCGCAAGCATCTTGTGCTATATATATGTGTCATCATCCACATGATCCACAGATATACCCCCCCCCCCCATAACAGTGTCCCTCCCTATTGTAAGACAGACCCCGCTGTTCCTTATGTAAGTGAGCTATTGAGCTTGTAAATAAACTTGTGCAAAGTATATGAGTAGTTACTAACTACTCATATACTTTGCACAAGTTTATTTACAAGCTCAATAGCTCACTTACATAAGTTACTATCTTATCTAATATAATCTATCACGATTCACTATCATCACTAACTTACTGCACAGTCTGTGGCAGACTGTGGGCATGGGCAGGCGGCAGCGACAGCCAGTTGGGCACTACTGGGGCGCAGGGGCGGGCACTGGCAGGCAGAAGCTGGTGGCGTGGCAGTGCTCCAGTCCCGCTCTTCAACATTCAAACTTGGCGGCCGGCGGCAGCGTAACTGTGACGTGACGTCACTCACTACGTTACGTCGCACGCGCTGCTCCTCCCACACTGAAGGCGGAGCAGGCGCGTGACGTCGGAGTGAGCGACGTTACACTGCCGGCCGCCGGAAGATGGGAGGCGGAGCACGGAGGCGGAGCACAGGAGGCGGAGCACAGGAGGCGGAGCACAGTCTCACACAGTCAGTATATGTGTCTGTTCATTGTGTCACAGTGGGCGGCCGGGGCTGGCAGGAGGCGGAGCAGTCACAGTGACAGGGGTGTGATTAGGCCATACCCGGCCGGCAGTCACGGCACACAAACTCGAACCCTGAGGTGGCCCCCCTGAGGCGGCCCGGCCCACCGGGCAAATGCCCGGTCTGCCCTATGGCCAGTCCGGCCCTGCTCGGAAGGCATAAGCCCCAAGTTCTCAAAATCCTCATTAGCATATTTTTAAAAGTAGCTTTTTCTGCCTAACCGGACCACCGACATGAGAAATAAAGGTATGTTTTTTGTCTGCATTGTCAGCCCTACCAGTCTATATGCCTGGTAGCGTAGGCGATCTGGGTGACAGAGTCTCTTTAAATCATTTATATTCATCAGTAACTGCATGGTATTGATAAAAGGAGAGGACCCCTAAAGTTTCTAGGCCCCGTAGTATTTCTAAACCTTGTAAAATGTGAATTGGATTGAAGAGAATTACAAAGACATGGTAAACAAAAAAAAAAAAAAAGTGTATTACACTGTTGTGTTGTGTTGTTTTTGGAAGAGAGCAGCCATGTTGTTATAGTTCTGGAGAACCCCTTTAAATGAAGTGGAATGGCGAACATGTTTGTTAAATAATAAAGAAGCAGACCTTCTACTATTAGATAAACCTATAAATGCTGCTATAAAAACAACCATAGAATGCCCAGTAGAAATATAAATACTTTATTAGATCATCAATGGATCACAAAAATTCATAAAATATTTTTTACACAGATTTGCTATGGAGAATAATCAGCAAAACAGACTGGATGCAATAGTCCCCCCCGTCGGTGCCTCAAACACCCGCCAAGCAGATGAAAAACATGTCAGTGTAATATGCAGTGAGGTGATTCACCAGTAGAAAATGTCAGTGAACATCCACTACAAGTGTCTGTGATATTCAACTCACTGCACAACCCAGGGGAAGATTATTGTATGAAAAAATGCAGCCCAAAAGTAATGATACAATGGAGCACAAAGTCACATGACATCCATCAAATACATCCAGATGCAATCTGCCCATATACAATAAATCAAGGATACCAGGCTGTAAGATCAAACTCCCACACAAAAAAAAATATCCACTGGGGACGTGAACATACCCACAGACATGATGAAGGGTGGAGGCACCGGACACAGGGCTGGAAGGAACCCCGACGCGCGTTTCGCCTCAGCTTCGTCAGGAGGTTAATGTCAGTGTGGCCATGGCTCCCCCTTTATACCCCTCATGCAGCTACACCTTTAATTAGTATAATTCAGCTGATACCTATTTATCGAGCGCTTGTGCCCGATGATGCACGCCGAGGACATCATGGAGACGCCGCATTCATCAGGAGGAGGGGTGGAACGCAAACGTGCGTTCCAGCCCGCCTCCCAAGGAAACGTAGCTGCGTCTCCACGTGACCCGGTGCGCAGCGCATCCTGGCCAAGCGCTATATCAGCCTATACAACAAACCTGCCAAACGGCTCAGAAAGTACCAGAGCCCATCCGAATATATGGCGAATAGTCTTAACCCTTAATGGGATTTGCATGAGGTGTATAAAGTCCGGAAAAAAACTTAAGACCGCTGAATATGCATGGCTCATGATAGGGATACAAACAGGGGGGGAAAGAAGAGGGAATAAAGGTGAAAAAGAAGTCGAGGAGAAGAAAAATAAATAAAGATAAATCAACAAAAAATAAACAAAAGAAGATAAACACAAAATCTGCACTGACAATACTATAAACATGATTCCATAATTTCATATTTTCATACAAATATTCATGAATTTCACACCATGATTTAGTATATAAAATGTAACATGATTTCTTATAGATTGCACCCCATGATTTTATAAAAACGGATACACAAGAATTTTACAAATTTATATGTCAGGAATAACATGATTTTATGAATTAGATCCCATAATTTTTAACAATAAATTTACGTATCCATGACATCATGATTCCATATATAATTACAAAAATTTATAATGAATTAGATCCCATCATTTTTAACAATAAATTTACGTATCCATGACATCATGATTCCATATATAATTACAAAAATTAATTATAATTACAACTTCTACTATTAGCCCTTTAAAAAAAGGCTTTAACCTCTTCCGGGCTAGGGCGTACGGGTACTTAAGGACACAGGGCACACCTGTATGCCCTGTGTATTTTCGATCACCGCCGCGCGGCGGGCGGTGATCAAAACCCCGTGCCTGCTCAAATCATTGAGCAGGCACCTGGGGAAAATGGGCCGGGGGGTCCTGTGACTCCCCATGTATGCAATCGCAGAAAACCGCAGATCGACTCAGACTTGCGGTTTTCTGCGTTTCTGGGTTATTTGGGTCTCTGAGGACCCGATAACCCAGAACAGGATGGTGATGGTGGTGTGATTTTACACTACCAATCACCATCCTGCGATCCTGAGTGGTGATGGTGACATCACCTCTCAGGATCGCCTCTGATTGGTTGGTGGGCGGGCCGGCGGGAGATTCAAAAGTTGCAAGCGCTCCTCTCCTCTTCTTTTTGTGTTTCGGAGCCGGAGGAGAGTGGAGCTGCCTGCACGTTGTCATCCATCGGTGCCAGCATCACCCCATCTGTGCCCCCAGGACCCGATTTGTGCCCCAGTACCCCCCATCTATCCAGCAGGTACATAGGGAAAGCATAGGAAAAGTTTGGGTTAGGCAGGGAAAATAAAGGGGAAGTTAGTTTGAAAAACATTTATTACATCACCCTAAGTTAGGGTGTCTGAGGTCCACAGCACAGCTGTGTGACCCTAGACCCCCCCAGGGGTGCTGCCGCTTGCCCCCCTGCCCCCCCTCCAACTTTTTTGGGGTGCAGGATTTTTATTTTATTTTTTGTGTACGCTGACTCTTAGCATACGGCCACTGTTAGCGCATCGCACACCCCACCGCTGATCAACTTCGGACAGTTGATCAGCAGTTTTGAAAAATAAAATAAAATTTTTTTGCCCTTTTTTTAGCTATTATTTTTTTTTTCTGTTAGTTTTAGGGTGAGTTCATGAACACCCGTTCCCCCACACACACGCACACCAAATAAAGATTTACACACACGCACATACACACTCCCCTATGGGCCAGCAGACGTTCTCGGCCGAGGAGGCATACGGCCAGCTTGCCTCCTAGTCTGAGAGTCCCAGTAAGAACAAGGATGACCTCACTTTCCTGTTGTCATCCGTGTCCTCCTCATCATCTAGCGATGATGATGAGCCCCCAAGGTGGCGGAGACGCCGCCAGGTGGAGCAAGGGGACCACCATGCTAGGGACCCTGTGGCCCAGCCTAGTAGAGGCAGCTCTGTGGCTCGTACTAGTTTTCCGGCCCACTAGTTAAATCCACCGGAGCACCTTGCCGGTGAACCTGTCTGGTGTAGCCCAGAGCGATACGAGCCTGTGATTCCTGATTTTGTAGGCTAATCAGGAATCCAGATTTCCACAGTGGGCTACACTGAATATGACTTTTTTTGTCATTTTTTCAGTGACCCACTGGTAAATCTGATGGTGGATCAGACGAACCTGTACGCCCAACAGTTCGTTGCTAAACACCAGGGCTCCTTTTTGGCGAGGCCCCTTGGCTGGACACCGGTCAGTGCAGCCAAAATGAGGATATTTTGGGGCCTTGTGCTGCATATGGGCCTGGTCAAGAAACCTAGTGTCAGGCATTACTGGAGTGGGGACGTCCTCTACCAGGCCCCACTTTACAGTACGGCCATGACACGCTCCCGGTTTGAGGCCATCCGGAAATGTCTGCATTATTCAGATAATGCAGCATGTCTCCCCCAAGGTGATCCTGCCTATGATCGTCTGTATAAGATACGGCTGTTCATCAATCATTTTGGGGACAAATTTGTACAGGCCTATGTACCTGGAAGGGAGGTCGCGGTTGATGAGTCTCTCATTGCGTTCAAGGGGAGACTCATTTTCCTCCAGTATGTGCCCTCCAAGCAGGTGAGGTATGGTGTGAAGCTATGTACCCTCAGGGTACACTTACAAGTTTCGTATATACGAGGGGCGAGATTCCCGTATTCAACCCCCAGAATGTCTCCCCACTCTGGGTGTTAGCGGGAAACTTGTGTGGGACCTTATGTACCCACTGCTAGATAAGGGTTACCACCTTTACATGGATAACTTTTATACTAGTATCCCCTTGTTCCAGTCACTTGCCGCCAGATCCACATCCGCTTGTGGGACCGTACGGAAAAATCTACGTGGCCTCCCTGCCCACCCCCTCCAGGTACCTATCCCCAGGGCTGCGACCCGTGCCCTTACCACTGGAATCCTGTTGCTGGTCAGATATAAGGACAAGAGGGATGTCATTATGCTGTCCACGATTCATGGTAACGGCATCACCGCTGTCCCTGTGCGAGGTACCGCAGCAACGGTCCTCAAGCCCGATTGTATCGTCGACTACAATCAGTATATGGGAGGAGTTGATCTCTCTGATCAAGTGCTCAAGCCATATAACACCATGCGCAAAACCCGGGCATGGTACAAAAAAGTTGCGGTCTACTTGGTACAGGTTGCCTTGTACAACTCTTTTGTACTATCCCGAAGCGCTGGCAGCACAGGAACATTCCTCCAATTCTATGAGGCAATCCTCAAGGCCCTGATATTTTCGGACCAGGAAAGAGCAGGCCAGAGTACCTCGGGAACTGGAGGTGCCCGGATCGTCCCCGGCCAACACTTTCCAGGTGTGGTCCCCCATACTGGAAAGAAGAGACGAACCCCAAAAAAGTGCAGAGTGTGTCGCAGGAGGGGGATACAGAAGGACACCACTACTCAGTGCGACACATGCCCCGATCACCCGGGCCTCTGCATTGACAGTTGCTTCAGGGAGTATCACACTTCCATGGAGTACTAAATTTATATCCCAATTTAGCACTGACATCGGATAAAAAAAAAATGGTTCTCAGACTTGAGACACCCAAAAAAACTAAAATAATTTATTAAAACTAGACATATTAGGTATTGCCATGTCGGTAATAATCTCCTCTATAAAAATACCCCATCTATGACCTAACACTCCAGATTAACACAGTCCAAAAAAAAACAAAAAAAAAAACGCTGCAAAAAATAACTTTTTTTGTCACCTTACCCAACAAAAATTTTAATAGCATGCAATCAAAAAGTCCTATAGCCCCCAAAATACTGCCAATAAAACCATCCTCTCATCCCGCAAAAATGAGCCCCTACCTAAGATAATCTGCTTAAAAAAAAGACTCTTAGACTTTAGAGATACGGAAAAAAAAATTGTATCAAAAAGGATAATATAGTCTAAAACCTAAATATTAGGTATCCCCGCGTCCGTAAGAATCTCCTCTATAAAAATATTCCATGACCTAACCACCCAAATTAACACGGTCCAAAACAAAAAAAAATTGTGCCAAAACAGCTATTTTTGGCACTTTTCCATTTCAATCCGTTTTTTCCGGTAACAAAGCAAGGGTCAACAACAAAACTAAATATTTATTAACCTTATTTTGCAGTTTACATAAACGCCAATTTGTGGTCATAAACTGCTGTATCAGTAACAGGGAGGCCGCAAAAGGAAAGGACCGACATGGTTTCTGGAAGACCGATTTTTATGGCCCTTTTTATTGACACCATGTCCCTTTTGAAGCCCCCCTGATGCCCCCGTATAGTAAAAACTCCACAAAGGTGAGCCCATCTAAGAAACTACACCCCTCAAGGTATTCAAAACTGATTATACAAACTTTATTAACCCTTTAGGTGTTCCTCAACAGTTTATGACTAGGGATGAGCGAACCCGAACTGTATAGTTCGGGTTCGTACCGAATTTTGGGGTGTCCGTGACACGGACCCGAACCCGGACATTTTCGTAAAAGTCCGGGTTCGGGTTCGGTGTTCGTCGCTTTCTTCGCGCTTTTGTGACGCTTTCTTGGCGCTTTTTGAAAGGCTGCAAAGCAGCCAATCAACAAGCGTCATACTACTTGCCCCAAGAGGCCATCACAGCCATGCCTACTATTGGCATGGCTGTGATTGGCCAGAGCACCATGTGACCCAGCCTCTATTTAAGCTGGAGTCACATAGCGCCGCCCGTCACTCTGCTCTGATTAGCGTAGGGAGAGGTTGCGGCTGCGACAGTAGGGCGAGATTAGGCAGATTAACTCCTCCAAAGGACTTGATTAACTGATCGATCTGCAGCTGTGGATCATTGAGCTGCTGATCCTCAATTGCTCACTGTTTTTAGGCTGCACAGACCGTTTGTCAGTCTCATTTTTCTGGGGTGATCGGCGGCCATTTTGTGTCTTGTGGTGCGCCAGCACAAGCTGCGACCAAGTGCATTTAACCCTCAATGGTGTGGTTGTTTTTTGGCTAAAGCCTACATCAGGGTGAAGCTGTGACACCAAGTGCATTTAACCAGCAATAGTCTGTTCATTTTTTGGCCATATACAAAATCAGGGGCAAGCTGCGCCTGTCACCAAGTGCATTTAACCCTCAATGGTGTGGTTGTTTTTTGGCTAAAGCCTACATCAGGGTGAAGCTGTCACACCAAGTGCATTTAACCAGCAATAGTCTGTTCATTTTTTGGCCATATACAAAATCAGGGGCAAGCTGCGCCTGTCACCAAGTGCATTTAACCCTCAATGGTGTGGTTGTTTTTTGGCTAAAGCCTACATCAGGGTGAAGCTGTCACACCAAGTGCATTTAACCAGCAATAGTCTGTTCATTTTTTGGCCATATACAAAATCAGGGGCAAGCTGCGCCTGTCACCAAGTGCATTTAACCCTCAATGGTGTGGTTGTTTTTTGGCTAAAGCCTACATCAGGGTGAAGCTGTCACACCAAGTGCATTTAACCAGCAATAGTCTGTTCATTTTTTGGCCATATCCCAGTCTAATTCTGTCACTAAATCCATACCGGTCACCCAGCGCCTAAATACTAGGCCTCAAATTTATATCCAGCTAAATCTGTCCCTAGTGCTGTAGCTGGGCGAGTTATTTAGTGTCCGTTCAAGCACATTTCTTGTTCTGGGTTGAAATACAATTCCCAATTTAGCAATTTCATAATTTAGTGGTTCCTGCTATATCAGAGCTCTTTGAAATCTATCCCAAAAAGGGTATATAATATTGAAGGTGCACATAGGGTCATTCAGAGTAACTTCACACACACCCGCTACTGTGTATTTCCAAGTCTAATTCTGTCACTAAATCCATACCGGTGACCCAGCGCCTAAATACTAGGCCTCAAATTTAATTCCCTCTAAATCTCTCGTTACCCACCGCTGTACTGTTGTTGCTGGGCAAGATATTTAGTGTCCGTCAAAGCACATTTTTTGTTCTGGGTTGAAGTACAATTCCCAATTTAGCAATTTCATAATTTAGTGGTTTCTGCTATATCAGAGCTATTTGAAATCTATCCCAAAAAGGGTATATAATATTGAAGGTGCACATAGGGTCATTCAGAATAACTTCACACACACCCGCTACTGTGTATTTCCAAGTCTAATTCTGTCACTAAACCCATACCTGTCACCCAGCGCCTAAATACTAGGCCTCAAATTTAAATCCCTCTAAATCTCTCGTTACCGTTGTCCTGTTGTAGCTGGGAAAGTTATTTAGTGCCCGTCAAAGCACATTTTTTGTTCTGGGTTGAAGTACAATTCCCAATTTAGCAATTTCATAATTTAGTGGTTCCTGCTATATCAGAGCTATTTGAAATCTATCCCAAAAAGGGTATATAATATTGAAGGTGCACATAGGGTCATTCAGAATAACTTCACACACACCCGCTACTGTGTATTTCCAAGTCTAATTCTGTCACTAAATCCATACCGGTGACCCAGCGCCTAAATACTAGGCCTCAAATTTAATTCCCTCTAAATCTCTCGTTACCCACCGCTGTACTGTTGTTGCTGGGCAAGATATTTAGTGTCCGTCAAAGCACATTTTTTGTTCTGGGTTGAAGTACAATTCCCAATTTAGCAATTTCATAATTTAGTGGTTTCTGCTATATCAGAGCTATTTGAAATCTATCCCTAAAAGGGTATATAATATTGAAGGTGCACATAGGGTCATTCAGAATAACTTCACACACACCCGCTACTGTGTATTTCCAAGTCTAATTCTGTCACTAAACCCATACCTGTCACCCAGCGCCTAAATACTAGGCCTCAAATTTATATCCAGCTAAATCTGTCCCTAGTGCTGTAGCTGGGCGAGTTATTTAGTGTCCGTTCAAGCACATTTCTTGTTCTGGGTTGAAATACAATTCCCAATTTAGCAATTTCATAATTTAGTGGTTCCTGCTATATCAGAGCTCTTTGAAATCTATCCCAAAAAGGGTATATAATATTGAAGGTGCACATAGGGTCATTCAGAGTAACTTCACACACACCCGCTACTGTGTATTTCCAAGTCTAATTCTGTCACTAAATCCATACCGGTGACCCAGCGCCTAAATACTAGGCCTCAAATTTAATTCCCTCTAAATCTCTCGTTACCCACCGCTGTACTGTTGTTGCTGGGCAAGATATTTAGTGTCCGTCAAAGCACATTTTTTGTTCTGGGTTGAAGTACAATTCCCAATTTAGCAATTTCATAATTTAGTGGTTTCTGCTATATCAGAGCTATTTGAAATCTATCCCAAAAAGGGTATATAATATTGAAGGTGCACATAGGGTCATTCAGAATAACTTCACACACACCCGCTACTGTGTATTTCCAAGTCTAATTCTGTCACTAAACCCATACCTGTCACCCAGCGCCTAAATACTAGGCCTCAAATTTAAATCCCTCTAAATCTCTCGTTACCGTTGTCCTGTTGTAGCTGGGAAAGTTATTTAGTGCCCGTCAAAGCACATTTTTTGTTCTGGGTTGAAGTACAATTCCCAATTTAGCAATTTCATAATTTAGTGGTTCCTGCTATATCAGAGCTATTTGAAATCTATCCCAAAAAGGGTATATAATATTGAAGGTGCACATAGGGTCATTCAGAATAACTTCACACACACCCGCTACTGTGTATTTCCAAGTCTAATTCTGTCACTAAATCCATACCGGTGACCCAGCGCCTAAATACTAGGCCTCAAATTTAATTCCCTCTAAATCTCTCGTTACCCACCGGTGTACTGTTGTTGCTGGGCAAGATATTTAGTGTCCGTCAAAGCACATTTTTTGTTCTGGGTTGAAGTACAATTCCCAATTTAGCAATTTCATAATTTAGTGGTTTCTGCTATATCAGAGCTATTTGAAATCTATCCCTAAAAGGGTATATAATATTGAAGGTGCACATAGGGTCATTCAGAATAACTTCACACACACCCGCTACTGTGTATTTCCAAGTCTAATTCTGTCACTAAACCCATACCTGTCACCCAGCGCCTAAATACTAGGCCTCAAATTTATATCCAGCTAAATCTGTCCCTAGTGCTGTAGCTGGGCGAGTTATTTAGTGTCCGTTCAAGCACATTTCTTGTTCTGGGTTGAAATACAATTCCCAATTTAGCAATTTCATAATTTAGTGGTTCCTGCTATATCAGAGCTCTTTGAAATCTATCCCAAAAAGGGTATATAATATTGAAGGTGCACATAGGGTCATTCAGAGTAACTTCACACACACCCGCTACTGTGTATTTCCAAGTCTAATTCTGTCACTAAATCCATACCGGTGACCCAGCGCCTAAATACTAGGCCTCAAATTTAATTCCCTCTAAATCTCTCGTTACCCACCGCTGTACTGTTGTTGCTGGGCAAGATATTTAGTGTCCGTCAAAGCACATTTTTTGTTCTGGGTTGAAGTACAATTCCCAATTTAGCAATTTCATAATTTAGTGGTTTCTGCTATATCAGAGCTATTTGAAATCTATCCCAAAAAGGGTATATAATATTGAAGGTGCACATAGGGTCATTCAGAATAACTTCACACACACCCGCTACTGTGTATTTCCAAGTCTAATTCTGTCACTAAACCCATACCTGTCACCCAGCGCCTAAATACTAGGCCTCAAATTTAAATCCCTCTAAATCTCTCGTTACCGTTGTCCTGTTGTAGCTGGGAAAGTTATTTAGTGCCCGTCAAAGCACATTTTTTGTTCTGGGTTGAAGTACAATTCCCAATTTAGCAATTTCATAATTTAGTGGTTCCTGCTATATCAGAGCTATTTGAAATCTATCCCAAAAAGGGTATATAATATTGAAGGTGCACATAGGGTCATTCAGAATAACTTCACACACACCCGCTACTGTGTATTTCCAAGTCTAATTCTGTCACTAAATCCATACCGGTGACCCAGCGCCTAAATACTAGGCCTCAAATTTAATTCCCTCTAAATCTCTCGTTACCCACCGGTGTACTGTTGTTGCTGGGCAAGATATTTAGTGTCCGTCAAAGCACATTTTTTGTTCTGGGTTGAAGTACAATTCCCAATTTAGCAATTTCATAATTTAGTGGTTTCTGCTATATCAGAGCTATTTGAAATCTATCCCTAAAAGGGTATATAATATTGAAGGTGCACATAGGGTCATTCAGAATAACTTCACACACACCCGCTACTGTGTATTTCCAAGTCTAATTCTGTCACTAAACCCATACCTGTCACCCAGCGCCTAAATACTAGGCCTCAAATTTAAATCCCTCTAAATCTCTCGTTACCGTTGTCCTGTTGTAGCTGGGAAAGTTATTTAGTGCCCGTCAAAGCACATTTTTTGTTCTGGGTTGAAGTACAATTCCCAATTTAGCAATTTCATAATTTAGTGGTTCCTGCTATATCAGAGCTATTTGAAATCTATCCCAAAAAGGGTATATAATATTGAAGGTGCACATTGGGTCATTCAGAATAACTTCACACACACGCTTCTGTGCATTTCCAAGTCTAATTCTGTCACTAAATCCATACCGGTGACCCAGCGCCTAAATACTAGGCCTCAAATTTAATTCCCTCTAAATCTCTCGTTACCCACCGCTGTACTGTTGTTGCTGGGCAAGATATTTAGTGTCCGTCAAAGCACATTTTTTGTTCTGGGTTGAAGTACAATTCCCAATTTAGCAATTTCATAATTTAGTGGTTTCTGCTATATCAGAGCTATTTGAAATCTATCCCTAAAAGGGTATATAATATTGAAGGTGCACATAGGGTCATTCAGAATAACTTCACACACACCCGCTACTGTGTATTTCCAAGTCTAATTCTGTCACTAAACCCATACCTGTCACCCAGCGCCTAAATACTAGGCCTCAAATTTAAATCCCTCTAAATCTCTCGTTACCGTTGTCCTGTTGTAGCTGGGAAAGTTATTTAGTGCCCGTCAAAGCACATTTTTTGTTCTGGGTTGAAGTACAATTCCCAATTTAGCAATTTCATAATTTAGTGGTTCCTGCTATATCAGAGCTATTTGAAATCTATCCCAAAAAGGGTATATAATATTGAAGGTGCACATTGGGTCATTCAGAATAACTTCACACACACGCTTCTGTGCATTTCCAAGTCTAATTCTGTCACTAAATCCATACCGGTGACCCAGCGCCTAAATACTAGGCCTCAAATTTAATTCCCTCTAAATCTCTCGTTACCCACCGCTGTACTGTTGTTGCTGGGCAAGATATTTAGTGTCCGTCAAAGCACATTTTTTGTTCTGGGTTGAAGTACAATTCCCAATTTAGCAATTTCATAATTTAGTGGTTTCTGCTATATCAGAGCTATTTGAAATCTATCCCTAAAAGGGTATATAATATTGAAGGTGCACATAGGGTCATTCAGAATAACTTCACACACACCCGCTACTGTGTATTTCCAAGTCTAATTCTGTCACTAAATCCATACCGGTGACCCAGCGCCTAAATACTAGGCCTCAAATTTAATTCCCTCTAAATCTCTCGTTACCCACCGTTGTACTGTTGTTGCTGGGCAAGATATTTAGTGTCCGTCAAAGCACATTTTTTGTTCTGGGTTGAAGTACAATTCCCAATTTAGCAATTTCATAATTTAGTGGTTTCTGCTATATCAGAGCTATTTGAAATCTATCCCTAAAAGGGTATATAATATTCAAGGTGCACATTGGGTCATTCAGAATAACTTCACACACACACGCTTCTGTGCATTTCCAAGTCTAATTCTGTCACTAAATCCATACCGGTCACCCAGCGCCTAAATACTAGGCCTCAAATTTATATCCCGCTGAATTTGAATACAATACATTGGGCCAAATAATATATTTGTTGTTGTGGTGAACCATAACAATGAGAAAAACATCTAGTAAGGGACGCGGACGTGGACATGGTCGTGGTGGTGTTAGTGGACCCTCTGGTGCTGGGAGAGGACGTGGCCGTTCTGCCACATCCACACGTCCTAGTGTACCAACTACCTCAGGTCCCAGTAGCCGCCAGAATTTACAGCGATATATGGTGGGGCCCAATGCCGTTCTAAGGATGGTAAGGCCTGAGCAGGTACAGGCATTAGTCAATTGGGTGGCCGACAGTGGATCCAGCACGTTCACATTATCTCCCACCCAGTCTTCTGCAGAAAGCGCACAGATGGCGCCTGAAAACCAACCCCATCAGTCTGTCACATCACCCCCATGCATACCAGGGAAACTGTCTCAGCCTCAAGTTATGCAGCAGTCTCTTATGCTGTTTGAAGACTCCGCTGGCAGGGTTTCCCAAGGGCATCCACCTAGCCCTTCCCCAGCGGTGAAAGACATAGAATGCACTGACGCACAACCACTTATGTTTCCTGATGATGAGGACATGGGAATACCACCTCAGCATGTCTCTGATGATGACGAAACACAGGTGCCAACTGCTGCGTCTTTCTGCAGTGTGCAGACTGAACAGGAGGTCAGGGATCAAGACTGGGTGGAAGACGATGCAGGGGACGATGAGGTCCTAGACCCCACATGGAATGAAGGTCGTGCCACTGACTTTCACAGTTCGGAGGAAGAGGCAGTGGTGAGACCGAGCCAACAGCGTAGCAAAAGAGGGAGCAGTGGGCAAAAGCAGAACACCCGCCGCCAAGAGACTCCGCCTGCTACTGACCGCCGCCATCTGGGACCGAGCACCCCAAAGGCAGCTTCAAGGAGTTCCCTGGCATGGCACTTCTTCAAACAATGTGCTGACGACAAGACCCGAGTGGTTTGCACGCTGTGCCATCAGAGCCTGAAGCGAGGCATTAACGTTCTGAACCTGAGCACAACCTGCATGACCAGGCACCTGCATGCAAAGCATGAACTGCAGTGGAGTAAACACCTTAAAACCAAGGAAGTCACTCAGGCTCCCCCTGCTACCTCTTCTGCTGCTGCCGCCTCGGCCTATTCTGCTGCTGCCGCCTCGGCCTCTTCCTCCGCCTCTGGAGGAACGTTGGCACCTGCCGCCCAGCAAACAGGGGATGTACCACCAACACCACCACCACCACCTCCGTCACCAAGCGTCTCAACCATGTCACACGCCAGCGTTCAGCTCTCCATCTCACAAACATTTGATAGAAAGCGTAAATTCCCACCTAGCCACCCTCGATCCCTGGCCCTGAATGCCAGCATTTCTAAACTACTGGCCTATGAAATGCTGTCATTTAGGCTGGTGGACACAGACAGCTTCAAACAGCTCATGTCGCTTGCTGTCCCACAGTATGTTGTTCCCAGCCGGCACTACTTCTCCAAGAGAGCCGTGCCTTCCCTGCACAACCAAGTATCCGATAAAATCAAGTGTGCACTGCGCAACGCCATCTGTAGCAAGGTCCACCTAACCACAGATACGTGGACCAGTAAGCACGGCCAGGGACGCTATATCTCCCTAACTGCACACTGGGTAAATGTAGTGGCAGCTGGGCCCCAGGCGGAGAGCTGTTTGGCGCACGTCCTTCCGCCGCCAAGGATCGCAGGGCAACATTCTTTGCCTCCTGTTGCCACCTCCTCCTTCTCGGCTTCCTCCTCCTCTTCTTCCACCTGCTCATCCAGTCAGCCACACACCTTCACCACCAACTTCAGCACAGCCCGGGGTAAACGTCAGCAGGCCATTCTGAAACTCATATGTTTGGGGGACAGGCCCCACACCGCACAGGAGTTGTGGCGGGGTATAGAACAACAGACCGACGAGTGGTTGCTGCCGGTGAGCCTCAAGCCCGGCCTGGTGGTGTGTGATAATGGGCGAAATCTCGTTGCAGCTCTGGGACTAGCCAATTTGACGCACATCCCTTGCTTGGCGCATGTGCTGAATTTGGTGGTGCAGAAGTTCATTCACAACTACCCCGACATGTCAGAGCTGCTGCATAAAGTGCGGGCCGTCTGTTCGCGCTTCCGGCGTTCACATCCTGCTGCTGCTCGCCTGTCTGCGCTACAGCGTAACTTCGGCCTTCCCGCTCACCGCCTCATATGCGACGTGCCCACCAGGTGGAACTCCACCTTGCACATGCTGGACAGACTGTGCGAGCAGCAGCAGGCCATAGTGGAGTTTCAGCTGCAGCACGCACGGGTCAGTCGCACTACAGAACAGCACCACTTCACCACCAATGACTGGGCCTCCATGCGAGACCTGTGTGCCCTGTTGCGCTGTTTCGAGTACTCCACCAACATGGCCAGTGGCGATGACACCGTTATCAGCGTTACAATACCACTTCTATGTCTCCTTGAGAAAACACTTAGGGCGATGATGGAAGAGGAGGTGGCCCAGGAGGAGGAGGAGGAGGAGGAGGAAGAGGGGTCATTTTTAGCACTTTCAGGCCAGTCTCTTCGAAGTGACTCAGAGGGAGGTTTTTGGCAACAGCAGAGGCCAGGTACAAATGTGGCCAGCCAGGGCCCACTACTGGAGGACGAGGAGGACGAGGATGAGGAGGAGGTGGAGGAGGATGAGGATGAAGCATGGTCACAGCGGGGTGGCACCCAACGCAGCTCGGGTCCATCACTGGTGCGTGGCTGGGGGGAAAGGCAGGACGATGACGATACGCCTCCCACAGAGGACAGCTTGTCCTTATCCCTGGGCAGCCTGGCACACATGAGCGACTACATGCTGCAGTGCCTGCGCAACGACAGCAGAGTTGCCCACATTTTAACCTGTGCGGACTACTGGGTTGCCACCCTGCTGGATCCACGCTACAAAGACAATGTGCCCACCTTACTTCCTGCACTGGAGCGTGATAGGAAGATGCGCGAGTACAAGCGCACGTTGGTAGACACGCTACTGAGAGCATTCCCAAATGTCACAGGGGAACAAGTGGAAGCCCAAGGCCAAGGCAGAGGAGGAGCAAGAGGTCGCCAAGGCAGCTGTGTCACGGCCAGCTCCTCTGAGGGCAGGGTTAGCATGGCAGAGATGTGGAAAACTTTTGTCAACACGCCACAGCTAACTGCACCACCACCTGATACGCAACGTGTTAGCAGGAGGCAACATTTCACTAACATGGTGGAACAGTACGTGTGCACACCCCTCCACGTACTGACTGATGGTTCGGCCCCATTCAACTTCTGGGTCTCTAAATTGTCCACGTGGCCAGAGCTAGCCTTTTATGCCTTGGAGGTGCTGGCCTGCCCGGCAGCCAGCGTTTTGTCTGAACGTGTATTCAGCACGGCAGGGGGCGTCATTACAGACAAACGCAGCCGCCTGTCTACAGCCAATGTGGACAAGCTGACGTTCATAAAAATGAACCAGGCATGGATCCCACAGGACCTGTCCGTCCCTTGTCCAGATTAGACATTAACTACCTCCCCATAACCATATATTATTGGACTCCAGGGCACTTCCTCATTCAATCCTATTTTTATTTTCATTTTACCATTATATTGCGAGGCTACCCAAAGTTGAATGAACCTCTCCTCTGCCTGTGTGCTAGGCCTAAATATATGCCAATGGACTGTTGCAGTGGTGGGTGACGTGAAGCCTCATTCTCTGCTATGACATGCAGACTGATTCTCTGCTGACATGAAGCCAGATCCTCTGTTACGGGAGCTCTCTCCTCTGCCTGGGTGCTGGGCCTAAATTTATGACAATTGACTGTTGCAGTGGTGGGTGACGTGAAGCCTGATTCTCTGCTATGATATGAAGACTGATTCTCTGCTGACATGAAGCCAGATTGTCTGTTACGGGACCTTTCTCCTCTGCCTGGGTTCTGGGCCTAAATTTATGAAAATTGACTGTTGCAGTGGTGGGTGACGTGAAGCCTGATTCTCTGCTATGATATGAAGACTGATTCTCTGCTGACATGAAGCCAGATTGTCTGTTACGGGACCTTTCTCCTCTGCCTGGGTTCTGGGCCTAAATTTATGAAAATTGACTCTTACAGTGGTGGGTGACGTGAAGCCTGATTCTCTGCTATGATATGAAGACTGATTCTCTGCTGACATGAAGCCAGATTCTCTGTTACGGGACCTCTCTCCTCTGCCTGGGTGCTGGGCCTAAATTTATGACAATGGACTGTTGCAGTGGTGGCTGACGTGAAGCCTGATTCTCTGCTATGACATGCAGACTGATTCTCTGCTGTCATGAAGCCAGATTGTCTGTTACGGGACCTCTCTGCTCTGCCTGTGTGCTAGGCCTAAATATATGCCAATGGACTGTTGCAGTGGTGGCTGACGTGAAGCCTCATTCTCTGCTATGACATGCAGACTGATTCTCTGCTGTCATGAAGCCAGATTGTCTGTTACGGGACCTCTCTGCTCTGCCTGTGTGCTAGGCCTAAATATATGCCAATGGACTGTTGCAGTGGTGGGTGACGTGAAGCCTCATTCTCTGCTATGACATGCAGACTGATTCTCTGCTGACATGAAGCCAGATTGTCTGTTACGGGACCTCTCTGCTCTGCCTGTGTGCTAGGCCTAAATATATGCCAATGGACTGTTGCAGTGGTGGGTGACGTGAAGCCTCATTCTCTGCTATGACATGCAGACTGATTCTCTGCTGACATGAAGCCAGATTGTCTGTTACGGGACCTCTCTGCTCTGCCTGTGTGCTAGGCCTAAATATATGCCAATGGACTGTTGCAGTGGTGGGTGACGTGAAGCCTCATTCTCTGCTATGACATGCAGACTGATTCTCTGCTGACATGAAGCCAGATTGTCTGTTACGGGACCTCTCTGCTCTGCCTGTGTGCTAGGCCTAAATATATGCCAATGGACTGTTGCAGTGGTGGGTGACGTGAAGCCTCATTCTCTGCTATGACATGCAGACTGATTCTCTGCTGACATGAAGCCAGATTGTCTGTTACGGGACCTCTCTGCTCTGCCTGTGTGCTAGGCCTAAATATATGCCAATGGACTGTTGCAGTGGTGGGTGACGTGAAGCCTCATTCTCTGCTATGACATGCAGACTGATTCTCTGCTGACATGAAGCCAGATCCTCTGTTACGGGAGCTCTCTCCTCTGCCTGGGTGCTGGGCCTAAATTTATGACAATTGACTGTTGCAGTGGTGGGTGACGTGAAGCCTGATTCTCTGCTATGATATGAAGACTGATTCTCTGCTGACATGAAGCCAGATTGTCTGTTACGGGACCTTTCTCCTCTGCCTGGGTTCTGGGCCTAAATTTATGAAAATTGACTCTTACAGTGGTGGGTGACGTGAAGCCTGATTCTCTGCTATGATATGAAGACTGATTCTCTGCTGACATGAAGCCAGATTCTCTGTTACGGGACCTCTCTCCTCTGCCTGGGTGCTGGGTAGTGTTGAGCGCGAATATTCGAAAAGCAAATTTTTTTCGCGAATATCGCAACTTCGCGATTTCGCGAATATTTCGAATATAGTGCTATATATTCGTAAAAACGAATATTCGTTTTTTGTTTCCCCCCCCCCCCCCCACAAAATTACAGTACACATATAATTGATTGTTTCCCAAAGGTCCAACAGCTCAGATCTTACTCACATTGCCTAGAAAGTGATTGAGGCGCGAATCTTCGTAAGGCGATTTTATTAGCGCACATGCGAATATCGGCACGTCCCAGAACAGAGGCAAAGGGCTTTGCATTCATACATTAGTGAATTGAGTTGCGAATCTTCGTAAGGCGATTTTATTAGCGCACATGCGAATATCTACACTTGTCCCAGAACAGAGGCAAAGGGCTTTGCATTCATACATTAGTGATTGAATTGAGCTGCGAATCTTCGTAAGGCGATTTTATTAACGCAAATGCAAATATCTACACTTGTCCCCAGAACAGAGAGGCAAAGGCCTGTGCATTCATATAGTATAGCACCATATTCGCGAATACGTAGAACTTCGTAAAATTCGATTTACGAATATTCGTATTTTTTATTTTACTTTCCACCTTACAGATTACATTGATCTGTACTCTGTCAACTACTGTCATCACCCCCCACTGTATCTCGATTGATTCCCAAAAGTCTCACATTCCCTAGAAAGTGATTGAGGTGCGAATCTTCGTAAGGCGATTTTATTAGCGCACATGCGAATATCTACACTTGTCCCAGAACAGAGGCAAAGGGCATTGCATTCATACATTAGTGATTGAATTGAGTTGCGAATCTTCGTAAGGCGATTTCATTAGCGCACATGTGAATTTTGCATAGCATATGTATTATGCGATAATTCGAATTATCGCATATGCGAAATAATAACGAATTTGAATAATCGCGAATATTTTACGAATATTCTTTCGAATATTCACAAAATTTCGCGAATTCGAATATGGGACATGCCGCTCAACACTAGTGCTGGGCCTAAATTTATGACAATGGACTGTTGCAGTGGTGGGTGACGTGAAGCCTGATTCTCTGCTATGACATGCAGACTGATTCTCTGCTGACATGAAGCCAGATTGTCTGTTACGGGACCTCTCTCCTCTGCCTGGGTGCTGGGCCTAAATATATGCCAATGGACTGTTGCAGTGGTGGCTGACGTGAAGCCTCATTCTCTGCTATGACATGCAGACTAATTCTCTGCTGACATGAAGACAGATTCTCTGTTACGGGACCTCTCTCCTCTGCCTGGGTGCCGGGGCCTAAATATCTGAGAATGGACTGTTCCAGTGGTGGCTGACGTGAAGCCTCATTCTCTGCTATGACATGCAGACTAATTCTCTGCTGACATGAAGACAGATTCTCTGTTACGGGACCTCCCTCCTCTGCCTGGGTGCTGGGCCTAAATATATGCCAATGGACTGTTGCAGTGGTGGCTGACGTGAAGCCTCATTCTCTGCTATGACATGCAGACTAATTCTCTGCTGACATGAAGACAGATTCTCTGTTACGGGACCTCCCTCCTCTGCCTGGGTGCTGGGCCTAAATATATGCCAATGGACTGTTGCAGTGGTGGCTGACGTGAAGCCTCATTCTCTGCTATGACATGCAGACTGATTCTCTGCTGACATGAAGCCAGATTCTCTGTTACGGGACCTCTCTCCTCTGCCTGTGTGTGTGCTGGGCCTAAATATATGCCAATGGACTGTTGCAGTGGTGGCTGACGTGAAGCCTCATTCTCTGCTATGACATGCAGACTGATTCTCTGCTGACATGAAGCCAGATTCTCTGTTACGGGACCTCTCTCCTCTGCCTGTGTGTGTGCTGGGCCTAAATATATGCCAATGGACTGTTGCAGTGGTGGCTGACGTGAAGCCTCATTCTCTGCTATGACATGCAGACTAATTCTCTGCTGACATGAAGACAGATTCTCTGTTACGGGACCTCCCTCCTCTGCCTGGGTGCTGGGCCTAAATATATGCCAATGGACTGTTGCAGTGGTGGCTGACGTGAAGCCTCATTCTCTGCTATGACATGCAGACTGATTCTCTGCTGACATGAAGCCAGATTCTCTGTTACGGGACCTCTCTCCTCTGCCTGTGTGTGTGCTGGGCCTAAATATATGCCAATGGACTGTTGCAGTGGTGGCTGACGTGAAGCCTCATTCTCTGCTATGACATGCAGACTGATTCTCTGCTGACATGAAGCCAGATTCTCTGTTACGGGACCTCTCTCCTCTGCCTGTGTGTGTGCTGGGCCTAAATATATGCCAATGGACTGTTGCAGTGGTGGCTGACGTGAAGCCTGATTCTCTGCTATGACATGCAGACTAATTCTCTGCTGACATGAAGACAGATTCTCTGTTACGGGACCTCCCTCCTCTGCCTGGGTGCTGGGCCTAAATATATGCCAATGGACTGTTGCAGTGGTGGCTGACGTGAAGCCTCATTCTCTGCTATGACATGCAGACTAATTCTCTGCTGACATGAAGACAGATTCTCTGTTACGGGACCTCTCTCCTCTGCCTGGGTGCCGGGGCCTAAATATCTGAGAATGGACTGTTCCAGTGGTGGGTGACGGGAAGCCAGATTCTCTGCTATGGAACCTCTCTCCAATTGATTTTGGTTAATTTTTATTTATTTAATTTTTATTTTAATTCATTTCCCTATCCACATTTGTTTGCAGGGGATTTACCTACATGTTGCTGCCTTTTGCAGCCCTCTAGCTCTTTCCTGGGCTGTTTTACAGCCTTTTTAGTGCCGAAAAGTTCGGGTCCCCATTGACTTCAATGGGGTTCGGGTTCGGGACGAAGTTCGGATCGGGTTCGGATCCCGAACCCGAACATTTCCGGGATGTTCGGCCGAACTTCTCGAACCCGAACATCCAGGTGTTCGCTCAACTCTATTTATGACAAATAGAGATGTAATTTCAGAATTTCAATTTTTGGTAACCTTGTCTCACAAAAATGTAATATGGAGCAACCAAAAATCATATTTACCCTAAAAATAGTCCCCCCAAAAATTCCACCTTATCCCGTAGTTTCCAAAATGGGGTCACTTTTAGGGAGTTTCTACTCCAGGGGTGCATCAGGTGGGTTGAAACAGGACACAGTGTAAATAAACCGGTCCATAAACATCATCTCTCCAAAAACCAAACGGCGCACCTTTCACTCTACGCCCCGCTGTGTGGCCGTACAGTAGTGTAATGCCACATATGGGGTGTTTCTGTAAACGGCAGAGTCAGGGCAATAAAGATACAGTCTTGTTTGGCTGTTAACCCTTGCTTTGTTAGTGGAAAAAATGGGTTAAAATTAAAAAAATTTAATTTTCAAATTTCATCCCCATTTGCCAATAACTCTTGTGCAACACCTGAAGGGTTAATGACGTTTGTAAAATCAGTTTTGAATACCTTGAGGGGTGTCGTTTATAGAATGGGGTGGTTTATATTATATAAGCCTCACAAAGTGACTTCAGACCTGGACTGGTCCCTAAATTTTTTTTTTTTTAATTTCAGAAAAATTTCAAGATTTGCTTCCAAACTTCTAAGCCTTGTAACATCCCCAAAATATAAAATATCATTCCCAAAATGATGCAAACATGAAGTAGACATATGGAGAATGTAAAGTGATAACTATGTTTGGAGGTATTACTATGTATTATAGAAGTAGAGAAATTGAAACTTGGAAATTAGCAATTTTTTACAAATTTTTGCTAAATGTTGTATTTTTTTATAAATAAAAATGATTTTTTTCTACTTCATTTTACCAGTGTCATGAAGTACAATATGTAACAAAAAAACTATCTCGGAAAGGCCTGGATAAGTCAAAGCGTTTTAAAGTTATCACCGTTTTCAGATTTGAAAAAAATGGCCTGGTCCTTAAGGTGAAATAAGGCTGTGTCCTTAAGGAGTTAATGACCTATTATTTAAATCGACTTCTTTTATATTAAAGGGCTTCTACCACCAGAAATGCTGTTATGTAGCTGACTGACATTAGCGATGCGCTAATGTCAGCACTACATAACCAATATGTTTCTAACATTTGTCCCTGCAGCCGTTTTTGTAAAATAAGCACTTTTATAATATGCTAATGAGCCACTGTGCCTGCAAAGAATACAGAAGTGACTGGCGCAGGCGCGGGATTTCGCCTGCGATGCAGGGAACAGTGACATCAATCAAGAGGAGCGTGGCAGGCAGAACAGGGAACCTGGGCGGGATAAAGCATGAGTGGACGGAGCCTCTAGGTGCTGATTTTACGCCCACATAGCACCTAGAGGCTCATTAGTATTTTATAAAAGTGCTTAATTAACAAAAACGGCTGCAGGGACAAATGTTAGAAACATACTCTTATGTAGTGCTGACATAAGCGCATCGCTAATGTCATTTAGCTACATAACAGTATTTCTGGTGGTAGAAGCCCTTAAAGGAGTACAACTTTACTTATTATAGCACAAATGTAACGGTCACTTACACACACACACAGGGGGGAGGATAGTGACGCCTGCGCTCCACCCTCACCCCCGGCCCTGCCTACTTGTCACACAAGTCCTGATGACAGGGGAAAAATGGACAGCAGCACAAACGGAAATAAAGTTTGCAATTTTCCTTAAAGGAAAGAAACTTTTTCCGGTCTCCAGAAAAGGGTTCTGGGAGCTTAATCTAGGGCTCTAAATGCAGACTAGAGGCCTGAGGAATGGAAAAACCTTGTCCTAGCTCAAAAGAACTGAGTTTCTCTCCTAGCTCCTGCACCATCTGCGTAAGGTTAGAGACATGGTCAGTCAGGGTCACCAGAGGATTCATAATACAGTGGTTATAGGGCCTGTTAATCTGTAACGGTCATGTACACACACACACAGGGGGGAGGATAGTGACCACTGTGTAAGCCGTGTACTGGGATGGGCTCCCCAGAATACAGCGAAGTCACAGACAAGGAAAGCGACACTGACACCAGCTTAATATGCATGAAAACTTTACTAAAACAGCAAGTAATAATATAAGCATCACCAAAGCATTACAAACATGCATAGAAATGCTATATCCCGAACCCACAGTAAATATCCCTGCCCAATAGACAGGTCGATCCGATGGCGGACACAGCAGAGCCTGCATGTCTTGCTGTGCCGCTAAAGAGGACACCCCTAGCCGGTGGCAAACTCAGCAGACCCTGCAAGTCAATAATTGCGCTGCAGTCCAATACAGTACAGCCTAGCAAAACTATATAAATCCTAACTGACTAAATAATGCTAGGCCTAGGCTAGTCTCTGTAACTTCAGGCGCCACACAATATATTGCAATCAGTAACCAGGTGTACTGACTTGTGTCCATTCTGGGCCCGAGGATGCAGCCTGCCAGAGATGGCCGCCAACTTCTCAGCAACCGTGTGGTCTTGCTTGATAGTGAGGATTTCTGTCCACACACTGGACTGGTCTTCCTGGGACAACCTCTCTTTCAAAAGAGCTGGATACAGAAAGGATATAACAGCTACTATCCTCCTTCTGAGGGTCCATTAACTGCCAGATATCTGCAAGCCAGGATGGAATCGGATTCAGTCCCTCACAGCACAATCCTTCCTCCATGCCAGATCAACACTTCCTGGTTCGCTCACAGGCAGCAGCATGAGTCATCACCTACTTTACATATGCAGATCCCAGAGTGTGCTGGTTGTAGCTGCAAAACAGTGGCCTCTAGTGCCCGGAATGCCAAATGACAGTTTAAGTACACTTTAAACATAAACCTTATACATGCAGAGATTGTTCACAATCTCACAACTGCGCTCCACCCTCACCCCTGGCTCTGCCTACTTGCCACATGAGTCCTGATGACAGGGGACAACTGGATGTCAGTCCCTAACTTAGGATACGTGCAGGATGGACAGACAAGACAAATAACGGAACGTGAACGGACCGAAGTCAATACCAAGAGAGCTACGCAGTACCAAGGAATAAGCAGAGAATAGTAAGGGGAAGCCGAGGTTAAATACCAGGAGAGAGACGAAGTACAACAGGAGTCCGCAAAGAATCGTCATGTGGAAGCCGGGGTCAGAATACCAGGAGAGATGCGCAGTACAGGAGGAACAGGCAGAGAATCGTCAGGGAACACAGGATCAGGTAAGTTAGCAGGAAACCAAACAAACGCCAGATACCTAATTGACAGGCAGCCCGTGGCCAGCAGGCTGCCTGTTAAATACTGGCAGGCTGAGGTCATGTGACATGGCCAGCGCCACATGACCTTCACCAGGGAGAACAGCCGAGCACCGAGTGTCCGGCTCGGTGCTCAGACTTCCCCTGGTTACTGGGGGAACTGAGGACGCTGGCCGCGCGGAGGAGCTGTGCGCGTACTCTCTCCTGTACAGCAAAGGGGCGCCGACAGCACTGAGGAGAGCAAGCGTCTCGGCGTCCCATGACAGCAAATGACCACAAGAAGCTTTTTAATCAGAGTCGAACTGGGAACTTAAAGTGGCCCTGGAAAAAACTAAAAGTAGCCCTATGTTGTAGGTGGGTCCAATCTGAACGAAAGTGGAGCAATACAAGAAAGCGGAGCAAAAGAAAAAGGTGGGGCTATACCATAGTGCAATAGAAAATACTGCCCCAGTAGAACCAAATACCACAGTGCAGCACAAAATATTTCTGCCCTGCTGCAGTAATCAACTGTATCACCATCCTGAGCACTTGAATTTAAAAGGGTACTTTTAGCCACCGGTCAGGTGCATAAGTACCTGATGCTCCTAGCGTTAATTAATGCTGAGAACATCAAATCATTATGTACCTGATTGACAGCGTGAGGAGGATTTGGTTGGCCCCCTTGGAATCCACCAACCAGGAAATTTCCTTGTAGGGTCTATGCCCAGTTCACCACTGTTTTTAATATGGTTTATCAGTGTTTAGTTCTAATGTTATCAGCTGTTCACCTCCATGATAATTGCTTTTCACGTTGAAAAATGGCTTGAATTCTGTCTCATGAGAGAATTCTGTCCACACGGGAGAATCAGATTACATGTCAATACAATCCTATGGAGAGGAGACAGGGGAGGAGTCAGCAGCAGTTAAAGTGAGACAGGACTTAGGAAGCAGGTTCTCCTCCACTTTTCATGTGCAGTTGATGGCAGCTGGTCTCCATCCACCATGTATGAGAGATTTGCAAACTAGGTGCTCAAAACTGCAAAAAAATAAAAATTAAATGCTAACTGCAAATTATATATTCGCCAGAAATAGAGTTATTACTCATGGACACACACTGTACTATTGATTAATGCAGAGTTTATGGAAAGGTTAGGTAAATATATTTTTTAAAAGAATTTTGATAATTTTTTATTTTCTTTTCCATGTTACTATCTATATTAAATAAATAGATCTCCTCTAGTAGTTTGTATTCTGGTGCATTTGTAGTTTAATCCAAGTCTTCTAAAAATAAATTGGCTACATGGTCCAAGCACATTGTTTAGCTGGTGGCAAACAGTATGTGGGACACTCTATTCTCACCTGAAAACATTACCTCTTGGGGAGAATGCTTCTGTAAAATGACATATCATGCCAGGTTTTCTTTCTCTTAGAACCTCTCTGTGTTTCTTTGTGAGATTGGAAGAACACGGAGGAGGTACATGTAACATGGGCCTTGGCCTTTAAAAAGGCATGTTCTCCCATGAAGCACTAAAGTGTAGAGATGGCCTTGCGGTTTTCCCGGCGGTCGTTTCGTGGCGAACTTTGCTAGTTTGTGGTTCACCTATCGGGCGAACATATGGCGATGTCCGCCGGCGCCATATTCTTTTACATTGTGAAGAACTGTGACCCATGACACATCCATCAGGTGGTACAGGACAGCCAATTGAGACGTTTCAGCACACGGACATACCACCTACCTTATAAATAGACCCAATCTGGCTGCCATTTTACATTCAGTCTTTTGCCAGTGTAGGGAGAGATTGCTGTGTGGAGCATGGACAGGCTGTTAGGGACACCAAACGCTAGCTAATAGCGGCACAAAAGTCGTTTTAAGGACTGGCATAGGTGTACTATTGATAGGTGTGACCTACTGAGGGGTGTAGTACACTTATAATATACTTTCTAACATAGAAAGTATATTATAGTGCATTTGTATTGTGCAGCAGTTGTGTGCAGTTCTGCTCCGATACTGTAGCCACAAAGAGTGGCAATTGGAACATCGAATTTCTACTGGTGTGATATACCATTTCCTCCTCAAAAAAAAGGATTGAAGAAGGGTTGTTATATACCAATAATATACTTTCTATATAGTGCAGTTAGGTAGTGCAGCATTTGTGTGCAGTTTTGCTGCGTTACCTCAGCTACAGATAGTGACAAACGCCAGTGTAACAAATAATTTCTACTGGTGTGATATACAGGTTGCCTCTTATAAAAAGTGAAAAAAAAAAAGTAGGCTACAGTAAAATTGGTATTTAGTGACCACATAATGTACCTCAAGCCACATAATCACAATTTCATGTCAAGTGAATGCTTAATTTTTGGGGCCCGTACTCATGTGGCCTAAAATAAAAAATGTCTAGGCTCCAACAATACACATTTCAGAGAATTTCCCTTTAAGACTCATAAAAATGTCCCCTGTTTAAAATACATATTTTTTGTTGGAATCTTTGCCAATGACCCCTGTCTGGTATGTCACTGTCCATGCTGGTTGCAAATATGAGCTGAAGGTTTTTCAGGTTTGCCTGCCATTAAAGTGAATGTAGCACGCCGCGAACTTGCGGTTCGCGGACATTTGATCACGATCGCACCATCATGTTCGCGAACGGTCCCGGACGATGCTCGTCCATCACTACTAAAGTGCTTCCTTGGGAAAAACCAAATCCGTGAAACAGAAATAATACAGTTTTGTATTCCATATTAGGTCAAAATGCACTGTAATATATAGAATCTCGGTAGAAATAGTTTTATTCCTCAATGAAACCATTACTTCTTCTTTTACATTGCAGTTAAATAAGTTCAAATGGGTCCTAAGAAATGTCAGTGACAGAATCTTTGCAGCCTGCATCTCTACGTATTTTATTCTAAGCGCTTTTCAACTAGAATCCAAGGTGAGAATTTTATAGCAAACCAGATGTAAAGGATGAGGGTTATGTTTAATCACCTGCATATATCTAGGTAAAGAAATGTCTGTTCGTCAAATTCCACATGCTAAACGCTCTGGGCAAGGAATCTGGATCGCATCGCAGAGGAAAGTTACAGTGTAAAAAGTAAGTTAATCAGTGCAAACAGAAGTCTAATCCACACAAATGTGAAGATTATTTGTAGAGTTTCTGAAATATAAATTCCATCCAACTTTGTAAATGTTAATCAATTAACTCACGCATTGCTGCAGCTGAGACTTCATTATGAAGACTGGGCTACACGTAGTTATACAGGGTTGGCATACATGTACTGTCTCTGTATTTAATATACAGAATAAATGGATGTACTGTTTCTCACATTTATAAGGTCAAACACCAGGAGGTGTTTTTTTATGATTGCACAAGTGGTTTAATTGCATTTTGACATCTGAAATCAACATCTTTATAGCTTTACTATTGTACTGATCAATGACAGGGGGGTGATCAGGGAGTCTATATGGGGTGATCACCCCCCTGTCATTGATCACCCCCATGTAAGGCTCCATTCAGACGTCCGTATGTGTTTTGCGGATCCGCTGATCCGTGGATCCGCAAAACACATACAGACATCTGAATGGAGCCTTACAGGGGGATCAGGGAGTCTATATGGGGTGATCACCCCCCCTGTCATTGATCACCTTCCCTGTAAGGCTCCATTCAGACGTCCGTATGTGTTTTGCGGATCCGGAAAACACATACGGACGTCTGAATGGAGCCTTACAGGGGGGGTGATCAATGACAGGGGGGTGATCAGGGAGTCTATATGGGGTGATCAGGGGTTAATAAGGGGTTATTAAGTGACGGGGGGTGTAGTGTAGTGGTGTTTGGTGCTACTTACAGAGCTGCCTGTGTCCTCTGGTGGTCGATCCAAGCAAAAGGGACCACCAGAAGACCAGGTAGCAGGTATATTAGATGCTGGTATCAAAACAGCGTCTAATATACCTTTTTGGGGTTAAAAAAATCGCATCTACAGCCTGCCAGCCAATGATCGCAGCTGGCAGGCTGTAGATCCACTCATTTACCTTGCGTTCCTGTGAACGTGCGCTCCTGTGTGCACGCGTTCACATGAAATCTCGCGAGAGGACGCACCAGTGCTTCCAGGAGGAATAACAGGGCCGCCGCCAGGACGCAATCCTGAGTTCGGCGGTCCTGAGGAGGTTAAGAAATACGGCACAGCTGGTATGTAGAGACACATCTGGTATGTAGAGACCACTCATGGAGAGGGCCAGTATGATCAACCACAGTTTAGAGGTGGCAGTGGTGGCTCTTCTTTGGACACTTGGTTGCTTTCCTATATTTGTCTAATCCCCTGACCATGGGGAAATACCCGCATCTGGGATTTTCCTAGCCTAAGGTTCCCTCATCATGCATCTTGTCCACAGCTCACTCTCTTACTATCTCTAGGGGGCTCCTTTCTTGCACCTCTAAGACTCTCCATGGCTACCACCCCAGGTGGTTTTCACTATGGCTCTCAACCCTTTTCTCAGCTGTGTCATACCTCAGATCACCCAGCTGTACACAAAGACATTCTACGCACCTGGCATATGTCTTACTACCATTGGCGTGAAAGGCAACTCCTCTTATGCTCGGGAAACCCTGCTCACATAGAAAACACAGAGTCCCATGCCTTTACATTCTTGTGCATCTGCTAGACCTAAATATACGTTTTCCTCCCAAAGAAACATGGTATCCATGGTCACAGTTACTCATCATGATTCCAGGGAACCAGTTTTGCACAGACAAATTCAAATGTCTAACTCAGTAATACGTAGATGGATCTGGTCAGCACATGATCCTTGTGCGTGCTCCAACAGGAAAGGAGAAAGTTCTAGTAGCAGAATGTTACAAAATCCCGACACACGCTGATTACAAGATATGTTTTTCATTTCTTCTCTTATGCCGTATTTGATTCTATGTACAGTATATGATTGTAACGGTAAATACCGCCCAGTCTGGGCATCTGACGTCACACGGCGTGGCTATTGTAACCTTGATTTAAGACAGTGTGAATCATATCATTGTACAAGTTGATGAAGGCTGGACTGGTCAAAACGCGTCGTAACAATGTATACTAACTCAGTAATGACTGTGACCACTTTGCACTGACTTTAGTGAGAATGCAAACACTCTGACAAGTTGCTGACATTGTCACCTGAATAACAGCAATGTTATTTTTATAGATTATTGTTAGCTTTTTCCCGTGCGTTGCATTCATTACAGCAGGTTTATTGAGGTTTAATTCAATGTAATTCCAAAGCAAAGTATACCCATCTTCATGATGTATTGTAATTATTTTCTCTAGTTTCATTAGCTTTATTCAATCCACAGCCTAGAAAATAAAATTACTGCTATTTTCATGGGAAAACAGAAGTAAACACAATCACATTTATCAGATAACTTTTAAATATGATGGAAAGTGCAAAGTCTACAACTCCGACATTCACTTGTCAAATGTTTCCTAATGATGATTAAGGAAAAACTCCCTTTGCTTTCTTGATAATAGATGAACAAATGCAAATGATTGGATGTTTTTTCCCCTATTAATTTGACATTTCCCAGTTCAGCTGTGGAGAAGCGTAGTCTAAGTGATCCATGCTCGCAGAAACACAAATAGAAATCTCTAATACAGAGTTATTTGTAATATTTAAAAGGAGCTTTAATTATTGCTGGGGAAGAGAACCAGTCCATTAAGGCTTGTGTGACAGCTGTTGGTGCATTGTACCTGTAGGAGGCTTAGTGATGCCTAATCTGCATACACAATGAGATGACTAGAAGAAAACTTTTGCAAGTGAATAGGAAAAGGGTTGCTGTCAATCACCCAACTCCATTGTGATTGAAAGCTCCTAAAAACCTGCAATGCATGGAAAACAACTCACGGAAAAAAAGAGGAATCTGATTTTGTCAAAGTTGCATAAATACACAAGACTTATGAAGCATAGGGCACAGTGATCAGGGAGTCTATATGGGGTGATCAGGGGTTAATAAGAGGTTTGTGACAGGGGGGGTGTAGTGTAGTGGCGTTGCTTGGTTGCTTTCCTATATTTGTCTAATCCCCTGACCATGGGGAAATGCCCGCATCGGGGATTGTCCTAGCCTAAGGTTCCCTCATCATGCATCTTGTGCACAGCTCACTCTCTTACTATCTCTAGGAGGCTCCTTTCTTGCACCTCTAAGACTCTCCATGGCTACCACCCCAGGTGGTTTTCACTATGGCTCTCAACTATCTGAGTGTAGGCCCTTGTGGCCAGCTTACAGCAGCACACAGCCCTTTACTCAGCTGTGTCATACCTCAGATCACCCAGCTGTACACAAAGACATTCTATGTACCTGGCATATGTCTTACTACCATTGGCGTGAAAGGAAACTCCTCTTATGCTCGGGAAACCCTGCTCACATAGAAAACACAGAGTCCCATGCCTTTGCATTCTTGTGCATCTGCTAGACCTAAATACATGTTTTTCTCCCAACCAAACATGGTATCCATGGTCACAGTTACTCATCATGATTCCAGGGAACCAGTTTTGCACAGACAAATTCAAATGTCTAACTCAGTAATACGTAGATGGATCTGGTCAGCACATGATCCTTGTGCGTGCTCCAGCAGGAAAGGAGAAAGTTCTAGTAGCAGAATGTTACAAAATCCCGACACACGCACCCAACTCCACTCCATTTTACGCAAGTGATTGAAAGCTCCTAAAAACCTGCAATGCATGGAAAACAACTAACGGAAAAGAAGAGGAATCTGATTTTGTCAAAGTTGCATAAATACACAAGACTTATGAAGCATAGGGCACAGTGTGGGAATGCATGGCTAACTAGAAAAGTGAAGATAGACCGGTAGCTGCTCTGCTCTCTTAATGACACTCTGCATTGAGACCATGAGGCAGTAACTGATCCTTTCTTGACTCTGGTTTTCCACTTTGGCTACTCTGAAACCCATTGTCTTTCTCGTACTGAGCGACACACCTGATCTTGGCACACGTGTGCACACACTGGAGCACTGTCCACTTCCTGTCCAGACTTAATGTCCTTTCCTGGCCATCTCAAACAAAGTTTAAGCACCCTCTGATGGAGTTAAATGTTACTGCAGGGTTTAGGAGTAATTGTGTCAAAAGCTCTGAGGAAATAAGAGGGGGCAGCAGGACACAAGGTAGTGGAGCCTTGTGAAGGGTGAAGGAAGGATAACATAGAGAATTAGGGACTTTACAGGGAAAATGTGACAGTGGCTCTGTGGGGATAAGAGGGGCAATGAGGGATCCTGTTTAATATTTTTAGCCAAGCCCTTAACAGCAATCTCATACAATATTAGCACAAGCATTCAAATTCTGAATGTCTTCTTTATTTAAGCCAAAACATTTATACAGGTACAAGCAACACTTCAATTTAATATTACAGTCGTATATTTAGCAAGCTTAATACACAAGTCAAATCTAATGCTTATTTAAATGTACCATCAGCCAATCCCATGTTTTTTTAAGAAAGCCAATCAACGTATCACAGGTAGGTTAAAGTCTGGATAGAGCAAGCCAGGTTTGGGGTTCCTGCTGCAGATGATGCAGTTGCTTGGAGGAGGTCAATCTCCAATGAGAGAATACACACTCCATGGCAGAAAAGATTGTAAGATAGATAACATTATGTTTGAAAATTAATAGAATGTGTTTAAATGAAATGTAGCAAAAAACAGACAGCTAGATACGGTAGATAATAATAATAGACAGATAAATAGATTGATTAAATTAGTAAAAATAGCAAAAAGGCAGCACTCTGAAATATAAAAAAGAAGATATATTTATTCACCCATGTAGGACGCAATGTTTTGGCTCTACAATGGCTTGAGAAAGGTTCTAGTGTAGAACTGAAACGTCACGTTGGGCTTGCACCTCTCTTGTTTGCCTTTTTTGTCTGGTTCCACCATTTTTAATCTCTAGATAGATAGATAGATAAGAGATAGATAGATAAATATGAGAAAAATAGATAGATACTAATCAAAAAAAGTAAAACAAAAAGAGACTTCTGCTGTATAGAAATACTACTAGTAAGTATTCCTATACAGCAGTCTCATATTATTATTTTTTTGTAACTGGCCATGCAGATCTATAGTGTAGTGGTTAAGGTCCTTGGCTATAATGTAGAAGGTTGTGAGTTCAGATCCCACCAGAAATATTTCAGAAATAGAGGCTAAATTAGATTTAAATACACTGACTCATGCATCATGCTTGAGCACACGCGATATTCGGATGAGCATCGCGATGCTCAAGCTGAACTGGTGTTCGGCCAAGTATGCTCGATCAACAGTAATGGAGAGTCTAGAGATGGCGAAAAGATTCCACAAAATCGATTTGTTCAATCAGAAGGGCTTATAAAAATGAAGAAGCCCTGCTGATTGAAGAAATCAATTCTAAGAGCTCTGCGGATTGGACAAATCGATTCTGTAGAATATTTTCACTCATCTATAATGGGGACCATCAGTGGACAGACATTTTCAGATCTCTCCAGAGATGTTCAAGTCAGGGTTCTGGCTGTACCAGCCAAGGACATTCAGAGAGTTGTCCCTAAGCTACTCTTCTGTTGTCTCAGCTGTTTGCTTAGTGTCAATGTCTTGTTGGAAGACGAACCTTCGGCCCAGTCTGAGATCCAGGGCACTCTGGATCAGGTTTTTATTAAGAATATCTCTATACTCTCCCTTTCCCAGCCTCTGAAAAACATCACCATAGCATGATTATGCCACCACCATGAATCACTGTAGGGATGGTAATAGGCAGGTGATGACCATTGCCTGGTTTCCTTTAGACATGACGCTTAGAATCGAGGCCAAAAAGTTCCATCTAGGTTTCATCAGACCAGATAATTTTGTTTCTCACAGTTCGAGAGTCTTTTAGGAGCTTTTTTCAAACTTTTATGTGTCTTTTACTGAGGAAAGGCTTCGTTCTTGACACTCTGCCATAAATCTCAGATTGGTGGGGCCCGTTTCCCAATATTACTTAGTTCGGTGGGGCTGCCAGCTCTAGGAAGAATGCTGGTTCTTCCAAACTTCTTCCATTTAAGAATTATGGAGCACAGGGTGCTCTTGGAAACTTTCAAGGCAGCAGAAATTTTTGTACACTTATCCAGATCTGTGCCTCCACACAATCCTATCTTTGAGCTCTACAGGAAGTTATTTCCTCCTCTTGCCTTGGTTTTTGGTCTAATATGTATTGCCTGCTGTGAGACTTTATATACTCAGTGCTATGTCTTTCAAAATAATGTCCAGTGAAATGAATTTACTATAAGTGGACTCCAGTCAAGGTGTAGAAACATCTCAAAGATGGTCAAGAAAAATGGAAGCTAAATTTAAATTGTCATAGCAAAGGGTCTGAATACTTACAGTATGTTCTTGAAGAATTAAAGTTTTTCCTTTTTAATAAATTTGCAAGCATTTCTAAAATTCTGTTTTCACTTTCTCATAGTGGGGTATTGAGTGCATAGTGATGCAGGAAAACTAGATTTTTGTTTTTTAAATTTTAGCACAAGGCTACAACATAAAATATAAAAAACATAAAAGGGTCTAAATACTCTTTGAACCTAATCTCATAATTGGTTATTGTGCACGTGTTTAACATTAACAATCATGACACCACAAATACAGAAATACAAATGCATTATTATTATACATTATGTCCAATATTTGTGATTACAATAACATATCCCTATATGGATGTACAGACATTCCTTTGCTATATCTGATCACTTTGGTTCCTTTGCCGACCCCCTACTACTTCTATACTATTTTGTATAAATAGGTATCCTTTCTCTAATATGGCTACTTGAGCAGTTGATGTTCTAATACAAATGTACTGTCCCTGCTCATCAAGGACAGGATGGGACTAGCCAAAGACTGTACAGGGAGTTTTCCCAGTGGGTAAATGCCCACAGGGTTATCTGAGCCCTCTTCAGTGCTGTTGGCTCAGTGCATACTACTGGGGCACTTTAGCGGTCATTGTTAGAAAAGTCCAGGCAGCATACTAAACATAGGGCTGGTTTGGTGCTGTGGCCCACATTTCACCTCCTAAGCCCCATGCTTCATATCTTGATTAGAGACTGGAGAAGAATAGAATTTGGCAGCTATTGGTGACACCACAGGGGGATACTTTTAGTTTTTTTTAAGGACCACTTTAAGCTCCCAGTCCGCCCCTGGTCTAGGATGATGCTTTCTTCGTTCCGATGATTGGCTTCTCATTGCCTAGTTATTTCCTGACACTCCTGTTTTGAAAAATACATTTTCCTCATTGGTAAGTGGCTACTACTCCCCGCCTTTGGGCTATTTTGCATAATTGTATTTAGATTACACTAGACACTGCAGTTAATTTTATTATGTAGCTTATAGCAATTATGTTATTCATGAAATTATGATGACAATTGCTATTCATTATGTACTTTACACTTTTTTAATGCTAGCTCTTGTTGTATAAGCATAATTGATCTCATTATGGTGTTTCTTGTTTCTTGGGTATATACCTGTGTATTCTGCTAGGGATACATTACATTGCTTGATAAAACCTCCATGTGGGAGCTGAAACGTATACACAGGTGAATAAATACACTTTTTCACTTATATTTCTGTGCTGAGATCCCTTCTCTCTCTAGATGGATAGATAGATAGATGGATAGATAGATAGATACTAGATAGATAGATAGATAGATAGATAGAATTGATAAAGCATATGAATGTAAAATGTACAATTTAACTCTGCACATGTGCTTGGGTGAGATAATTTGCACACAAATGTTTAATTTCTTAACAGAATGAATCACTTATATGTTGTGAACTAAGCTCATTTACGTCTGCAAAAGTACATTGAGACAAATCTGCAGTGTGGTAGCAATTTGATTAGAAACAGATTTACTCTGCATGCTATCTCAATGTCAATTAGAACAACTGTCAAACCTACTTGTTCTCTGGAACTAACCTATAGTGCATAAAACACTTCTGAAACTATTACGCTAAAATGTTCTTGTATACAGCATCCCTACTACAGAATATGTAGTTATATATTTTTTATAGATGTAATTACCAATGTGCTAATTTAATTGTATTTGTACATTTTAGAGTAAATGTATTATAGTTAGAGATGAGCGAAACGAAGTTGATGAAGTGGAATTTGATTCGAATTTCAGGAAAAATTTTATTCAAACTGAATCCAAATTTCCTCACGCTTTGTGGTAACAAATCAAATTTTTTTCCTAAAATGGCTGCTGCACGTGTGAGGACATGGAGCAAGGAACTCTGGGAATGAGGGATAACCCACAATGCAATGCATGCAGCCAATCAGAAGCCAGCCAGCCCTGTGATGTCACAGCTCTATAAATAGCCTCAGCCATCTTGTATTCAGCCATTTCCCAGTGTACTTAGTGCAGGGAGAGACGTCAGCAGGCGCTAGGGACAGTGCTAGGAAAGACTTTAAAATTTTTATTTTGCTCAATAGAAGTTCATGTAAAGAGTATTAGAAGTTTAGGGAAAGGATAGGGAGGAATTATTACACAGTATTGAAGCAGAACAGGGTTCAGTAGGGGAGTTTACAGCCTGGGTAATAGGAGCATTCCTAATAGACCTTGCTGCACTGTCTGCAGATCCAAATTTCCATTATACAGCTCTGTAATTCCAGCAAACCTTTCTAGTTATTGGGGTGCAAATGCTGTTTGATACAGTCTTTAACAGGGTTTATTACAAGGAAATATTTATATGTCTAATTTGCCCTTTTGAGGTGCAGCTATATGTTCTAAAGCATTTTGTGGCTTGTATTAGTGGGGGAAAATAGGGCTTATAAGCCATTGTGTGGTGAGGTGAGAAAATTACAGCCCTTTTTTGGCATGTATTAGTGGTAAAAAATATATATATTTGCCGTTCAGCCATGCAGTTATATGTTCTAAAGCCCCTTTTGGCGTGTATTAGTGGAAAACAAATACATATTATTTGCCATTCAGCGGTGCAGTTATATGTTCTAAAGCCTTTTTGGCATGAATTAGTAGCAAGAAAATATATATTATTTGCCTTTCACCAGTGCAGTTATATGTTCTAAATCCTTTTGTGGAGTGTATAAGTGGAAAAAAGTGGTTTATTGGCTTATTTGCTGTTCAGCGGTGCCCTTTTTGGCGTGTATTAGTGGCACAAAAAAGTATTTGCCATTGTGTGGTGAAGTGAGAAAATTACAGCCCTTTTTGGTATGTATTAGTGATAAAAAAATATATATTTACCGTTCAGTGGTGCAGTTATATGGTCTAAAGCCCTTTTTTGCATGTATTAGTGGCACCAAAAAAAGTATTTGCCGTTGTGTGGTGAAGTGAGAAAATTACAGCCCTTTTTTGCATGTATTAGTGGCAGAAAAATATATATTTGGTGTTCAGTAGTGCAGTTATATGTTCTAAAGCCCTTTTTTTGCATATATTAGTGGCACAAAAAAAAGTATTTGCTGTTGTGTGCTAAAGTGGGAAAATTACAGCCCTTTTTGGCATGTATTAGTGGCAAAAATATATATATTTTTTGCCTTCAGCGGTGTAGTTATATGTACTAACTAAAGACTTTTGTGGCGTGTATAAATGGAAAAAAATAAAGGCCTATTTGCCGTTCAGCAGTGCAGTTATATGTTCTAAAGCCCTTTTGGGTACGTATTTGTGGAAAAAAAGGGCTTATTAGCTGTTGTGTGGTTAAGTGAGAGATTTGCAGATTTTTGGGGTGTTTTAATTTCCTTTTTATTTATTTATTTGATCTAACAGTATGTCAGACAGAGAAGTGGCAGGCCTTGCAGAGTGATATGGAAGAGATCTAAATGTTTCTGGTGCAGGCACAGGTTGCAGAAGAGTAAGGGGGTGTGGCAGCAGGAGTCGCCACGAGAGGCCTGAGCTCCTGGTGTCATCTAGCGGTCGTGTCTTGACCAGCAACCCAGCGGTTCTTGATTGGTTAACTCTGTCATCCGCTTCATTCCAAGAGTCGGTAGGTTCGTCAGACACAACCCTTAGTTGGCATGACTCGGGATCAGTCCCCTGTGCCCTCACCTGTTCTTAACCTGCCTCTGTCCTTTCTGTTCCTTCAACCATAGAAGTTATGTATGCTGTTGTCTCAGCTCCACTATACAGCGAGGACGAGCTACTAGAGGACAGTCAGCAGCTACTGCCCAGCCAAGATCTGGAGGAGACATCCACCGCTTCCTCCGCTAGGCCGGCAAGTAGTGATGAGGAGAGTGGCATGGGAACTGGGGTTGTGACCTGTCAGGCTCCTGACCCAGAGACAGTTCAGGAGGACATCAGTGACATGCAGACAGTAATCGATGATGATGATGTAGTCGATCGCAATTGGGAAGCGGTTGACGAAGGGGCTTTATCATCATCAGGAGAAGAAGGTGACAGCTTGCGCGTGAGGCAGTGGCAAAGCCAGCAAGTTGGTAGTGTGGCCGGGAGTCAAAAGGGTGGCAGCAGTGGAAGGTCGGGAGCCAAACATGCCTGGGGTAGACCTCCCACTTCACTGGAGCATACCTGCCTGGAAAGTAGTGGTGCAGGGGTTCATGGAGGCAGCGGTGGCAGCGGTGGTAGCAGTCAGTCAGGGCGGAGTGTTGGGGGTAAAATCACCCGCTCGGCGGTTTGGCAGTTTTTTATTAAGCTGAGGGAGGAGGTGAACATTGTCATTTGTAGAATCTGTGGGCAGAAGGTAAAGCATGGCCAGGGTGCCAATGTTGGAACCACGGCCCTGCGTCAACATATGTAGCAGCACCATAAAGTGGCCTGGGAGAACCATGGCTCCAATGTGGTGGTCCAGCCTACTGCAGCAACCGCTGCATCACCCAGTGGCACGCACCCGATTTCAGGCAGTCAAGGCTACACTAACTTAGCCGAAAGGAGCTGTCCTTCCCATCATCTGCTAGTCCTGATGCTCCTGCTCCTTCTCCTACTCCTTTTCAGTCATTCAGTCAGCAATCGATCACCGAAGCAATTGCCAAGAGACAACAGTATGTGCGCACTCGTCCAACGATGCAAAAAGCAGAATGTGCTCCTGGCCAAGTGGCTGGTGCTGCAGTCCCTCCCTTTCCAAATGGTGGACTCTGCACCTTTCAGAGAACTGATGGCTTTTGCCGAGCCGAGGTGCATAGCCCCAAGCCGTCATTTCTGCACATGTATGTAGAACAGAAGGTGGGCTAGTCCTTGAGCCTGTCGGTGTCTTCCAAAGTGCACGGCAGCAATGATGTGTGGAGCTAAAACTATGGTCAGGGAAAATACATGTCCTTTACGGCCCACTGGGTGAATGTGGTTCTTGCATAGCCACACCAGCAACTTGGCCAGGTGACCCAGCCTCCACCTTCATGTTCTCACGCTATTAGTCCTGCGACAATGTCTGCCTCCACCTCCTCATCCTCCACCATGTCCTCAGCCTCCACTGCAGGGACAATTCACAGTGCCCCTCCATCATACCAGATGTGCAGGGCACGGCGGTGTCATGCTGTTCTGCACCTCGTTTGCCTGGGCGAACGGAGTCAAACAGTGGAGGAACTGCTCTGTGTCTTTCATCAAAAAATCAAATCCTGTCTTTCTCTGCGACAACTCAAAATTGGAACCACGGTGACAACGAGAAGAACATGGTGTCGGTGCTGCGTCAAGGAGGGTTGAGCCATGCGCCCTGCATGGCACACATGTTCAATCTGGTTGTCAAGCGGTTCCTGAAGTTTTCCACCCATCTGCAAGACATCCTAAAAATGGCCAGGAAACTTTGCATGCATTTCAGCTACTCACACACCCTCCTCTATGGGACCTTGCCACTCTGTGGTGTCCTCATGCTGCCACCACCTCCACACTCTGTCATTGTGCCACCCTGTGGCCTCCTCCTGATGCTGCTGCCACCTCCATACTATGTCACCTTGCTACTCTGTGGCCTCTTGATGCTGCTGCCACCTCCACACTATGTCACCTTGCCACTCTGTGGTCTCCTGATGCTGCTGCCATCTCTACACTATGTCACCTTGCCACTCGGTGGTCTCCTGATGCTGCTGCCACCTCCTCACTATGTCACCTTGCTACTCTGTGGCCTCCTGATGCTGCTGCCACCTCCACACTATATTACCTTGCCACTCTGTGGTGTTCTCATGCTGATGCCATCTCCACACTGTCATTATGCCACACTGTGGCCTCCTCCTGATGCTGCAGCTGCCACCTCCACACTATGTCATTGTGCCACTCTGTGGCCTCCTGATGCTGCTGCCTTCTCCACATCATCATTGTGCCACTTTGTGGCCTCTTCCTGATGCTGCTGCCTCCTTCAGACTCTGTCTTTAGGCCACTCTAGTCTCCTCATGCTGCTTCCACCTCACCACTATGTCATAGGGCCATTCTGTGGACTTCTGATGCGGTTCCCACACTCCCCACTTCATGACTGGGCCAATATTTTGCCTTTGAGCCTGGCTGACATCATCATTTATTTGATCTTTCTTCTGATCTGTCAGAAGGAAGGAAAAATGAGACACACAACGGATCCTGTATCAGCTGTAAGGCCTGCATGACATGGTCGCTATTTTGCATCAGAATTGGCTTATGATTTGGTAGCCAAAAGCAGGAGTGAGTATAAAACACAGAAGACATGCAAATATTCAATTTATGTGTCATCTGTTTTGGATCCACACCATTTTTTTTTTTTTTTAGCTTTAGCAATACTGACGGATTACTGACCAAATGCTGATCGAGTGAAGGCGGATGCTCCACAGACAGAATTCATTTTTTGGAGGTTATTGTTCTGACGGATCAGAGGAAGGGCAAAATAATCAGTGATGTCAACACAAACTTACTGCTTTCACCCTCTCCACTCTGTTGGGGGGCTCTACTTGTATAAGCGGTTAATAGAACAGGTTCTGTAGACATCTATGTGGAATCAGCTGCTGACTGTGTAAAAAGAGTGTGCTTCTTCTTGACGCTAACATTGACCCATAAGCCTGAGTTCACACTTGAGTTATTTGTTCAGGTTTGTCCAGTACCTGCTCAAATAAGTGAAGTGTGCAGTAATTCTAAGAGCGACGCCTGTCATCTGCATGTAATACTGACTCACAGTATTGTTTTGCTACCAAAGCAGACTCTCTATGCCTGTTACTGCAAGGCACAGTGTTCTACACCACTATTAAGGCTCTCTGCAGCAAGGAAATAGCCATTTTTTAACGTGATTCACCATAAAAGTTTTCTAAAAATTTGGCGGACTGGTCGAATCAAATTTTTGAGAAATTCGCTCATCTCTGATTATAGCATATAAGGAAAAGAGGAAGGAAGTACATGGAGAAAGAATAGACTAGTAGCAGTGCTAAATCTGCTCTTACTGTAACAAACATACCTGTCCCATGCTTCCCATCTCTGACAGATATCACTTCAGAATAGCTCTATCTGAGTGACTGATTTTTTTCAGAGCTGGGCTGAGAGGCCTTGTTTAGGTTTTGGAATGTACTATTTCCCCTTATGGAGGGTGTGTGAGTAAGTATGCATGAGGAGTATTGTACACCAGGCAATTTTTCCTCTGGGTTTCTGGGAAAATATATGCAAATTAGCATATCTGACACCAGCTGCATCAGAGAGACTTAGCTTTCTTTTCCTTTTGCAAAGAACACTAATTTGCATATCTTTTGGTTTAGGTGAAAGCTTTTGGAAAGGGAAAGTAAGCAAAGCCTGTCTGATGCTAGTAAATGTAATATGTACTAATTTGCATATATTTTCCTAGAAACTCAGAAGACCATTGCATGGTTTACAATACTCCTCAGGCATACTCACACACCCTCCACAGAGGGCAAACAATGCCCTCTTAGGACCCCAACCAAGACCTTTTGGGCAGCTAAGTTAATTTTCTCTGCTCAGCTTTAATTAAGAAAATGGAGAAAGAGATGTTACTGGTATAAGGCTACTTTCACACTAGCGGCAGCCTTCTCCGGCAGGCTGTTGCGGTGGGTGAACAGCCTGCCGGATCCATGCTGCCGGAGGTCCGCTCTGGCCCCATTGACTAAGTTCCGGCAGCAGCACGGCAAACATGCTGTGAGGCGGCCGGAATAAAACTACGACAAACATGCTGAGAGCCGCCTCTCAGCATGTTTGCCATGCTGCCCCCGGAACTCCGGCCCGCCCCTATTATAGTGAATGGGCCGAAGCGGACCCACCGCAGCACACATGCAGTAGCTGCAGCATGAACAGTCTGCTGGAGAAGGCTGCCGCTAGTATGAAAGTAGCCTAAGACACTCTGGATTCTTTGACATTGATCTCTGATCACCCAGAATTTGCCCTTGTACCCTGGTACACAGTAACATTTCAAATTACATACTGTAGCTGTGTTGGTGAATTACGGGATTGCATGACTTGTGCATATTAGTGATGAGCGGCAGGTGCCATATTCGATTTCGACGAAATTCGCGAATATTCGATAGAATATTTGTTTTATATTCGTCGAAATCGAATATTCGTCATTATTCTTGTTATCGCGATTAATATGCGATTTAAATAATCGAATTTCGATTTTAACTTAAAGGCTACTCTCCTATTGAAATCGCAATGCGATTTTTTCAAGTTATAATAATCGAATTTCGATTTTAACTTAGCACTGCTATATGCCATATTAGGCTAACTAATATGGCATATAGCAGTGCTAAGTTAAAATCGAAATTCGATTATTATAACTTGAAAAAATCGAATTGCGATTTCAACGTAATTCTCAAATCCGACAGTACATTCTAGTATATGGAGTCGTTCCCATGGTGATGGGGACGCTCCATAAGCATGGAATATGGCTTCAATGGCTTGGTAGAATTAGCGAATTGACGAATATATTCGTTATATTCCACAAAACGAATATAACGAATGTATTCGTCATATTCCACAAAACGAATATAACGAATGTATTCGTCATATTCCACAAAACGAAGATAACGAAGTATTCTGCATCTTCATTTTAGCTACCTATTCATCAATTTCGCTAATTCTAGCAATGATATAGGAAAGTTGACTATAGAGACAGCTAAGTTTAATTCGCTATGCGATTATATTACTGCTTTTTTTAAAAATAAATATAATAATTATAATACCTGATAATTATTATAATTATACTATTTATAAAAAAAAAGCAGTCATATAATCGCATAGCGAATTATACTTAGCTGTCTCTATAGTCAACTTTCCTATATCATTGCTAGAATTAGCGAAATTGATGAATAGGTAGCTAAAATGAAGATGCAGAATACTTCGTTATCTTCGTTTTGTGGAATATGACGAATACATTCGTTATATTCGTTTTGTGGAATATGACGAATACATTCGTTATATTCGTTTTGTGGAATATAACGAATATATTCGTCAATTCGCTAATTCTACCAAGCCATTGAAGCCATATTCCATGCTTATGGAGCGTCCCCATCACCATGGGAACGACTCCATATACTAGAATGTACTGTCGGATTTGAGAATTACGTTGAAATCGCAATTCGATTTTTTCAAGTTATAATAATCGAATTTCGATTTTAACTTAGCACTGCTATATGCCATATTAGTTAGCCTAATATGGCATATAGCAGTGCTAAGTTAAAATCGAAATTCGATTATTATAACTTGAAAAAATCGAATTGCGATTTCAACGTAATTCTCAAATCCGACAGTACATTCTAGTATATGGAGATGTTACCATGGTGATGGGGACGCTCCATGAGCATGGAAGTTGGCAGAAGCGGCAACGGGCACTGACTGGAGCAGCCAGGAAGCCAGGAATCCAAAGGACAGGTAAGAACAACTTTAGGGAAGTGGGAAAGAAAAAAATATAACAATAAAAAAAAACAAAAAAAAAAACGAATATTCGAAATATCGAATTTATATCACTATATTCGAAATATTCGCGAATTAGCGAAGTGCCGATATTCGCGAAAAAAATTCGATATTCGAATATTCGCGCTCAACACTAGTGCATATACTGTAGATCAACCAGTACCTAGATACATTTTTACCTGGCTCTCAAAAGGGTTTAATAGTTTATATTACTAACTGAACATGTGCTGGGAACAGCACATGCATGCAGCTATTAATAAGCATTATTAAACCAGTATTAAGCTTATGTCTACTGGTTTAACCCGTAGGTGGACATGACTTAAGGCACTGGTGGACATGACAGTGCAGAAGCTGCGCCCGCCTGATCAGCAACACGGACCCAGCAGTCATTGACAGCCGGAACACTATTGCATATGCTGGCATCAGTGAAAACACTGATGCCGGCATATTAACCACTTGTATGTCACAGTCAAAGCCGACCGCGGCATGCAGAGAGTTTGTGGAGGGTACGGGTTCCCTCCACGTCCCCATCAGGTCCCCGCACTGCGGTGACAGGGACCCAATGGCAGAGAAGGCAGCCTATGGAAGGCTTTAGGGTTTGCCTTCTACGGAAGCCTGTGAGATCCAGCCCCTTAGGCTGGGTCCCACAGGCAGGCTGTTAGCATAAAAAATGCATTACAATGCAATGCATTACAATACAGGATGTACAGTTGAAACCAGAAGTTTGCATACGCTATATAAAAAGACACATTTGCATGTTTTTCTCAATATCTGACATGAAATCAGAAGAAAACTTTCCGGTTTTTGGTCAATTAGGATTACTATAATTATTATTGTTTGCCAAATGCCAGAATAATGACAGAGAGAATTTTTTGAGGCATTTTTATTACTTTCTGCAATGTCAAAAGTTTACATACACTAAGATTACTATGCCTTTAAATAATTCTGGACCGCCCATATGATGATGTCATGGGTTTGGAAGCTTCTGTTAGGTTTGTTGGCAACATCTGAGTTAATTAGGGACACACCTGTGGATGTATATAAATGCACACCTGAAACACACTGCTTCTTTGTGTAGCATCATGGGAAAGTCTAAAGATCATAAAAATCAGCCAAAATATCAGGAAGAGAATTGTGGACTTGCACAAGTCTGGTTCAACCTTGGGTGCAATTTCAAGATACCTGAAGGTGCCTCGTTCATCTGTACAAACAATTATACGCAAGTACAAACAAAATGGGAGTGTCCAGCAATCATAACGCTCAGGAAGGAGACGGGTTCTGTGTCCCAGAGATGAACGTGCTTTGGTCCGACATGTGCATATTAAACCAAGAACAAAAGAAAAAGACCTTGTGAAGATGATGGCGGAAGCTGGTAAGATTGTGTCAATATCATATCCACAATTAAACCAGTACTGTATCAACATGGGCTGAAAGGCCACTCTGCCAGGAAAAATGCCATTACTCCAAAAGAAACATAAAAAAGCCAATTAATGTTTCCAGATGCACACAGGAACAAAGACCTAAATATTTGGAGACGTGTCCTTTGGTTTGACGAAAGTAAAATTGAACTTTTAGGCCATAATGACCATCGTTGTTTTGCTGCAGGAGGGACTGGTGCACTTCACAGTTAAAGCTTGAGCGGAAATGGGTCTGTCATCTCATCCTTAAAAAAATGAGCCCTTACATAAGACAGTCGCCCATAAAAATAAAATAAAAAATATGGCTTTCAGAATATGGAGACACACAAAAGAAAGTCGTTTAAAAAATGCTTTATTATGTAAAACAGAAACAAACAACCAAATTTGGTATTGTTGCATGCGTAACAACCTGCTCTATAAAAATAGCACATGATCTAACCTGTCAGATGAACATTGTAAATAACAAAAAATAAAAACTCTGCTACCATAAAATAGTAACAACAAAACTGCCACCTTATCTCATAGTTTCCAAAATAGGGTCACTTTTTTGGAGTTTCTACTCTAGGGGGTGCATGAAAGGGTCTTCAAGTGTGACATGGGAACTTAAGATTATCCCAGTGAAATCTGCCCTCCAAACAACATACAGTGCTCCTTTTCTTCTGTGCCCTGCCATGTGCCCATACAGCGGTTTACAATCACAAATGGGGTGTTTCTGTAAACTACAGAATCAGGGTAATATATATTGAGTTTTGTTTGGCTGTTAACCTTTGCTTTGTTAGCGGAAAAAAATGGATTCAAATGAAAAATCTGCCCAAAAAGTGAAATTCTGAATTTTCATCTACATTTTACTTTAATTCTTGTGGAAAACCTGAAGGGTTAACAAAGTTTGTAAAATCAGTTTTGAATACCTTTGGGGTGTAGATTATAAAATGGGGCTATTTTTGGGTAGTTTCTAATATGTAAGCCCTTACAGTGACTTCATAACTTAACTGGTCCTTAAAAAAGTGGGTTTTGGAAATTTTCTGAAAAAATTTAAGATTTGATTCTAAACTTCTAGGCCTTCTAATGTCCCTAAAAAATAAAATGGCATTCACAAAATGATCCAAACATAAAGTAGACATATGAGAAATGTAAAGTAATAACTATTATATGAGGTATCCTATCCGTTTTAAAAGCAGAGAAATAGAAATTTGGAAAGTTTTCAAATTATTCAAATTTTGGGGAAAATTTGGAAAGTTTAAAAAAATAAAAATGAAAAATATTGACTGAAATTTACCACTATTATGAAGTGCAATGTGTCAACATTCTCATAATAGCTTGGACAAGTAAAAGTGTTCCAAAGATATTGCCACATAAAGTGACACGTGTCAAATTTCCCCAAAACTGCACCTTCCTTAAGCCTCATGCACAACGTCCGTGGAACACGGACCGTGTGATACTGGCCTGGATTTCTTCTGAGTGCAGGAGCGCATGGCGTCATTGGTTGCTATGAGGCTGTGCGCTTCCTGCTGCCGCTGCAGTACGGTAATGCATTCATACCAGTGTATCACTGTACTGCGGTGGAAGCAGGAAGCGTATGGCGTCATAGCAACCAATGATACCGTGCGCTCCTGCACTCAGAAGAAATCCAGGCTGGTATCACATGGTCCGTGTTCCAAGGACGTGTGCATGAGGCTTTAAGGTGAAATATGGCAGGGTCCTGAAAGGGTTAATAAGACTATTTCCATATTTACATGCAGGTCCTTTCACGCAGCTTTCGGGTGCTTCACTCCAAACATGGCCATTGATAGAGGGTCCTATCCATCAGTGGCCTCCATTCACTTACGCAGAGGACAACCTGCACATGCACTAGTTCCATTTTCCATCCCCAGTGTAAGTGAATAGAGGCTGTTAATCAGTGACCATGTTCTGAGCAAAGAACCTGGAAGCAGGTGAGCAGAGCAGTCCTACATACAAATATGAATTAGGGAAGGTTCGCACTTGCGTTAGGGTATTCCGTTATAGGTTCTGTTCTAACATGGCTATAACGGAATAAAACGGAATTTGTAAGATGGAATGCAAATCGGAAGGCATTTCGTTTTCATCCGTCATAATAGAAGTCTATGGGCAAGCATAATGTATCTGTCCGGTTTCTAATATACAGGACAGAAAAGAAAGTACTGCCGACCGGACTTTCTCTTCCGTCCTGCTTAATGGGAACCAGAAGGCCCAGCACCAAGCACTATACATATATGGTTCTTTGTCATTATGAGGTTTAGATTGTTTTATACATGTTTACAAATTACATCTAGTCTGTCACAGGTCAATTCTCTTGAAGAAAGAGTTAATTGCAACCCAGTCTAAGGGTGAATTTACACAACCATATGCATTTTGTAGTCCCCAAAATGCGGATTGGCAAAAAATACTGATGATGTCCGTGTGACTTCATGTTGCATCCAGTTATTTTGTGGATCCATTGTAACAATGCCTATCTTGTCCGATGTTCTATCTTGTTCTATCTTTTTTGCAGGGGTTACAAAATGGAAATACAGATGCAGACACCACACAGTGTGCTGCCCGCAATTTTTGCAGACTCATTCAGATGAATAAGTCCGCATCAAATCTACAAAAAGATGAGGATTGGATGTGGACCATAAGTACGGTTGTGTGAATGGCGCATAAGTCTGTTTGTTGTCTATCCACCTGCACTTTACAGGACCATGGGTAGCTTCACAGGCTGCACTAATACAGTATATGTTATACTAGCAGAAAGACCCGGCTTCTCATGGGTATATTTCATCTATTTCATTTAATGTTTGTGTGTGTTGTTAAAGGATATCGACAGTATCCACTATAACAGTGACCTCTACAGCACCCTGCCCCTTTAACAGTGACCTCCACAGTCCCCCACCCCTTAACACTGACCCCCCACAGTGCCCCCCACCACATTAAAATGGGACCTCCAGAGCAGCCTATCGCCTTAACTTTGATCTTCACAGCAGCCTACCCTTTCAACAGTGAGTTTCACAGCACCCCACTCCCTTGACAGTGACCCGTCCCCTTAACAGTGACCTCAACAGAACCCCGCTGCCTTAACAGTGACATCCACAATGCCCTCCCCTTTAACAGTGATCTCCACACCATCCTGCCTCTTTAATACTAGGGCTACACGATGACATGTGTCACGTAACATTTCTTCTCAACTATTTTTATAATGATAGGCTATGGTCTTGCACTGCGACATGTGTCATACTGTCTGCTAAGCTGTGTATCTAATCCTATATGATACTGTCTGCTGAGCTGTGTATATAATCTTATGTTGTGTGATACTGTCTGCTGAGCTGTGTATCTAATCCTATCCTGTGTGATATTGTCTGCTGAGCTTTGTATCTAATATCCTATCCTGTGTGATACTGTCTGCTGAGCTGTGTATCTAATCTTATATTGTGTGATACTGTCTGCTGAGCTGTGTATCTAATATCCTATCCTGTGTGATACTGTCTGCTGAGCTGTGTATCCAATCATATCATGTGTGATACTGTCTGCTGAGCTGCGTATCTAATCCAATCCTGCGTGATACTGTCTGCTGAGCTGTATATCTAATCTTATATCGTGTGATACTGTCTGCTGAGCTGTGTATCTAATATCCTATCCTGTGTGATATTGTCTGCTGAGCTTTGTATCTAATATCCTATCCTGTGTGATACTGTCTGCTGAGCTGTGTATCTAATCTTATATTGTGTGATACTGTCTGCCGAGCTGTGTATCTAATATCCTATCCTGTGTGATACTGTCTGCTGAGCTGTGTATCCAATCATATCATGTGTGATACTGTCTGCTGAGCTGCGTATCTAATCCAATCCTGCGTGATACTGTCTGCTGAGCTGTATATCTAATCTTATATTGTGCGATACTGTCTGCTGAGTTGTGTATCTAATCCTTTGATGTGTGATACTGTCTGTTGAGCTGTATATCTAATCCTATCATGTGTGATGTTGTCTGCTGTGCATCTAATCCTATCATGTGTGGCTGGGTTGTTATGGAAACCTGGAGTAAAACTGTGTGTATGTGGAGACTAAGGGCCTGCAAGTTTCTATTGGCTGATAAGGGACATGTGACCAGGCTACTTTTGGCTAATGCATTTTTTTGTGAACATCTCAGGATTGGTACGTCCTAGAGAGCTGAGCCCCACAAGACTTATTTCCAGGTAGCAAGGGATGTGTATACCAAGTTTCGTTGAAATCGATGTTTGCGTTTTTGAGTGATTGTTGAAAATACACATATACATATATACATTCTTTATTTATATATATATATATATATATATGTATATATATATAGGTTCATCTCTGAATAAGACCATTCTACTATTTATATTTATCTTATATATTCTACAAAAGAGACATTTTAGGATTAACTACAAGGGTATGGCCACACGGTCAGATTACTGCATGACGTTTTGGAATCCAAAATCACGAGCAGATCATAAATGGAGGGAAAGTACAAATGACAGATTCAACTTTTTTTTTTTATGTACTCCTCATTTTGGCTTCCAATGCTGTATACACAAACCTGACTGTGTGGCCGTATCCTAAGGGTTTTAGGTTAGGACCATCTCCACTTACACAGGGAAAGCATACTGTGTTCCTAGGCCTGTATTTATGTAATACCCCAGAGTGGAGTTACCACATCTTTTCCACCCCCCCCCCCTATCTTTATTGGTTGATCCTGTGTTATCTCCTATAGTTATTGCCATTTCCGACATAATGTGTAAATGCATTTCCTTATAAACTACTGTTAACATGCAATGTGCCAGGTTCAACAGCAGGTGGCAGAAATCTGTGCAGAGCTAGTTTCTCTGGAGAGGAACCTTCTAGTTCCATTCCAGCCCTCTTTGGAGAGGGAGGAGTTAGTTAGAGGCCAGTCTAGCCTACCCCTCCTGGGGAGAGGTTGTGTGTCGGCCAGCAGAGCACTGTCTGCTCTGCTGGTCCCGCAGGCCCTGCCTGTGAAATCTACAAGGTTGCATGTCCCCTCCTGGGCTTGCATTGCCTATAACCAAGCTAAGTAAGCTTAAAGCCAGTATGAGTTTCCTAGGATTACAGGTAAAAATAAAGTAAGAGACAGACCACAGACAGCTAAGTAAAGTTCCAGCAGAAGAGGAAAAGTTCCTATTTAAATAGCAGAGCTGAGAAAGCTACAGTATTGCAAAGCTGAGATTGTTGCAGGAGTGTGTGCCTTCCAGAAGTTAAGCCAATACCTGCTGATGACCAAGATCAATTTGGAAGATTGTTCCTTGATAAAGTTTATGCCAAGTAAGGCTGTGTTCAACGCTACTACCAGTCTGGAATAAATTATTCTTCCATCACCCAGGTTATTCATCCCTTTTTGCACTGATTCGTCTAACCACATCTGGGATCCAAGGATATCCAGGTATGAGCACCATGGCACGTGCATATAACACCTTCAGAGAGATTGTAGGCCACTCTACACCACTCTGACAATCCTACACCTGGGTACCAACACTACCATCTACAAAGAGGATTCCATGTCCTTGTTGCTTCAATGCAACTGGCGTCACGACTACTTGCTCTGTAAGAGGGACATATATCGAAAAAACCTCCTAAGGGGCAAGGGATACCCCAGATGTGGGCCCCTAGGGCGTTGCATTTCTAGCACTGTGTAAGGTTTACATAGAGATTATTTCAAAATTTTATGTTCTGAGTCCTAAGAATGAGAACTTAAAATTGATGTGTTTTTAGGTCTGCATCATAAAGAGTTAAATGACTTGTGCTTACTGGTGATGGCAGCAGCTCCATTATCTTTTGCAGGCACTTAGTTCCTCAGACTGATCAGGGTAATGTGCAATGTTCAAGTCAATCATGTGTTGATGGTGTCTGTTCTTAAGTGGTATATTCAAGTCTATCGTAACATATTGCACAAAGCCATTTGTTTCCTTCTTTGTAAAGAGGAGCATTCAATATGCAGGTATTCTGAGCACTGCAGAATCCAAGCAAAATGATAGCTCATAACTGTTTTGGTTTGAAAAAGATGGGCAATGAGGTATACAGGATATGTTGTGCTGCTTTTTTTAAGAAACAGCTTTAAAATGAAGACCCCCCCCCCCCCCCTCTTGAGGGCATACAGACATCTTACAGGATACTCAGTCCCTTCCTTGGAAAGACCAACATGTAAAGTTTTCGATTTGCTTCACATTTTTACATGCCTTGCCTGTGCCTACCTTAATGTCCAGAGCTGCATTACCAATTCAAACCTGAAATATCTCATCATTACTTCTTTACAGAGCTGTCTAATGTACTGTAGAATAAATGGTTGGGGGCCCTTTACACAGACCGAGAATCGCCTAGATCATCGCTAACAAGCCTTCATAGTAACGCCCGTTAGCCATGATCTGGCAGTGTAAAATGCACCGCAAATTACCCAATGAACAAGCAAAACGCTCATTAATCTGGTCATTGAAACATTTGTACGAACACAAAAATCTTAATTTCCCGACATCAGATTGTCCTGTGTAAACACGCTCTACTGCTGGAAAACAATGAGTTTGTATAGGGAAAAGGGATGACATTAGTGATCGCTCCTCCCCATACTCTGGAGGAGATCGCTGAATGTAAATGCACCGGTCTCCACTGCTAGCGACCAGCACCAGGAATGCCTCCCTCCCGACAATCTGCTGGTACATTGTCCCATATGAAGGGTCCTTTAGTTCAGTGTTTCCCAACCAGTGTGCCTCCAGCTGTTGCACAACTACAACTCCCAGCATGCCCGGACAGCCTTTGGTTGTGCGGGCATGCTGGGAGTTGTAGTTTTGCAACAGCTGGAGGCACACTGGTTGGGAAACACTGCTTTAGTTATATGTAAGCTCCAATGTAAAATGTGTTACAGAGACCTGAAATTAATATAATCCATTTACAGTTCTGGTCTCCTCATATAGGGCAGATAGATTTTTTGGGCCCCTCCAGTCTCTAGGTATGAATGCAACCTTTTCATAATTTTCCTCAAGATTTTTGTCCTGTGGGGATGTTTAAACTTGTTTTATTTCCAGTAGAATTGTGAATACAGCTCTGGATTATATTGTAGGTTGTAACTTAGTATCAGAACAAGATAAGTAATGTAACATAGTTATAAGATTAGTCGACTTTTTAAAATGTATTTTTTTCCAACATTTGAGAACAAGCCTCCAACAATGCAGCATCTTAACTGAAACAGGATAAGCACGGCACATACTACATAACAATGTGTTGTTGGTAGATAGCATGGGGGTGAAAATGACACAGACACCGCCTTCCGCCAAAGCTTGCTGAGCAAAACAACAAAGGAACAGATACGTTTGCTAACTCAAAGAGTAATGCAGCGGGTAGAGTAATCCTCGGATGTAATGGGCCTTTTAGAGCTGTGATGGTATTATAATTCCTAATGCATCTGTTAAGGATCTGTCTTGTGCTTCTGGTTCTCGCACGTCAGATGGAAACGCTGACAAAATAAAAAATGAACATGGGAATACATTTTGATTATGAAACCCTGAGTGCTGCTCCCTTTATCATTATTAGTATTTTCATTTTATGGAACATGCTGTGGACAAAAGAGCAGAAAAGATTTTGGTGATGATCCAGCTCTTACAATAGGTACATGAGATCTGACAGCCACTATACTTTATTATTTACAGTGTTGGTGTTTGATTATTTTGTTTGTGGCTATAGCATTTTAGAGATATTTATCCTAGTTTAAAGAATAAGCAGTTGTGTTGCCTAGGGCATCAGAGATGTCAACCTCCGTGAGATGGGTATGCTTAATGAAGGCAAGGAAACCGAGGTGACACAGTGCGATACTACCCTAACACTGATAAAACAGCGTTCAAATATCCATGAAATACAATGCCAACATAATGCAGTCACAGTGTGCCTAAAAGATGATAACAATTTTCAAAAATTTGATTCGCCGGTTCGCTGCATTATTTTGGAAAAATTTGCTTCGATCTGAATTAATTTGCAGCGAATTACGTTAAAAAAACATCAATTTCCTTGCTGCAGAGAGCCTTTATAGTGGTGTAGAACACTGTGCCTTGCAGTAACACGTATAGGGAGTCTGCTGTGGTAGTGAAATAATACTGTGAGTCAGTATGACATGCAGACGACAGGCATCACTCTTAGAATCCCTGCACACTTCACTTATTTGGGCAGTCACGGGGCTAAAACTGATCAAATAACTCAAGCATGAACTCGAACCCTACAGGTCAATGTTAGCGCCAAGAAGAAGTGCACTCCTTTCACACCGTCGCCAGCTGATTCCACATAGATGTCTTTAGAACCTGTTCTATTAAATGCGTATACAAGTAGAGCCCCCCTGACAAAGTGGAGAGGGTGTCAGCAGTATGTCTGTGTTGACGTCACTGATTAATTTGCCCTTCCTCTAATCCATCAGAACAATAACCCACAAAAAAAAACGGATCCTGTCTGTGGAGCATATGCCTTCACTCGGTCAGCATTTGCTCAATAATCCATCAGTATTGCTAATGCCAAAAAAAACAGGACTGGATCCAAAACAGAGATGACACGTGAATGGAATATTTGCATGTCTTCTGTGCTTTGTACCTACTCCTGCTTTTAACTACCAATTCATAAGCCAATTCTGATGGGACCATACAGGCCTTATAGCGGCTGTACAGACAGGATCCGTTGTGCGTCTCATTTTTCCTTCCTTCTGACAGATCAGAAGAAAGGCCAAATAAATGATGATATCAGCCAGGCCAAAAGGCAAAATAGCGGCCCAGTCATGAAGTGGGGAGGGTGGGAACAGCATGAGAAGTCCACAGAGTGGACCTTTGACATATTGATGAGGTGGAAGCAGCATGAGGTGACCACAGAGTAGCCCAATGACAGAGTGTGGAGGTAGCGGCAACAGCAGCAGCATCAGGAGGATACCACAGAGTGGCAAGGTGACATAGTGTGGAGATGGCAATAGCAGCAGGATACAACAGAGTGGCAAGGTGACATAGTGTGGAGATGGCAATAGCAGCAGCATCAGGAGACCACAGAGTGGCAAGGTGACATAGTGTGGAGATGTCAGCAGCAGCATCAGACCACAGTGTGGCAAGGGGACATAAGGTGGATACGGCAGCAACAGTAGCAGCAGGAGGTTATAAGAGTGGAAAGGTGACATAATGTGGAGATGGCAGCAGCAGCAGGAGGATACCACAGAGTGACAAGGTGACATAGTGTGGATATGGCAGCAGCAAATCAAGAGACCACAGAGGTGCAAGGTGACATAATGTGGAGATGGCAGCAGCAGCATCAGGAGACCACAGAGTGGCAAGGTGACAGAGTGGGGCGGTTGGTGGCAATACAAGAACCCACTGATGAAGGTGGCTGAAAGAAGGAGCACTTGGCATCAGGCAGGTGGCAGCAAGAGTAGTAGCTGAGACAGGTAGTCAGAACAAACCGGTCTCTTTTATCAAAGTGGCACCATTGATGATCTAGTCTGATGCATCAGGAATTGGTGGTTGAAAATCCTGGCTGATCCATGCCTGATTCATCTTGACAAAGGTCAGTTTCTCCACATTTTGGCCAAAAATCCAGTTTGGTTGCCCAGTAGCCCAGCGGATCTTCAATGATGGTGTACTTCAAGTATGCCACCACCTGCTGGTTCAGGTTCCTCTCTATCTCTACCTGCTGGTGAGTAGTTACTTCACTATACGGGTGAAGAAATCTGCTCATCAGCAACTCTAGACTCAGGCTACTGGCGCTGCTGTCACTTGCGAAGATTGAGTCAACCACTCAAGAACCGCTGGGTTGCTGATCAAGACATGACCGCTAGCTGACACTGGGAGCTCAGGCCTCTCAAAGTCACCCCTGCTGCCACACCCCCTTACTCTGCTGCGACCTCTTCTTGCACCACAAACATTCAGGCCTCTGTCACTCCTCTGTGCATGACCTGGCACTTCTCTGCCGGACAGCTACAGATAGTGACAAACGCCATTAGAACAAATAAAAATTGATTGAAGCGGGTTGTGATATGCCACTAATATACTTTATATATAGTGCATTTGGGTAGTGCAGCATTTGTTTGCGGTTTTGCTGCGTTACCTCAGCTACAGAAAGTGTCAAACGCCAGTGGAACAAATCATTTCTACTGGTGTTTTGTACCAGTTGCCCCCCAAAAAAACAGATTGAAGCAGGTGTGTTACATACCAATAATATACTTTCTATATAGTGCATTTAGGTAGTGCAGCATTTGTTTGCGGTTTTGCAGCATTAGCTCAGCTACAGATAGTGACAAACCCATTAGAACAAATAATTTCTACTGGTGTGAAATACCAGTTACCCCCCCCCCCCCAAAAAAAAAAACTGATTAAAGCAGAGGTGTTAAATACCAATTATATACTTTCTATATAGTGCATTTGGGTAGTGCAGCATTTGTCAGCGGTTTTGCTGCGTTACCTCAGCTACAGATAGTGTCAAACGACATTGGAACAAATAATTTCTACTGGTGTGATATACCAGTTGCCCCACAAAAGACTGATTGAAGCGAGGGTGTTATATACCAATTATATACTTTCCATACAGTGCATTTGGGTATCATTAGGGGTTTTTATTTAAGAGAGGGGATTTCGTTAGCCATGTTTTTAATCCAATTTTACATTTTTAGTTCTTTTAAACATATGTTTTCGACCTGTATTTGTAGTGGCCTGCAGTAAAATTGATATCCATTGACCGTGTAATATACCTCTGGCCACATAATCAGGGTCGGCTTTATCATAAGGCAGCCCAAGCGGCTGCTTGAAGACGCAGAGAAGGGGGGGCGGCAAACAATAAACTTGCATTTAACTCGCTGAGCCTGTGTGCCGAGCAGCACTGGCAGCACCCCGCCCTCACTCACAGAGCGGCACGCAGCTGACAGGCCGAGGCAGCAGCCGCAGAAACACACACTCTGAGCTACGAGACCCTGGTGTATTTAAATCTCATTGAGCATGTCTTTCAGAAGAAATTCTCCTGGGATTCGAACTTGTGACCTTTCACATCAGAGGTGAGGCATTTACCCACACAGCTATGAAAGCTGTATTACCAGATGCTTAAAAAAATAAATAAAAATATAAGACTTCTACTGTAGATAAGTTTGATACCTAGTGCACATACACATGACAGCTGCCCCAGCACACTGTGTATGGATGTAGCAGTGCTGAGTGTGTTGGGGCAACTGTCATGTGTATGGTTGAACCCTAGGTATCAAAGTTATCTACAGTAGAAGTCTTATATAATTTATTTATTTATTTATAAGTAACTGGCTATACAGCTTTCATGGCTGTGTGGGTAATTGCTTTGTCTTTGATACTGAAGGTCATGGGTTTAAATCCCATCACAAACTTTTCTGAAAGACAGACTAAATAAGAACACGAGCACCAAATCTTCAACACTAGAGGCTGCTGGGAACACAAGAAGAGGAAGAGGCTGCTGACATGGAGGTAAGTATATGTGTTGTTTTTTTTTAAATACCAGACTGATACTTTACTGCCATGGGGGAGGGGGGGCTATTGGCGCCATGATGCTGGCACATGGAGGGGGAGAGGAGAGAGGCACTTGATACTGGCACATTAAGGGGCAGGGGGAGAGGATGGCACTATGATATTGGCACATGGGGGGCAAGAAATGGATATTCATCATGAGGGGCAGAAATGTGAAATTATGGGGGGGGGGCAAGAAATGGATATGAATCATGATGGGGGATGAGGGGGGGGGGGGTGCGCCAAAATGTAGATTTGCTTGTGTTGACAAAAATCCTTGCACCGGCCCTGCACATAATCACTTGATCTTTTCTGTCCTGCGAATGCCTAATGTTTGGGGCCTGTAGTGCAGTGGCCTACAGTACAATTTTTATCTATTGACCGCATAATGTACCTCGATCCAAATTATCAGAATTTCTTTTATGTCAGGTGAATGCCTAATTTTTAAGGCCTGTACTCCCGTGGCCTAAAATAACATTTGTCTAGGCTCCAACAGGACACATTTCAGAGAATTTCCCTTTAAGACGCATAAAAATGTCCCCTGATTAAGATACATATTTTTTGTTGGAATTTTTGTCATTGAACCCCTCTATTATGTCACTGTCCATGTTGTGGGACTATTTGTGCACTTCTACTAAGTATTTGGTGGCTGCAAATATGATCTGAAGGTTTTTCAGGTTCTCCTGCCACTAAAGTGAGTGGGACCCGCTGCAAACTTCCGGTTCGCGAACATTTGATCGCGTTCGCGCGATCGCGGTCGTGAACCGTCCCAGCCGATGTTCGTCTATCACTAATGACCAGTAGACAGACACCAAAAGTATCTTTGCAAATTGTTAAAAAAAGTATCTTAAACGTATCTAAAAGACTTCATAAATGCAGCTCAAAGCATAGACGATAAAATTGATGAATTCGCAAAGGTAAATCTGCCTCATAGTGTCTCAATTACAAACTGTTCTAATATAATACTACCAAACAGTACATAAATATCAGTAACACTAGCTGAAGGACCCTGCTTTGCACGGGTATATTTAATCTATGTTATTTAATGTTTGTGTGTCAGTAAAAGATATTGACAGGATCCACTATAACAGTGACATCTAAAGCACCCTGCCCCCTTATCAGTGACCTCCACAGCAGCCCATCCCCTTAACTTTGACCTTGATAGCAGCCTGCCACTTTAACAGTGAGTTCCACAGCACCTCACCCCCTTGACAGTGACCTCCACAGGGGCCCGCCCCCTTAACAGTAACCTCTACAGCACCAGCCCCTTAACACTGAGCATAGGTTACAGTCCCCTTAACTTACCTCCACTATTGCCGGCCCCTTTAACAGAGACCTCCACAGCAACAGCCCATTTAACAGTGACTGCCACAGTACCTCACTCCCTTAACAGTGACCTCACAGTACCCCGCTTCCCCTTTAATAGTGGCCTCCACAGTCCCCTCCTTTTTTAACATTGACTTCCACAGTGGCCTACCCCCTTAATAGTAACATCCACAGCGCCCTCCCCTTTAACAGTGACCTCCACAGCAGCCATCCCTTTATTAGTGACCTCCACAGTCCCCTGTCTCGTTAACATTGATTTCCACACTTCTGGAAGTATGGAAAAAATTACACGTTTCAATGGCAGGCCGAATTTCACTGGTGAAAATGTGTATCTTACCCCCTATGAACTATATACTATAGAACGCGCCAATAATAATTCCAATTTAAAGATCTTTAAAAAAAATAGCTTCTTTACTGGCGGACTTAATATGGTGCGGCAAAAAAACGCGAATAAGAGCACAAATATTGCAGACTCGAGAGAAGGAGGGAGGATTATCAGCTCCGGATATGGAGCTATACTTTCTCTCCGGCCACATTAGAAATATGATAGTATGGAGCAACTCACAAAGATATAAAAACATGGTGGTAAGTATTGATAAAAAACTGGATAAATGCAGTATTTTTCAAATAGTGGAAGCTGATATTTTGTCACAGCAGCAAAGCAGTAAAATACTACTATTTGAGCTATGGACTAAAGCTTATAAAGAAGTAAGAGAATTGTGGTCTCAGACTAGGATACATACAGATACTTTATTATGGGATAATATACTCCTTACAGAATTGAAATCAATTGAACAGAAGGTTTGGTGGAACCATGGCATTTTTAGATTGGGGCAAGTATGGCGGGAGGGAGATATAGTTACATACCCGGATCTTAAAAATGAAGGCGGATTTGGAAAAAAGGACCTGAATTTTTTTCATTTACAACTGAAACGAGCCCTACGAATATTGTTAGGTAGAGGAACACAAATTGATACCCTCCTCCCCCCAGTTAATATTTTTAAATTAAAAACAGGAAAGAAATTGGTGTCCAAGATATGGCAGGTTGTTAAATCAAAAAACATTTTGGGAGGGGGTGATGAAAGCCAAAAATGGGGTCTAAAATAACTTCTCCCATAGAATTATGCCTTTTAATATAATATACCGGGGGCGTGGCTAGGCTGCCGAACGAGATGGCCGCTTGAGTGGAGAGCTCCTGCACCTCAGCGACTGTAACCTTGCATGCCCGTCTTAATCCATCTTACAGCAGCATCTACCGACTCCCTCAGATGCACTACTCCCCTGCCGACACTATGGGGAAGACTAGAAAGCACTTGCAGAAAATGCAGGACGGAAACTTAGAGAGCTACTTTGACTGGGGAAGATTCAAAGATGGCGCCGATGGAACAGACAAGTCAGCACTGGGATCCCCTATCAGCGCGATGTCACTCGCACTTACAGCCCGCTCTCCCTCCCCACCGAACGTATCTGGCAGCGCTAACCTGCTGCATGTGTCACCTCCGTCACTCCCGCCGACTCCAGAAAAGGCCAGAGCTCCAGGGCAATCACAGCATGGAATCCAAGATGGCGCCCGTCCTATGGCGCAGCGGGAACAGCCGCTCAGTCTCCAGCATACTCAGCCGCATTTCGGACGCACCGGAGGCCATCCACAGCTGAGTGAGTACATCTCTCACAATGTTCTACCCCTGGATCCCTTCCAAATGCTTCCCACCTCAGATAAGCCTGTTACTGAGGACTCTCTTAAAACCATGTTATTAGCCCTGAAAGGTGCAGCATGTGGAAGTGAAAATGGCTGAATTTGCAGCATCACAAAATGCTATAATTGATGCCCATAATGCTATGGCTGATGAGCTGGAAGCTGTCAAGTTAAAAATGGCGGACCTGGAAGACCGATCCCGACGGAATAATGTAAAATTCAGGGGTATTCCTGAAGATGTTGCCCCCCAGGAACTGCAAACTTACCTGAAAGGGCTAATAAGGGCACTATTGCCACAGATCCCAATCCCTGATATGATCATTGACAGGGCCCATAGACTTCCTAAACCCCCACACCTTGGTCCTGACATTCCACGTGATACTTTGGCGCATATCCATTTCTTTCATACCAAAGAAGCACTCATGATGGCATCACGGAATAAGCCTTCGTTACCTGCTCCGTACCAGAAGATCAGACTCTACACAGACCTTTCTATGGTCATCCTCCGCCGGCGCAGAGCACTACAGCCTATCACTAGTGCCCTCAGAGATAATGACTTCCCCTACAAATGGGGCTACCCCCTAAAAATCCTCATCCTTAGGAACGGACAGACACATGCCATCAAAACCCTGGAAGAAGGGAAGCAACTACTCCATCTCTGGCAGATCCCATTGTCCTCCAGCAATATGGACGCTGACATTGCTACCGTAGTTCCTGCTACCCCACATACGTCAGAGGGCTGATGCCCTGAGTGTCTCCCCTATACCAGACAGCCAGGAATCGGGAATTACCGGAGTGGCGATACACTGTTCTGTCTATTATGCTGACTCTCTCCGTGTTACCCTACCTGGGCGTTGGAACAGTAATTTCCATGTTTGGGTGCAGGTCCTCTGTCACCGTTAATTCTATTGGTTTATTTCAATTCTAGCATTGAACATTCGCCCTTTCTCTGCCTAGACGGTTATTTTCGTCCTGTTCAATACCTACTAAGTCTCAGGCGGTTACCTCCGTCTCATTTGTTTGATTGTTGTTCTTCCCTCCCTCCCACTCTCCTCCCCCCTCTTCCCTCTATATAACCTTTAGTGCCTGAAAATCTGCCTTATTGATTTTGAACGCAAAACATTGTATTCCCTCACTCAACCTAGAGGTTGAATTAGCAGTTCCCTTTGACATCATGGGTCTCAAGATCATGTCCCTTAATGTTAAAGGCCTTAACTGCCCTCAGAAAAGGTCTTATATGTAAAAAGAAGCTCTGACAGCTAACATTGATGTTTTGTGTATACAGGAAACTCATTTACTGCAAGTAGACGCTGATAGAATACACCACCGCCTGTTTCCTACGGTCCTGCATTCGCATTGTGACAAGAAGAAGAGAGGTACCCTGATCGCAGTCAAAAACACTGTTGCCTATACTCCGATTAAGTCCAAAACTGACCCACAATGTCGTTATGTTATTCTAGTTTGCTCCATTAACAGCATTACGTACACAATAGTTAATCTATACGCCCCTAATTCTCATCAGTTGGCTTTTTTACATAAACTTATGCGCAATGTGAATAAGCTCAAACAGGGGAAGGTAATCCTTTGCAGAGATTTTAACACCGTCTTACACCCCACTATTGACTCCACTTCTCCTACCAGGCGACCAGATGCAGGAGTTGTTGCCTTCCTGCACTCTGAGGGCCTTACGGATGTATGGAGAGCGCAGCACAGCCTTGAAAAAGATTTTACCTTTTTCTCCCCAATACATATGTCCTACTCGCGAATAGACATGTTTGTGGTAGATCACACTGCTGTACTTCATACAATTTCCACTGACATAGGCCTTATTAAGTGGTCAGATCACGCCCCGATTACCATCACCCTTGAGGGGCAGTTTCAATCGACAAGACCCCCTATTTGGAGAAATAACACATTTCTTTTCAACAACCCAAAATATGTATTAGAGCTTTCAACACAATTAAATGAGTACTTTCAGTTTAACAATTACTCTGTTTCGAACAAGTTTATCTTGTGGCAGGCCCACAAAGCGTACATGCGAGGCTCTTTGATTAAACTGAATTCTACTGTGAGAAAGCTCAGAGAATGAGACATTACTCAAACCCTAGAACTAGAACACATTGCTAAATTAGAGGCCATAAATAAGCCCGCTCCTACCTCTCAATGTTCCACTGAGCTTAGAGATGCACGTAATAAGCTTAGTAGCCTACTCTTCCAAAATTACCATAAATCTCTCCTACGGCTCAGCTCCAAATACTACTCTCAGAGCAATAAAGCGGGTAGACTTTTGGCGCAACAACTAAAAACCCAACAGGCGAAGTCCAAAATATCACACTTGCTCCACCCCATAAATAAAGCAAAACTGACAGATCCCCGCGAGATTGCCAACCAATTTAAATTATATTACCAATCTCTTTATAACCTTAAAGATAGCACTCCTCTTCCCGACAATTACTCTACCTTGGTGGAGAATTTTCTCACACAGGCGACTCTCCCTACCCTCACTCAAACACAATTGCAGTCCCTCAATGCACCATTCTCACTTGCAGAAATGAATAAGGTTGTTATGTCTCTCCAGCTGGGTAAGTCCCCGGGTCCCGATGGACTCTCTAATGAGTACTATCGCCACTTTCAGCATATTCTTGCTCCCTACATGCTCGAGATGTTTAAATTGGTGCAAGACGGACACCCTTTCCCCTCGGACATGTTAGAAGCCCAAATAGTCACTATTCCAAAACCTGGCAAAGTGCCCGATGTACCCCAGAATGTCCGCCCTATTTCACTGCTCAACTCCGACATAAAAATCTTTGCCAAGATTATCGCCAATAGATTAGCTCCTCTTCTCCCTGATCCACCCTGACCAAACTGTGTTTGCGTCTGGTCGACAAGCATCTGACAATACTAGACGGATTGTAGACTTATTTAATTACGCTGAGATACATAACCTCCCAATGCTGGCGATCACATTAGATGCGGAAAAGGCATTTGATCTCTTGCACTGGGATTACACATTCTCTACACTCCGTCAAATGGGATTTTCAGGGCAAATACTACAGACTATTCACAGCTTATATTCTTCTCCATCCGCGAAGGTCTGAGTTAATGGAGTGGTGTCAGATTCATTTAGAATTACTAACGGATCCAGACAGGGCTGCCCCCTATCACCTCTATTGTTTGTGTTGGCACTGGAGCCCTTGGCGCAATCTGCTAGGAATTCACCTTTAATAGCTGGAATGAAAATAGGTAACAGGTCCCACAAAATCACGCTTTATGCGGATGATATCATTCTCACGTTAACCGACCCCAGTAACTCATTAGACGCTGCCCTTTCAATGATTGCACATTACGGGTCCCTTTCCTATTATAAAATCAACAATGCCAAATCTCAAGCTCTTCCTATTAACATACCACTAGCGGATGGTAGCCTCTTTAAAATCCTCCCATGACTTAGACTGTCAAACATCAGAGCTCGCGTACTTGGGGGTTAAGATTACCTCTCCTTGCTCTCTACTGTACAATAGGAACTACCTTCCCCTCCTAGATACCATGTTGAGCGACCTTAACAGCTTCTCTATGAAAGCATTATCCTGGGTGGGTAGAGTGGCATCATTTCAAATGATGACCCTTCCTAAGTTTATATACACTACGTGCAGAATTATTAGGCAAATGAGTATTTTGACCACATCATCCTCTTTATGCATGTTGTCTTACTCCAAGCTGTATAGGCTCGAAAGCCTACTACCAATTAAGCATATTAGGTGATGTGCATCTCTGTAATGAGAAGGGGTGTGGTCTAATGACATCAACACCCTATATCAGGTGTGCATAATTATTAGGCAACTTCCTTTCCTTTGGCAAAATGGGTCAAAAGAAGGACTTGACAGGCTCAATAAAGTCAAAAATAGTGAGATATCTTGCAGAGGGATGCAGCACTCTTAAAATTGCAAAGCTTCTGAAGCGTGATCATCGAACAATCAAGCGTTTCATTCAAAATAGTCAACAGGGTCGCAAGAAGCGTGTGGAAAAACCAAGGCGCAAAATAACTGCCCATGAACTGAGAAAAGTCAAGCGTGCAGCTGCCAAGATGCCACTTGCCACCAGTTTGGCCATATTTCAGAGCTGCAACATCACTGGAGTGCCCAAAAGCACAAGGTGTGCAATACTCAGAGACATGGCCAAGGTAAGAAAGGCTGAAAGACGACCACCACTGAACAAGACACACAAGCTGAAACGTCAAGACTGGGCCAAGAAATATCTCAAGACTGATTTTTCTAAGGTTTTATGGACTGATGAAATGAGAGTGAGTCTTGATGGGCCAGATGGCTGGATTGGTAAAGGGCAGAGAGCTCCAGTCCGACTCAGACGCCAGCAAGGTGGAGGTGGAGTACTGGTTTGGGCTGGTATCATCAAAGATGAGCTTGTGGGGCCTTTTTGGGTTGAGGATGGAGTCAAGCTCAACTCCCAGTCCTACTGCCAGTTTCTGGAAGACACCTTCTTCAAGCAGTGGTACAGGAAGAAGTCTGCAAGGTAAGAAAAACATGATTTTCATGCAGGACAATGTTCCATCACACGCGTCCAAGTACTCCACAACGTGGCTGGCAAGAAAGGGTATAAAAGAAGAAAATCTAATGACATGGCCTCCTTGTTCACCTGATCTGAACCCCATTGAGAACCTGTGGTCCATCATCAAATGTGAGATTTACAAGGAGGGAAAACAGTACACCTCTCTGAACAGTGTCTGGGAGGCTGTGGTTGCTGCTGCACGCAATGTTGATGGTGAACAGATCAAAACACTGACAGAATCCATGGATGGCAGGCTTTTGAGTGTCCTTGCAAAGAAAGGTGGCTATATTGGTCACTGATTTGTTTTTGAATGTCAGAAATGTATATTTGTGAATGTTGAGATGTTATATTGGTTTCACTGGTATAAATAAATAATTGAAATGGGTATATATTTGTTTTTTGTTAAGTTGCCTAATAATTATGTACAGTAATAGTCACCTGCACACACAGATATCCCCCTAAAATAGCTAAAACTCAAAACAAACTAAAAACTACTTCCAAAAATATTCAGCTTTGATATTAATGAGTTTTTTGGGTTCATTGAGAACATGGTTGTTGTTCAATAATAAAATTAATCCTCAAAAATACAACTTGCCTAATAATTCTGCACTCCCTGTATATATTTAGAGCCCTCCCAATACCGATCCCTATGACATTTTTCAAAAAAACACAGATGACCTTGGGTAAATACATATGGGGCCCAACCAAACCCAGAGTAGCAAGGGCATTACTTTCCAAGAAAAAGCATGCTGGCAGACTAGGCCTTCCTAGTCTGCCATATTAGGGACTACTTTTGAGCAGTAGCACTTTCCTTTGCCCGGGAATGGTGGACCCCTGATGACACAAAAGCCTGGATTCAGATTGAATCATCCACTATAAAACACGCTTTTTTAAAGGATTACTTGATTCATCAACTGTGGAACCCATCACAGCCGCGCAGGGATCTGCTCACGATACAGCATGTTTGTAACCTGTGGTCCACGATTCATACTGTTCAGAAGGACACAACATCTACCCTCCTAACACACGCCACTATCAGAACACTGGAATTAACCATTCCTGACATTAATTTGACAAATTGGCGGGAAAAAGGGATTACTTCTATATCTCAAATTTTGTCACACGGCTGTCTTCTCCCCTTTGATTCTCTTCACCGATTATTCGTATTGCCGCATACAGAATTCTATAACTTTCTTAGGATCAGACACTTTATTGCACAGATTACGCAGATTCCACCCTCAATAAACTCCGACATATTGAGTTTATTCCAGTTCCCGCTCCTCTTTAAAAAACATACTACGCGATATGTGTACGATGTTTTAGGAGACAAAGCCACTTTTGCCAAAACCTTACCCATCCAAAAATGGGGAACAGAATTGGGGAAGTCATTTCCAGACGATGATTGGGCACAAGCTATCAGATTTCTGGTTTCTAATTTCAAATGCGTTACCCACTACGAAGCAGGGTTGAAGACCCTCCTACACTGGTACTTCACCCCACAGAGACTGAATACAATCTACCCTGCATCCTCCCCCAATTGCTGGAGAGAATGCGGACCTAGAGGTTCTTTACTCCATATCCTATGGGCATGCCCCGTAATCACCCCTTACTGGCACAGTGTTTTTGACCTGATCTCTGGGATACTAGCTCGGGCTGTGGATCCTTGCCCTTGTTCTTGGGTATACATAGAATCCCCCAGATTGCAGGAACTTGGTAGGTCATGTCCTACTTAACGCTAAACTGATTATTACACGTTATTGGAAGCAGTCCATTTCACCGACTATAGCAGAGGTTATACAGGAGATTAACAAGTCATGTAGATATGAGAGATTAATGCCTCCCACTGTTATCCCCCTTAAATCCAGGCTACTCACTTGGGATCCATGGCTCCATAACTCCAACTATTCCCCCTGAATTACTGAGAGGTTCCTGCACTGAGAGTGAAGACGGTAGGGAACGTCTAGTGGAAACAGGTCCCTCAAATTTGGGTAGACTGCGATAGGGATCATCCAAACCCCTTCTTTCCTCCCTGTGTTCCCCCCCCCCCCCCTTACCCCTCAATGTTATGGTCTATTTGTTACAGACCTTACCAAATATGCAATTTATACTTGGATACTATTGTCTTATAAGCAAGCCTATTGCATAGGCATGTATTGTTATACTTTGAAATATTGCAAATTATGGCTTAACTTGCCAACTCACAGAAAATGCCAATAAAAACGATTTCTTCTAATATAATATACCGCCTATATTATTCCCCAAAAAAGCTAATGCAATATTTTAAAACCAAGGAGTTTAGTTGTAAAAAATGTGGGCAACTAGGGGTAGACGATATCCATATATTATGGACATGTACGAAGATTAGAGAATTCTGGTGGAAAGTGCACAAAATAATATACAAACACCATGGATTTAGAGTCCCCTGGGAATTTGAAATTTGCATATTGAGGAAACCAGAATCGATAGCCCCCCTTAAATATCAGGAGATAGCGACCAAGCTTCTATTTCAAGCTAGGAGATGTATTGTAGCACACTGGAGGGACGGCGTGGCCCCTGAGGTCAGGGAGTGGGAGAACCAGGTCAAAACTTTGCTTGCGAGAGAGAAATTCCATTTAGTATCTGAAAAAAAAAAAAGCTAGATTCAATGAACTCTGGTAGAAATGGTTAAAGTGATTTGAGATGGGAGTTCGGAGGGGGAGGATGGGGAGAGGAGAGAGAACAAAAAAAGGTGTTTTTTTGTTTGTTTTTCTTAGATTTTGTTTATACAAGCAGTGGGGTGGGTGCAAATACTATAATTATGTATGTTATAGATAAGTTGTTTAACCGCCTCTGGACCGCCTAACGCAGATCCGCGGTCCGAGGGCGGCAGCGCTGCGCACAATCACGCATTGGCGCATCATCTCGCGAGACGCGAGATGACGCGCTTAGCCGGCCCGCACATGCGCAATGCGGGCCGGCATTTCGTGAAGGGAGGTCGCGTCATCAGCTTGCCAGCCAATGATCGCGGCTGGCAAGCTGATGATTTTTAAAAAAGCCAATCAGAAGCCATATAGCAGATCATATTAGTAAATATGATCTGTTATATGGCTGCCCTGCTCCTCTGCTGGTCCTTTTGGTCGGTTGGATCCAGCAGAGGAGCAGGCTTCACAGTGAGTACACCAAACACCACACACTAGCCCCAGATCACCCCCTGCACCCCAATTAACCCTTTGATCACCCCTTTGATCGCCCCTGTCATTCACTAGTGAAAGGAAAAAAGTGATCAGTGTAAACTGTCACTTTTCTTTTTCACTGGTATTGACCGTTAGGTTTTAGGATAGTTTAGGCCCCTTGGTTAGGTAGTTTAGGGATCAGTTAGCGCCCAGCTCACCGCACCGCAGTCCCTTATTCGCTGATTAGCGTATCGCTAATCAGCATTTGTACTTTTATAGTATCTGGAAGTGATCAAAACGGATCACGGTCAGATCTATAATAGTATTAGTGTCACTTTAGTCCCGCCACCCAAAATGCAGTGTTTGCCCGATCAGGCCTGATCGGTCGCCCACACGTGCGTTCACCCACGCCCGCCCCACCGCAGTGACAAAAAATATTTTTATTTTGATCACTGCACATTCACTTTACACGCGCTGCGGCGATAAAAAAATCAGTTTTGATATTTTTTATCAACCACAGCGGTCTCCGGTACTTCACTAGCCTCCCATTTGTAAGACAGGCTTGCTTTTTTTCTTGGGTAGTCTCAGGGAATACCCCTAAATTTAGTTGCCCAGATGTCAAACAGGGGGTATTCTTCTGAAGAGGCCTACAGGCTTCTGACCCAGTCGGATGAGGAATGGGAACCCTCATCTGACGAATCTAGCGGGTCAGAATACGAACCTGTAGAAAGCGGTGGCACTCTGACCCAAAGTTCGGACGAGGAGGCTGAGGTCCCTGATAGCACCAGGCGTACCTGGCCCCGTGTTGCTAGACCACAGGTTGCGCAGGATCCGCTTCAAGGGCAGCAGAGTGGGGCTGGCGCTGTCAGATTACGTGGTGAGGCATACACCAGCACCGCAGCCCTCCCTGGACCTAGTACCAGCACTGCCGTAGAAGATGGTGAAGTGGCGAGCACCAGAAGGGCAGTTGAAGCTGGTACGGTGGCACGAGCAGTAGTTACCCCGTCGCAGCCACCGCAAAGACGGGCCCGTAGACCCCCTAGAATCCCTGAGGTGCTGGCGAACCCTGATTGGCAGTCCCCAACTTCAGCCGCACCTGTAGTTCCCCCTTTCACCGCCCAGTCTGGAGTTCGGGTTGAGACAGCTCAGATCGGTTCGGCCCTGGAATTTTTTTTAGCTGTTCTTGACTGCGGAGCTCTTGGACTTAGTCGTGGCCGAAACAAACCGGTATGCCACACAATTTATAACCGCCAACCCGGGAAGCTTTTATGCCCAGCCTTTCCGGTGGAAACCAGTCCAAGTTTCCGAAATTAAAACTTTTCTGGGCTTTCTCCTCAACATGGGTCTAACCAAAAAGCATGAATTGCGGTCATATTGGTCCACGAACCCAATTCATCACATGCCCATGTTCTCTGCTGCTATGTCCAGGGCACGTTTTGAGGCCATCCTGCGTTTCCTGCACTTTAGTGACAATAGCACCTCCCGTCCCAGAGGCCACCCAGCTTTTGACCGGCTCCACAAAATTCGGCCCTCATAGACCATTTCAACCAGAAATTTGCAGATTTGTATACCCCAGAGCAAAACATCTGCGTAGACGAGTCCCTAATACATTTTACCGTGCGCCTTGGCTTCAAACAATACATCCCAAGCAAGCACGCCCGGTATGGGGTCAAATTGTATAAGCTCTGTGAAAGGGCCACAGGCTATACCCACAAATTTTGTGTCTATGAGGGAAAAGATCAGACCCTGGAGCCGGTCGGTTGCCCTGACTACCTGGGGAGCAGTGGGAAGACAGTCTGGGACTTGCTGTCACCCTTATTCGGCAAGGGGTACCATCTTTATGTGGACAATTTCTACACAAGTGTGGCCCTCTTCAGGCATTTGTTTCTAGAACAGATTGGCGCCTGTGGCACAGCGCAAACTAGTCGCGTGGGCTTCCCCCAACGGCTCGTTACCACCCGTCTTGCAAGGGGGGAGAAGGCTGCATTGTGTAACGAAGAACTGCTCGCGATGAAATGGAGAGACAAGCGTGACGTTTACATGCTCTCCTCCATTCACGCAGACACGACAATCCAAATTGAGCGAGCAACCCGTGTCATTGAAAAGCCCCTCTCAGTCCACGACTATAACCATCACATGGGAGGGGTGGACTTCAATGACCAGATGTTGTCTCTGTATTTAGTTTCCTGCAGAACCAGACGCTGGTATAAGAAGGTGTCTGTATATTTGATTCAATTGGCTCTGTATAATAGTTTTGTTCTCTACAGTAAGGCTGGGAGAACACGATCCTTCCTCAAATTTCAGGAAGAGATCATCGAGAACCTCCTGTACCCAGGAGGTTCCGTGGCCCCAACCACCAGTGTAGTTAGCCGTCTACACGAGCAACATTTCCCCAATGTCGTTGCCGGTACCTCAACCCAACCGTCACCCCGAAAAAGATTTCGTGTCTGTAGCAGGAGTGGAATAAGGAGTGACACCCGCTATTTCTGTCCTGACTGCCCTGACCACCCTGCCCTATCCTTAGGGGAGTGTTTCCGGAAGTACCACACACAGGTACACCTAGCATAGGGATCACATCTAACCAGGACAGGCACACAGGGCTATTAGGGCCCATTCACTCACAGCTGCTGCAAACCTCTCCTTTCACCTGGGACAAAGTGCATAATGCACATTGACCCATGGGGAAAAAACACCAGAAAAAACACCAGTAAGCAAAAAGGTTAATGTTCAGTTCAAAAAGTTAAAGTTTATATGTTCTGTCCCAAAGTTAATATAATGATTGCGTTGCGGCCTGGTTTTTTCTTTTTTTTACCTTCCAGGTGGACCAACCGATCGACTAGCTGCAGCACTGATGTGAATTCTGACAGAAGCATTGCGCTGCTGTCAGATTACACGCAAGTCGGTGTATGCGGCGCTGCAAGACGAGATTTTTGCTCTGCAGTAAAAGATACGTTTGCCAAGGTATATGAGCTGAGGAGGAGGCGGTGTTCCTATGCTTTGGCAAACACTTTGTATATAAAAAAATAAAAATAAAATCCCGGCAATGATTTATTCATTCATATCGATTGATGTGAATGGAGAAATCTGGTTTGCCAGGGCATACGAGCTAAGTGGGTATGGATGTTGGGCGGAGCTCCTATGTCCTGGCAGACGCCTTTCCCCCCCTTTTTTTTTGGGCAGAGATTTTTTCATCCACATTGATCGATGCGAATGAAGAAATCTGTGCCGTTCATTTTTTTCTTTCAGCCCAGAGGCTGAACGGAAAAAAAAAATCTCATCACCTGTATGCTCAATATAAGGAGAATAGCAGAAACTCCTAATGCTGGCCATACATGTAATGATTGCGGAGACCCTCAAATGCCAGGGCAGTACAAACACCCCACAACTGACCCCATTTTGGAAAGAAGACACCCCAAGGTGTTCGCTGAGGGGCATATTGAGTCCATGAAAAATTAAAATTTTTGTCCCAAGTTAGTGGAAAGTGAGACTTTGTGAGAAAAAACTAAAAAAAAATCAATTTCCGCTAACTTATGCCCCCCCCCCAATTTTTTTTTATGAACTCGCCAGGCACCTCATTGAATACCTTGGGGTGTCTTCTTTCCAAAGTGGGGTCACATGTGGGGTATTTATACTGCCCTGGCTTTTTAGGGGCGCTAAAGCGTGAGAAGAAGTCTGGGATCTAAATGTCTAAAAATGCCCTCCTAAAAGGAATTTAGGCACCTTTGCGTATCTAGGCTGCAAAAAAGTGTCACACATGTGGTATCGCCGTACTCAGGAGAAGTTGGGCAATGTGTTTTGGGGTGTCATTTTACATATACCCATGCTGGGTGAGATAAATATCTTGGTCAAATGCCAACTTTGTATAAAAAATGGGAAAGGTTGTCTTTTGCCAAGATATTTCTCTCACCCAGCATGGGTATATGTAAAATGACACCCCAAAACACATTCCCCAACTTTTCCTGAGTACGGCGATACCAGATGTATGACACTTTACTGCAGCCTAGGTGGGCAAAGGGGCACACATTCCAAAGAGCACCTTTCGGATTTTGCAGGCCATTTTTTACACATTTTGATTGCAAACTACTTCTCACACATATGGGCCCATAAATTCCCAGGGCAGCATAACTACCCCACAAGTGACCCCATTTTGGAAAGAAGACACCCCAAGGTATTTTGTGATGGGAATAGTGAGTTCATGGAAGTTTTTATTTTTTGTCACAAGTTAGTGGAATATGAGACTTTGTAAGAAAAAAAAAAAATCATCATTTTCCGCTAACTTGTGACAACAAATAAAAAGTTCTATGAACTCACTATGCCCATCAGCGAATACCTTAGGGTGTCTACTTTCTGAAATGGGGTCATTTGTGGGGGGTTTCTACTGTCTGGGCATTGTAGAACCTCAGGAAACATGACAGGTGCTCAGAAAGTCAGAGCTGCTTCAAAAAGCGGAAATTCACATTTTTGTACCATAGTTTGTAAACGCTATAACTTTTACACAAACCATTTTTTTTTTGCCCAAACATTTTTTTTTTATCAAAGACATGTAGAACAATAAATTTAGTGAAAAATTTATATATGGATGTCGTTTTTTTTGCAAAATTTTACAGCTGAAAGTGAAAAATGACATTTTTTTGCAAAAAAAAAAACGTTAAATTTTGATTAATAACAATAAAAGTAAAAATGTCAGCAGCAATGAAATATCACCAAATGAAAGCTCTATTAGTGAGAAGAGAAGGAGGTAAAATTCATTTGGGTGGTAAGTTGCATGACCGAGCAATAAATGGTGAAAGTAGTATAGTGCTGAAGTGTAAAAAGTGGCCTGGTCATTAAGGGGGTTTCAGCTAACGGGGTTGAAGTGGTTAATATATGGAAAATAGAGGGAATGTATGAAAAGCACTGTAAAATGGATAACTAAATGTAAATGATAATTTATATGAAAAATAATAAAGAATATTTATTTAAAAAAACATTGATTTCCACAATAAGCATACCCTTTAACAGCGACCTCCACAGAGCTCCATTCCCTTAAAATGTGACTTCCACAACACCCCACCCCCTTAACAGTGACCTCTACAGCAAGCCCGCCCATTAACACTGACCTCCATAGCGAACCTTCCCCTTAACTGTGACTTCCACCATTCCCTTCCCCGTCAATAAAGACCTCCACAGTGTCTGCCCCTTTAACAGTGACCTCCACAGCATCCCACTCCCTTAACAGTGACCTCCACAGCGGCTGCCCCTTTATTAGTGACCTCCACAGTACCCCATCTCCTTAACAGTGATTTCCACAACACCCCATACCTTAACAGCGGCCTCTACAGCAATCTGCCCCTTAATACTGACCTATATAGTGGACCGTCTCCTTAACCGTGACCTCCACAGCAGCCTGCCCCTAGAGTGGCCAAAGGTCCGGTTTTAGGCCAGGCAGTCCGGCTTTCAGACTTCCTGTCCTTTTGAACAGCTCACTCTCAGACAACAGCACTGTACTGTCTGAGTGAGATCTGCAGGTAGAAAGTCACCCTCCCTCTTACCCCTGCAGCTGACAGAAGTTGATTTTTACCTTCATTTTTTCAATACCCATCGGCTGCAGAGTGGGAGGGTTTCAGCTTTATAATTCAGATATATTGTCAATAGAGTTGAGCGAACACCTGGATGTTCGGGTTCGAGAAGTTCGGCCGAACATCCCGGAAATGTTCGGGTTCGGGATCCGAACCCGATCCGAACTTCGTCCCGAACCCGAACCCCATTGAAGTCAATGGGGACCCGAACTTTTCGGCACTAAAACGGCTGTAAAACAGCCCAGGAAAGGGCTAGAGGGCTGCAAAAGGCAGCAACATGTAGGTAAATCCCCTGCAAACAAATGTGGATAGGGAAATTAATTAAAATAAAAATTAAATAAATAAAAATTAACCAAAATCAATTGGAGAGAGGTTCCATAGCAGAGAATCTGGCTTCCCGTCACCCACCACTGGAACAGTCCATTCTCAGATATTTAGGCCCCGGCACCCAGGCAGAGGAGAGAGGTCCCGTAACAGAGAATCTGTCTTCATGTCAGCAGAGAATTAGTCTGCATGTCATAGCAGAGAATGAGGCTTCACGTCAGCCACCACTGCAACAGTCCATTGGCATATATTTAGGCCTAGCACACAGGCAGAGGAGAGAGGTCCCGTAACAGAGAATCTGGCTTCATGTCAGCAGAGAATCAGTCTGCATGTCATAGCAGAGAATGAGGCTTCACGTCAGCCACCACTGCAACAGTCCATTGGCATATATTTAGGCCCAGCACACACACAGGCAGAGGAGAGAGGTCCCGTAACAGAGAATCTGTCTTCATGTCAGCAGAGAATTAGTCTGCATGTCATAGCAGAGAATGAGGCTTCACGTCACCCACCACTGCAACAGTCCATTGGCATATATTTAGGCCTAGCACACAGGCAGAGCAGAGAGGTCCCGTAACAGACAATCTGGCTTCATGACAGCAGAGAATCAGTCTGCATGTCATAGCAGAGAATGAGGCTTCACGTCACCCACCACTGCAACAGTCCATTGGCATATATTTAGGCCTAGCACACAGGCAGAGCAGAGAGGTCCCGTAACAGACAATCTGGCTTCATGTCAGCAGAGAATCAGTCTGCATGTCATAGCAGAGAATGAGGCTTCACGTCACCCACCACTGCAACAGTCCATTGGCATATATTTAGGCCTAGCACACAGGCAGAGCAGAGAGGTCCCGTAACAGACAATCTGGCTTCATGACAGCAGAGAATCAGTCTGCATGTCATAGCAGAGAATGAGGCTTCACGTCACCCACCACTGCAACAGTCCATTGGCATATATTTAGGCCTAGCACACAGGCAGAGCAGAGAGGTCCCGTAACAGACAATCTGGCTTCATGTCAGCAGAGAATCAGTCTGCATGTCATAGCAGAGAATGAGGCTTCACGTCACCCACCACTGCAACAGTCCATTGGCATATATTTAGGCCTAGCACACAGGCAGAGCAGAGAGGTCCCGTAACAGACGATCTGGCTTCATGTCAGCAGAGAATCAGTCTGCATGTCATAGCAGAGAATCAGGCTTCACGTCAGCCACCACTGCAACAGTCCATTGTCATAAATTTAGGCCCAGCACCCAGGCAGAGGAGAGAGGTCCCGTAACAGACAATCTGGCTTCATGTCAGCAGAGAATTAGTCTGCATGTCATAGCAGAGAATCAGGCTTCATGTCAGCCACCACTGCAACAGTCCATTGGCATATATTTAGGCCTAGCACACAGGCAGAGGAGAGGTTCATTCAACTTTGGGTAGCATCGCAATATAATGGTAAAATGAAAATAAAAATAGGATTGAATGAGGAAGTGCCCTGGAGTCCAATAATATATGGTTATGGGGAGGTAGTTAATGTCTAATCTGGACAAGGGACGGACAGGTCCTGTGGGATCCATGCCTGGTTCATTTTTATGAACGTCAGCTTGTCCACATTGGCTGTAGACAGGCGGCTGCGTTTGTCTGTAATGACGCCCCCTGCCGTGCTGAATACACGTTCAGACAAAACGCTGGCTGCCGGGCAGGCCAGCACCTCCAAGGCATAAAAGGCTAGCTCTGGCCACGTGGACAATTTAGAGACCCAGAAGTTGAATGGGGCCGAACCATCAGTCAGTACGTGGAGGGGTGTGCACACGTACTGTTCCACCATGTTAGTGAAATGTTGCCTCCTGCTAACACGTTGCGTATCAGGTGGTGGTGCAGTTAGCTGTGGCGTGTTGACAAAAGTTTTCCACATCTCTGCCATGCTAACCCTGCCCTCAGAGGAGCTGGCCGTGACACAGCTGCCTTGGCGACCTCTTGCTCCTCCTCTGCCTTGGCCTTGGGCTTCCACTTGTTCCCCTGTGACATTTGGGAATGCTCTCAGTAGCGCGTCTACCAACGTGCGCTTGTACTCGCGCATCTTCCTATCACGCTCCAGTGCAGGAAGTAAGGTGGGCACATTGTCTTTGTAGCGTGGATCCAGCAGGGTGGCAACCCAGTAGTCCGCACAGGTTAAAATGTGGGCAACTCTGCTGTCGTTGCGCAGGCACTGCAGCATGTAGTCGCTCATGTGTGCCAGGCTGCCCAGGGGTAAGGACAAGCTGTCCTCTGTGGGAGGCGTATCGTCATCGTCCTGCCTTTCCCCCCAGCCACGCACCAGTGATGGACCCGAGCTGCGTTGGGTGCCACCCCGCTGTGACCATGCTTCATCCTCATCCTCCTCCACCTCCTCCTCATCCTCGTCCTCCTCGTCCTCCAGTAGTGGGCCCTGGCTGGCCACATTTGTACCTGGCCTCTGCTGTTGCAAAAAACCTCCCTCTGAGTCACTTCGAAGAGACTGGCCTGAAAGTGCTAAAAATGACCCCTCTTCCTCATCCTCCTCCTCCTCCTCCTGGGCCACCTCCTGTTCCATCATCGCCCTAAGTGTTTTCTCAAGGAGACATAGAAGTGGTATTGTAACGCTGATAACGGTGTCATCGCCACTGGCCATGTTGGTGGAGTACTCGAAACAGCGCAACAGGGCACACAGGTCTCGCATGGAGGCCCAGTCATTGGTGGTGAAGTGGTGCTGTTCTGTAGTGCGACTGACCCGTGCGTGCTGCAGCTGAAACTCCACTATGGCCTGCTGCTGCTCGCACAGTCTGTCCAGCATGTGCAAGGTGGAGTTCCACCTGGTGGGCACGTCGCATATGAGGCGGTGAGCGGGAAGGCCGAAGTTACGCTGTAGCGCAGACAGGCGAGCAGCGGCAGGATGTGAACAGCCGGAAGCGCGAACAGACGGCCCGCACTTTATGCAGCAGCTCTGACATGTCGGGGTAGTTGTGAATGAACTTCTGCACCACCAAATTCAGCACATGCGCCAAGCAAGGGATGTGCGTCAAATTGGCTAGTCCCAGAGCTGCAACGAGATTTCACCCATTATCACACACCACCAGGCCGGGCTTGAGGCTCACCGGCAGCAACCACTCGTCGGTCTGTTGTTCAATACCCCGCCACAACTCCTGTGCGGTGTGGGGCCTGTCCCACAAACATATGAGTTTCAGAATGGCCTGCTGACGTTTACCCCGGGCTGTGCTGAAGTTGGTGGTGAAGGTGTGTGGCTGACTGGATGAGCAGGTGGAAGAAGAGGAGGAGGAAGCCGAGAAGGAGGAGGTGGCAACAGGAGGCAAAGAATGTTGCCCTGCGATCCTTGGCGGCGGCAGGACGTGCGCCAAACAGCTCTCCGCCTGGGGCCCAGCTGCCACTACATTTACCCAGTGTGCAGTTAGGGAGATATAGCGTCCCTGGCCGTGCTTACTGGTCCACGTATCTGTGGTTAGGTGGACCTTGCTACAGATGGCGTTGCGCAGTGCACACTTGATTTTATCGGATACTTGGTTGTGCAGGGAAGGCACGGCTCTCTTGGAGAAGTAGTGCCGGCTGGGAACAACATACTGTGGGACAGCAAGCGACATGAGCTGTTTGAAGCTGTCTGTGTCCACCAGCCTAAATGACAGCATTTCATAGGCCAGTAGTTTAGAAATGCTGGCATTCAGGGCCAGGGATCGAGGGTGGCTAGGTGGGAATTTACGCTTTCTATCAAATGTTTGTGAGATGGAGAGCTGAACGCTGGCGTGTGACATGGTTGAGACGCTTGGTGACGGAGGTGGTGGTGGTGGTGTTGGTGGTACATCCCCTGTTTGCTGGGCGGCAGGTGCCAACGTTCCTCCAGAGGCGGAGGAAGAGGCCGAGGCGGCAGCAGCAGAATAGGCCGAGGCGGCAGCAGCAGAAGAGGTAGCAGGGGGAGCCTGAGTGACTTCCTTGGTTTTAAGGTGTTTACTCCACTGCAGTTCATGCTTTGCATGCAGGTGCCTGGTCATGCAGGTTGTGCTCAGGTTCAGAACGTTAATGCCTCGCTTCAGGCTCTGATGGCACAGCGTGCAAACCACTCGGGTCTTGTCGTCAGCACATTGTTTGAAGAAGTGCCATGCCAGGGAACTCCTTGAAGCTGCCTTTGGGGTGCTCGGTCCCAGATGGCGGCGGTCAGTAGCAGGCGGAGTCTCTTGGCGGCGGGTGTTCTGCTTTTGCCCACTGCTCCCTCTTTTGCTACGCTGTTGGCTCGGTCTCACCACTGCCTCTTCCTCCGAACTGTGAAAGTCAGTGGCACGACCTTCATTCCATGTGGGGTCTAGGACCTCATCGTCCCCTGCATCGTCTTCCACCCAGTCTTGATCCCTGACCTCCTGTTCAGTCTGCACACTGCAGAAAGACGCAGCAGTTGGCACCTGTGTTTCGTCATCATCAGAGACATGCTGAGGTGGTATTCCCATGTCCTCATCATCAGGAAACATAAGTGGTTGTGCGTCAGTGCATTCTATGTCTTTCACCGCTGGGGAAGGGCTAGGTGGATGCCCTTGGGAAACCCTGCCAGCGGAGTCTTCAAACAGCATAAGAGACTGCTGCATAACTTGAGGCTGAGACAGTTTCCCTGGTATGCATGGGGGTGATGTGACAGACTGATGGGGTTGGTTTTCAGGCGCCATCTGTGCGCTTTCTGCAGAAGACTGGGTGGGAGATAATGTGAACGTGCTGGATCCACTGTCGGCCACCCAATTGACTAATGCCTGTACCTGCTCAGGCCTTACCATCCTTAGAACGGCATTGGGCCCCACCATATATCGCTGTAAATTCTGGCGGCTACTGGGACCTGAGGTAGTTGGTACACTAGGACGTGTGGATGTGGCAGAACGGCCACGTCCTCTCCCAGCACCAGAGGGTCCACTAACACCACCACGACCATGTCCACGTCCGCGTCCCTTACTAGATGTTTTTCTCATTGTTATGGTTCACCACAACAACAAATATATTATTTGGCCCAATGTATTGTATTCAAATTCAGCGGGATATAAATTTGAGGCCTAGTATTTAGGCGCTGGGTGACCGGTATGGATTTAGTGACAGAATTAGACTTGGAAATGCACAGAAGCGTGTGTGTGAAGTTATTCTGAATGACCCAATGTGCACCTTGAATATTATATACCCTTTTTGGGATAGATTTCAAATAGCTCTGATATAGCAGGAACCACTAAATTATGAAATTGCTAAATTGGGAATTGTACTTCAACCCAGAACAAAAAATGTGCTTTGACGGGCACTAAATAACTTTCCCAGCTACAACAGTACAGCGGTAACGAGAGATTTAGAGGGATTTAAATTTGAGGCCTAGTATTTAGGCGCTGGGTGACAGGTATGGGTTTAGTGACAGAATTAGACTTGGAAATACACAGTAGCGGGTGTGTGTGAAGTTATTCTGAATGACCCAATGTGCACCTTCAATATTATATACCCTTTTAGGGATAGATTTCAAATAGCTCTGATATAGCAGAAACCACTAAATTATGAAATTGCTAAATTGGGAATTGTACTTCAACCCAGAACAAAAAATGTGCTTTGACGGACACTAAATATCTTGCCCAGCAACAACAGTACAGCGGTGGGTAACGAGAGATTTAGAGGGATTTAAATTTGAGGCCTAGTATTTAGGCGCTGGGTCACCGGTATGTATTTAGTGACAGAATTAGACTTGGAAATGCACAGAAGCGTGTGTGTGAAGTTATTCTGAATGACCCTATGTGCACCTTCAATATTATATACCCTTTTAGGGATAGATTTCAAATAGCTCTGATATAGCAGAAACCACTAAATTATGAAATTGCTAAATTGGGAATTGTACTTCAACCCAGAACAAAAAATGTGCTTTGACGGACACTAAATATCTTGCCCAGCTACAACAGGACAGCGGTAACGAGAGATTTAGCAGGATATAAATTTGAGGCCTAGTATTTAGGCGCTGGGTGACAGGTATGGGTTTAGTGACAGAATTAGACTTGAAAATACACAGTAGCGGGTGTGTGTGAAGTTATTCTGAATGACCCAATGTGCACCTTGAATATTATATACCCTTTTAGGGATAGATTTCAAATAGCTCTGATATAGCAGAAACCACTAAATTATGAAATTGCTAAATTGGGAATTGTACTTCAACCCAGAACAAAAAATGTGCTTTGACGGACACTAAATATCTTGCCCAGCAACAACAGTACAGCGGTGGGTAACGAGAGATTTAGAGGGATTTAAATTTGAGGCCTAGTATTTAGGCGCTGGGTGACAGGTATGGGTTTAGTGACAGAATTAGACTTGGAAATACACAGTAGCGGGTGTGTGTGAAGTTATTCTGAATGACCCAATGTGCACCTTCAATATTATATACCCTTTTTGGGATAGATTTCAAATAGCTCTGATATAGCAGGAACCACTAAATTATGAAATTGCTAAATTGGGAATTGTACTTCAACCCAGAACAAAAAATGTGCTTTGACGGACACTAAATATCTTGCCCAGCAACAACAGTACAGCGGTGGGTAACGAGAGATTTAGAGGGATTTAAATTTGAGGCCTAGTATTTAGGCGCTGGGTCACCGGTATGGATTTAGTGACAGAATTAGACTTGGAAATGCACAGAAGCGTGTGTGTGAAGTTATTCTGAATGACCCTATGTGCACCTTCAATATTATATACCCTTTTAGGGATAGATTTCAAATAGCTCTGATATAGCAGAAACCACTAAATTATGAAATTGCTAAATTGGGAATTGTACTTCAACCCAGAACAAAAAATGTGCTTTGACGGACACTAAATATCTTGCCCAGCAACAACAGTACAGCGGTGGGTAACGAGAGATTTAGAGGGATTTAAATTTGAGGCCTAGTATTTAGGCGCTGGGTCACCGGTATGGATTTAGTGACAGAATTAGACTTGGAAATGCACAGAAGCGTGTGTGTGAAGTTATTCTGAATGACCCTATGTGCACCTTCAATATTATATACCCTTTTAGGGATAGATTTCAAATAGCTCTGATATAGCAGAAACCACTAAATTATGAAATTGCTAAATTGGGAATTGTACTTCAACCCAGAACAAAAAATGTGCTTTGACGGACACTAAATATCTTGCCCAGCAACAACAGTACAGCGGTGGGTAACGAGAGATTTAGAGGGATTTAAATTTGAGGCCTAGTATTTAGGCGCTGGGTGACAGGTATGGGTTTAGTGACAGAATTAGACTTGGAAATACACAGTAGCGGGTGTGTGTGAAGTTATTCTGAATGACCCAATGTGCACCTTCAATATTATATACCCTTTTTGGGATAGATTTCAAATAGCTCTGATATAGCAGGAACCACTAAATTATGAAATTGCTAAATTGGGAATTGTATTTCAACCCAGAACAAGAAATGTGCTTGAACGGACACTAAATAACTCGCCCAGCTACAGCACTAGGGACAGATTTAGCTGGATATAAATTTGAGGCCTAGTATTTAGGCGCTGGGTGACCGGTATGGATTTAGTGACAGAATTAGACTGGGATATGGCCAAAAAATGAACAGACTATTGCTGGTTAAATGCACTTGGTGTGACAGCTTCACCCTGATGTAGGCTTTAGCCAAAAAACAACCACACCATTGAGGGTTAAATGCACTTGGTGACAGGCGCAGCTTGCCCCTGATTTTGTATATGGCCAAAAAATGAACAGACTATTGCTGGTTAAATGCACTTGGTGTGACAGCTTCACCCTGATGTAGGCTTTAGCCAAAAAACAACCACACCATTGAGGGTTAAATGCACTTGGTGACAGGCGCAGCTTGCCCCTGATTTTGTATATGGCCAAAAAATGAACAGACTATTGCTGGTTAAATGCACTTGGTGTGACAGCTTCACCCTGATGTAGGCTTTAGCCAAAAAACAACCACACCATTGAGGGTTAAATGCACTTGGTGACAGGCGCAGCTTGCCCCTGATTTTGTATATGGCCAAAAAATGAACAGACTATTGCTGGTTAAATGCACTTGGTGTGACAGCTTCACCCTGATGTAGGCTTTAGCCAAAAAACAACCACACCATTGAGGGTTAAATGCACTTGGTCGCAGCTTGTGCTGGCGCACCACAAGACACAAAATGGCCGCCGATCACCCCAGAAAAATGAGACTGACAAACGGTCTGTGCAGCCTAAAAACAGTGAGCAATTGAGGATCAGCAGCTCAATGATCCACAGCTGCAGATCGATCAGTTAATCAAGTCCTTTGGAGGAGTTAATCTGCCTAATCTCGCCCTACTGTCGCAGCCGCAACCTCTCCCTACGCTAATCAGAGCAGAGTGACGGGCGGCGCTATGTGACTCCAGCTTAAATAGAGGCTGGGTCACATGGTGCTCTGGCCAATCACAGCCATGCCAATAGTAGGCATGGCTGTGATGGCCTCTTGGGGCAAGTAGTATGACGCTTGTTGATTGGCTGCTTTGCAGCCTTTCAAAAAGCGCCAAGAAAGCGTCACAAAAGCGCGAAGAAAGCGACGAACACCGAACCCGAACCCGGACTTTTACGAAAATGTCCGGGTTCGGGTCCGTGTCACGGACACCCCAAAATTCGGTACGAACCCGAACTATACAGTTCGAGTTCGCTCATCCCTAATTGTCAATACAATGCCATACTAAGTGATGTTATTCGGTAATAGATTACTTGAACGGTACCACTTTTTATGTATGACACACAGAACAAAAATTAACAAAAGTATTGGGACAGCCACACAGTACACCTACGGGAGCTTTTATGACATCCCATTCTAAATCTATAAGGAGTGATGTGGACTTGGTTCCCCCTTTTTAGCTGAAACCGCTGCCAATCTTCTGGGAAGACGTCCTACAAGAGTTTGATGTGTCTGAGGGAATGTTTGTCCATTACCCAGGAGAGCTGGATGAGGTTAGGCAGTGATGATGGATGAGGGACCTGGTTTGCAATCTCTGTTTTAGTTCATCCCAAAGTTTTTGATGAGATTGAGGTCTTCCACAAAAAACTCATCCAACATGCTTTTATGGACTTTGCTTTGTGCACTGGACACAGTCATGCTGAAACAGAAAATGGCCTTCCCCAAACTTTTCTTACAAATTTGAAAACATATCTGTCCAAAATGTTTTGGCATGCTGAATCATTAAGATTTCCAATCACAGGAAGTAAGGGGCCTGAACCAACACCTGAAAATCAACCTCATAGCATCCCTAACAAACTTCACAGTTGGCACAATGAAGTCGGACAGGCAACAGTATCCTGGCATTTGACAAACTCTGACAGGTCTGTCAGACTGCCAGATAGAGAAATGTCATTCATCACTTCACCAAACACATATCCACTCCACATCTGATGCTTGGCATTGTGCTTGCTTGCATGCAGCAGCTTAGCCATGGAAACCCATGACATGGCGCTCACCGTACCCAGGTTTTGTGCTTATGTTAATGCCAGAAAAGGTTTGGAGCACTGCAGTTACTGAATCAGCAGAACATTCAGCACTTGGCGACCCCTCTCTGTAACTTTATGTGGTCTGCACTTCATGGATGAGCTGTTGTGGCTCCTAAACACTTCTACTTTGCAATACAACCTCAGTTAATAGTGGAATATCTACTGTAGATGGGAAGAAATTTTGCAAACTGACTTGTTGCAATGGTGACATCCTTTTCCAGTACCGCACTAGAGTTCAGAGAGCTCGTTAGAATGAGTCATTATTTCACAAATATATGTGTCACGACCCTTGGTCATGGTCATGACTCCTTGGGAGCCGCATGCAGTTGCCTGCGGTTTGGTGTTGTGTCAACCGCAGCTGGGGGCACTTAGTTGTGTGTCTCAAGTGCGGTTGCCGCGGACAACAGGTATGCGTGCGGTTGCCCTTGGCAACGTGTGTTTGTGTGCACTTCCCTTGTCTGGTGTGCACGGGGGTTATTGTGTGCACTTCCCCTTTGAGTTGGTGTTTTCCCTTCCCTGGTGTTGGAAGGGTTAACTTCCTTCCTAGTGTGTGTGTGCACTGGGTGTGTCTAACTGTTGGGTGTGGCTTCTTGGCCCTATAAAGCCTCAGTGGAAGGCAGTAGTCAGAGAGGGTGCTTCAGCCATGCTTGCTGGAGACATCCTCCTGGTTATTTACCAACTGCAAGTGGGGGCCACCCTTCTGGTCATAAAACTATGTTACACGGTGTTATGAAGGTGTGTGTGGGGTTTCCTTATTATTGCAGCTTATGGTCCTGGGTTCCTGTGTGATGTCTGGTGTGTGCTGTGTTCGTTTGTGTTCTGAACAACAGCACTTGCACATGGGTTCCAGGTTTTGTTGTCTGTGGCAGGTGAGTGTTGTGTTGGTTGCATTTGCCTGTCACTACCATAAGTTGTTTCTGTTCCCCTTGTAGCTTGGCCACTTTAGACTCCTGTTTCTCCGTATCCAGGAGGAACGGGCTGTCTACCCAGCTCCCAGTTCAGGGAACGACGGAGGGTCAGTAGGGATCCGAGGTTCCTGAGCATGGGCCCTCCTACTTTTAAGGGCGGCTCATGCAGCTAGGAGTCAGGGTCAGATTAGGGAAGTGCTAGGAGGTGACCCGCTCCCTAATTCTGTGGTTCTGGCCAAGTAGCAACCTTACCATCACCTGGCACCGCACGGCTGAGGGTTTTCCCCATCCACAGCCGTGACAATATGTAAAGGCAGACTGCATGGCTAAGGGCTGGAATTTATACTCCTGTCACATTGGGACTGAATGAAACCCCCAAATTCAATATTTAAGAGGTGTGCCCCTGTTTTTTTAGTAACAGTAACATAGTTTATAAGGCAGAAAAAAGACATCCGCTCATCCAGTTCACCCCTGTAAGGTAGAAGCCAAATTTTCTCACTTTAGGGGAAAAAAATTCCTTCCCGACGCCAATCAGGCAATCAGACTAACTCCCTGGATCAACGACCCCTCTCTAGTAGCTATAGCCTGTAATATTATTACACTCCAGGAATACATTCAGGCCCCTCTTGAATTCCTTTATTGTACTCACCATCACCACCTCCTCAGGCAGAGAGTTCCATAATCTCACTCCTCTTACCGTAAAGAATCCTTTTCTATGTTTGTGTAAAAACCTTCTTTCCCCCAGACGCAGAGGATGAACTCGTCCCCTCGTCACAGTCACAGTCCTGGGAATAAATAGATGATGGGAGAGATCTCTGTACTGACCCCTGATATATTTATACATAGTAATTAGATCTCCCCTCAGTCATCTTTTTTCTAAAGTGAATAGCCCTAATTTGCATAATCTTTCTGGGTATTGTAGTCCACCCATTCCAGTTATTACTTTAGTTGCCCACCTCTGAACCCTCTCCAGCTCAGCTATGTCCATAATACAGTATAACGAAGATAAAAATGTATACATTTCTATTTTTCACTTATCATAAGTTATTCTAGAGCCCAGAGCTGCATTTATCATTCTTCAGGTTTTAGAATTGAAATCTTCCAAGATTCACTTTTAAATAGAAGACCTTGCAGTATATATTGAGCAATAAAATGTCAAGATGCAGCATATTCTTACAGTATCATGTCTTATGAGCTGGGATTCTGGGGGTGGCTCAGTCAGTGTGGATATTGCCTAGCTGTAATAAAGCAAGGATCCCAAAGTTTAGGCTTTGTAACTATAGATCTGCACAGAGATTTTTCAGATGCATTATATTCTGCGAGGTTTAGTCTTTATACGGCACACTTTACAGTAATATGTAAAAACATATAGTACTCATTCCTGTAGGTAGCCTGTCTGACCAACAGAGGACTGAGTATGTTAAAAACCAATATGTCCCAGCTTTGGACAAAGTTCAGTAAAACGGTGTCATAACTGCGACATATGAAGAGGAGCTTAATTGCAGTATATTGTGAGTATATAGTTAGAACCAGCCCTCTACCTCACATGAAGCCACATTCATTGTTCCAATTGCTCTGCTAGAATTATTGCACACTGGCATCTCAGGGGGCATGGCAAGCTCAGGAGGTCCGTCCCTTCTGCTGAAGCTCTCTCCCCATCACAGCTCAAGAGGATGGAACTGAGCATATGTGTTCACCTCAACAAAGTGGACAGAGAAATAACAAGAAAAAAAACAGCAGGTGGCGCCATACAGACACATTATATTGAGTAACTCAGAGGCTATGCAAAATGTTAAATTACATGCAATTACAAAAGTATTCAGATCCAGGAGCCGGTTTGAAAACTATAGAATATTCTGTGTAGGACAACCTTTTTAAGGCTTAGTACTGCGTGGTTCCTTGTTCCTCTATAATGGGTGTGTGAGCAAAGACATAGCTTGGGGCTCCACAAACCTAATGCAAAATCCACGTAAGATATGGCATTTATTTAACTACATATATATTCTTGATGGAGTGAAGGGCTTTTGGGAATCAAGAAAAGGGGCCTAAATGTTACAGGTACCTCTCCAACCCGTAGAGCTATGTCTCTGTTTTTTGACGCGTTAGGGTAAGGATGGTATGTGGGTTCACATACACATCTATTGGATGGACCAATGAGGCAAAAACCTTGAATAAAGTAACATTTGCTACAGATGAAAAAAAAAGCAAAAAAAAACAACAGTTTTCGCTGTAAATTAGAAAGTACTCTACATGAATCCTTGGAATCCTATATATAGGACACAATAATTCCAGGATATCATGAATCTGTGATCTACTGTCTCTGAAGATAACATTATTATTTTATATTTAAAATAAACCATACTTTACTTTTTAATGGTCAGTATGATTCTCAGCTCCGTGCTCATTAGGCTCGGCATATACTGTACCTTGCACTTTCCCTTACAGACAATTAAAGGTGGCAGGAAATTTGACTTGCAGGTGGTTTTAATGAAGCACAAGCAGAGATTATCTAAAGCTGTAAGTACAGTGGTGCTTCCTGCTAAAACACATTAATGTTGGATTTCAAATGTTCTGTTCTCTTTGTTATTATTATTTTTTTCATTAAAAGTACAGCTTTCTTTTAAAATTCTATCTATTATTATAAGTAGTATAACACCTTGTCATGGCTGATGTCAGAACCTGGCATGCCTGGGTAAGTGTCGGAACCCACTACTCCTGGTGGGGGACCCATTCCACCAGTTTGCTGTAGCAGTGAGGAGCCATTGGCTCCCTGCCCTACTGTTTACATGGTTCATAGGCCACATGCTGGTTTATGCCATTACTGAGATGAGCATAGAAGGGAGCACTGTTAACAAGTGGAGGCATAGAAGGGGTCATCAGTAGAGTTGAGCGAACACCTGGATGTTCGGGTTCGAGAAGTTCGGCCGAACATCCCGGAAATGTTCGGGTTCGGGATCCGAACCCGATCCGAACTTCGTCCCGAACCCGAACCCCATTGAAGTCAATGGGGACCCGAACTTTTCGGCACTAAAACGGCTGTAAAACAGCCCAGGAAAGGGCTAGAGGGCTGCAAAAGGCAGCAACATGTAGGTAAATCCCCTGCAAACAAATGTGGATAGGGAAATTAATTAAAATAAAAATTAAATAAATAAAAATTAACCAAAATCAATTGGAGAGAGGTTCCATAGCAGAGAATCTGGCTTCCCGTCACCCACCACTGGAACAGTCCATTCTCAGATATTTAGGCCCCGGCACCCAGGCAGAGGAGAGAGGTCCCGTAACAGACAATCTGGCTTCATGTCAGCAGAGAATCAGTCTTCATGTCATAGCAGAGAATCAGGCTTCACGTCACCCACCACTGTAAGAGTCCATTTTCATAAATTTAGGCCCAGCACCCAGGCAGAGGAGAGAGGTCCCGTAACAGAGGATCTGGCTTCATGTCAGCAGAGAATCAGTCTGCATGTCATAGCAGAGAATCAGGCTTCACGTCAGCCACCACTGCAACAGTCCATTGTCATAAATTTAGGCCCAGCACCCAGGCAGAGGAGAGAGGTCCCGTAACAGACAATCTGGCTTCATGTCAGCAGAGAATTAGTCTGCATGTCATAGCAGAGAATGAGGCTTCACGTCAGCCACCACTGCAACAGTCCATTGGCATATATTTAGGCCTAGCACACAGGCAGAGGAGAGAGGTCCCGTAACAGACAATCTGGCTTCATGTCAGCAGAGAATCAGTCTGCATGTCATAGCAGAGAATGAGGCTTCACGTCACCCACCACTGCAACAGTCCATTGGCATATATTTAGGCCTAGCACACAGGCAGAGCAGAGAGGTCCCGTAACAGACAATCTGGCTTCATGACAGCAGAGAATCAGTCTGCATGTCATAGCAGAGAATGAGGCTTCACGTCACCCACCACTGCAACAGTCCATTGGCATATATTTAGGCCTAGCACACAGGCAGAGCAGAGAGGTCCCGTAACAGACGATCTGGCTTCATGTCAGCAGAGAATCAGTCTGCATGTCATAGCAGAGAATGAGGCTTCACGTCACCCACCACTGCAACAGTCCATTTTCATAAATTTAGGCCCAGCACCCAGGCAGAGGAGAGAGGTCCCGTAACAGAGGATCTGGCTTCATGTCAGCAGAGAATCAGTCTGCATGTCATAGCAGAGAATCAGGCTTCACGTCAGCCACCACTGCAACAGTCCATTGTCATAAATTTAGGCCCAGCACCCAGGCAGAGGAGAGAGGTCCCGTAACAGACAATCTGGCTTCATGTCAGCAGAGAATTAGTCTGCATGTCATAGCAGAGAATCAGGCTTCATGTCAGCCACCACTGCAACAGTCCATTGGCATATATTTAGGCCTAGCACACAGGCAGAGGAGAGGTTCATTCAACTTTGGGTAGCCTCGCAATATAATGGTAAAATGAAAATAAAAATAGGATTGAATGAGGAAGTGCCCTGGAGTCCAATAATATATGGTTATGGGGAGGTAGTTAATGTCTAATCTGGACAAGGGACGGACAGGTCCTGTGGGATCCATGCCTGGTTCATTTTTATGAACGTCAGCTTGTCCACATTGGCTGTAGACAGGCGGCTGCGTTTGTCTGTAATGACGCCCCCTGCCGTGCTGAATACACGTTCAGACAAAACGCTGGCTGCCGGGCAGGCCAGCACCTCCAAGGCATAAAAGGCTAGCTCTGGCCACGTGGACAATTTAGAGACCCAGAAGTTGAATGGGGCCGAACCATCAGTCAGTACGTGGAGGGGTGTGCACACGTACTGTTCCACCATGTTAGTGAAATGTTGCCTCCTGCTAACACGTTGCGTATCAGGTGGTGGTGCAGTTAGCTGTGGCGTGTTGACAAAAGTTTTCCACATCTCTGCCATGCTAACCCTGCCCTCAGAGGAGCTGGCCGTGACACAGCTGCCTTGGCGACCTCTTGCTCCTCCTCTGCCTTGGCCTTGGGCTTCCACTTGTTCCCCTGTGACATTTGGGAATGCTCTCAGTAGCGCGTCTACCAACGTGCGCTTGTACTCGCGCATCTTCCTATCACGCTCCAGTGCAGGAAGTAAGGTGGGCACATTGTCTTCGTAGCGTGGATCCAGCAGGGTGGCAACCCAGTAGTCCGCACAGGTTAAAATGTGGGCAACTCTGCTGTCGTTGCGCAGGCACTGCAGCATGTAGTCGCTCATGTGTGCCAGGCTGCCCAGGGGTAAGGACAAGCTGTCCTCTGTGGGAGGCGTATCGTCATCGTCCTGCCTTTCCCCCCAGCCACGCACCAGTGATGGACCCGAGCTGCGTTGGGTGCCACCCCGCTGTGACCATGCTTCATCCTCATCCTCCTCCACCTCCTCCTCATCCTCGTCCTCCTCGTCCTCCAGTAGTGGGCCCTGGCTGGCCACATTTGTACCTGGCCTCTGCTGTTGCCAAAAACCTCCCTCTGAGTCACTTCGAAGAGACTGGCCTGAAAGTGCTAAAAATGACCCCTCTTCCTCCTCCTCCTCCTCCTCCTCCTGGGCCACCTCCTCTTCCATCATCGCCCTAAGTGTTTTCTCAAGGAGACATAGAAGTGGTATTGTAACGCTGATAACGGTGTCATCGCCACTGGCCATGTTGGTGGAGTACTCGAAACAGCGCAACAGGGCACACAGGTCTCGCATGGAGGCCCAGTCATTGGTGGTGAAGTGGTGCTGTTCTGTAGTGCGACTGACCCGTGCGTGCTGCAGCTGAAACTCCACTATGGCCTGCTGCTGCTCGCACAGTCTGTCCAGCATGTGCAAGGTGGAGTTCCACCTGGTGGGCACGTCGCATATGAGGCGGTGAGCGGGAAGGCCGAAGTTACGCTGTAGCGCAGACAGGCGAGCAGCAGCAGGATGTGAACGCCGGAAGCGCGAACAGACGGCCCGCACTTTATGCAGCAGCTCTGACATGTCGGGGTAGTTGTGAATGAACTTCTGCACCACCAAATTCAGCACATGAGCCAAGCAAGGGATGTGCGTCAAATTGGCTAGTCCCAGAGCTGCAACGAGATTTCGCCCATTATCACACACCACCAGGCCGGGCTTGAGGCTCACCGGCAGCAACCACTCGTCGGTCTGTTGTTCAATACCCCGCCACAACTCCTGTGCGGTGTGGGGCCTGTCCCCCAAACATATGAGTTTCAGAATGGCCTGCTGACGTTTACCCCGGGCTGTGCTGAAGTTGGTGGTGAAGGTGTGTGGCTGACTGGATGAGCAGGTGGAAGAAGAGGAGGAGGAAGCCGAGAAGGAGGAGGTGGCAACAGGAGGCAAAGAATGTTGCCCTGCGATCCTTGGCGGCGGAAGGACGTGCGCCAAACAGCTCTCCGCCTGGGGCCCAGCTGCCACTACATTTACCCAGTGTGCAGTTAGGGAGATATAGCGTCCCTGGCCGTGCTTACTGGTCCACGTATCTGTGGTTAGGTGGACCTTGCTACAGATGGCGTTGCGCAGTGCACACTTGATTTTATCGGATACTTGGTTGTGCAGGGAAGGCACGGCTCTCTTGGAGAAGTAGTGCCGGCTGGGAACAACATACTGTGGGACAGCAAGCGACATGAGCTGTTTGAAGCTGTCTGTGTCCACCAGCCTAAATGACAGCATTTCATAGGCCAGTAGTTTAGAAATGCTGGCATTCAGGGCCAGGGATCGAGGGTGGCTAGGTGGGAATTTACGCTTTCTATCAAATGTTTGTGAGATGGAGAGCTGAACGCTGGCGTGTGACATGGTTGAGACGCTTGGTGACGGAGGTGGTGGTGGTGGTGTTGGTGGTACATCCCCTGTTTGCTGGGCGGCAGGTGCCAACGTTCCTCCAGAGGCGGAGGAAGAGGCCGAGGCGGCAGCAGCAGAATAGGCCGAGGCGGCAGCAGCAGAAGAGGTAGCAGGGGGAGCCTGAGTGACTTCCTTGGTTTTAAGGTGTTTACTCCACTGCAGTTCATGCTTTGCATGCAGGTGCCTGGTCATGCAGGTTGTGCTCAGGTTCAGAACGTTAATGCCTCGCTTCAGGCTCTGATGGCACAGCGTGCAAACCACTCGGGTCTTGTCGTCAGCACATTGTTTGAAGAAGTGCCATGCCAGGGAACTCCTTGAAGCTGCCTTTGGGGTGCTCGGTCCCAGATGGCGGCGGTCAGTAGCAGGCGGAGTCTCTTGGCGGCGGGTGTTCTGCTTTTGCCCACTGCTCCCTCTTTTGCTACGCTGTTGGCTCGGTCTCACCACTGCCTCTTCCTCCGAACTGTGAAAGTCAGTGGCACGACCTTCATTCCATGTGGGGTCTAGGACCTCATCGTCCCCTGCATCGTCTTCCACCCAGTCTTGATCCCTGACCTCCTGTTCAGTCTGCACACTGCAGAAAGACGCAGCAGTTGGCACCTGTGTTTCGTCATCATCAGAGACATGCTGAGGTGGTATTCCCATGTCCTCATCATCAGGAAACATAAGTGGTTGTGCGTCAGTGCATTCTATGTCTTTCACCGCTGGGGAAGGGCTAGGTGGATGCCCTTGGGAAACCCTGCCAGCGGAGTCTTCAAACAGCATAAGAGACTGCTGCATAACTTGAGGCTGAGACAGTTTCCCTGGTATGCATGGGGGTGATGTGACAGACTGATGGGGTTGGTTTTCAGGCGCCATCTGTGCGCTTTCTGCAGAAGACTGGGTGGGAGATAATGTGAACGTGCTGGATCCACTGTCGGCCACCCAATTGACTAATGCCTGTACCTGCTCAGGCCTTACCATCCTTAGAACGGCATTGGGCCCCACCATATATCGCTGTAAATTCTGGCGGCTACTGGGACCTGAGGTAGTTGGTACACTAGGACGTGTGGATGTGGCAGAACGGCCACGTCCTCTCCCAGCACCAGAGGGTCCACTAACACCACCACGACCATGTCCACGTCCGCGTCCCTTACTAGATGTTTTTCTCATTGTTATGGTTCACCACAACAACAAATATATTATTTGGCCCAATGTATTGTATTCAAATTCAGCGGGATATAAATTTGAGGCCTAGTATTTAGGCGCTGGGTGACCGGTATGGATTTAGTGACAGAATTAGACTTGGAAATGCACAGAAGCGTGTGTGTGTGAAGTTATTCTGAATGACCCAATGTGCACCTTGAATATTATATACCCTTTTAGGGATAGATTTCAAATAGCTCTGATATAGCAGAAACCACTAAATTATGAAATTGCTAAATTGGGAATTGTATTTCAACCCAGAACAAAAAATGTGCTTTGACGGACACTAAATAACTTTCCCAGCCACAACAGGACAGCGGTAACGAGAGATTTAGCAGGATATAAATTTGAGGCCTAGTATTTAGGCGCTGGGTGACAGGTATGGGTTTAGTGACAGAATTAGACTTGGAAATACACAGTAGCGGGTGTGTGTGAAGTTATTCTGAATGACCCAATGTGCACCTTGAATATTATATACCCTTTTAGGGATAGATTTCAAATAGCTCTGATATAGCAGAAACCACTAAATTATGAAATTGTTAAATTGGGAATTGTATTTAAACCCAGAACAAAAAATGTGCTTTGACGGACACTAAATAACTTTCCCAGCCACAACAGGACAGCGTTAACGAGAGATTTAGCAGGATATAAATTTGAGGCCTAGTATTTAGGCGCTGGGTGACAGGTATGGGTTTAGTGACAGAATTAGACTTAGAAATACACAGTAGCGGGTGTGTGTGAAGTTATTCTGAATGACCCAATGTGCACCTTGAATATTATATACCCTTTTAGGGATAGATTTCAAATAGCTCTGATATAGCAGAAACCACTAAATTATGAAATTGCTAAATTGGGAATTGTATTTCAACCCAGAACAAAAAATGTGCTTTGACGGACACTAAATAACTTTCCCAGCCACAACAGGACAGCGGTAACGAGAGATTTAGCAGGATATAAATTTGAGGCCTAGTATTTAGGCGCTGGGTGACAGGTATGGGTTTAGTGACAGAATTAGACTTGGAAATACACAGTAGCGGGTGTGTGTGAAGTTATTCTGAATGACCCAATGTGCACCTTGAATATTATATACCCTTTTAGGGATAGATTTCAAATAGCTCTGATATAGCAGAAACCACTAAATTATGAAATTGTTAAATTGGGAATTGTATTTAAACCCAGAACAAAAAATGTGCTTTGACGGACACTAAATAACTTTCCCAGCCACAACAGGACAGCGTTAACGAGAGATTTAGCAGGATATAAATTTGAGGCCTAGTATTTAGGCGCTGGGTGACAGGTATGGGTTTAGTGACAGAATTAGACTTAGAAATACACAGTAGCGGGTGTGTGTGAAGTTATTCTGAATGACCCAATGTGCACCTTGAATATTATATACCCTTTTAGGGATAGATTTCAAATAGCTCTGATATAGCAGAAACCACTAAATTATGAAATTGCTAAATTGGGAATTGTATTTCAACCCAGAACAAAAAATGTGCTTTGACGGACACTAAATAACTTTCCCAGCCACAACAGGACAGCGTTAACGAGAGATTTAGCAGGATATAAATTTGAGGCCTAGTATTTAGGCGCTGGGTGACAGGTATGGGTTTAGTGACAGAATTAGACTTGGAAATACACAGTAGCGGGTGTGTGTGAAGTTATTCTGAATGACCCAATGTGCACCTTGAATATTATATACCCTTTTAGGGATAGATTTCAAATAGCTCTGATATAGCAGAAACCACTAAATTATGAAATTGTTAAATTGGGAATTGTATTTAAACCCAGAACAAAAAATGTGCTTTGACGGACACTAAATAACTTTCCCAGCCACAACAGGACAGCGTTAACGAGAGATTTAGCAGGATATAAATTTGAGGCCTAGTATTTAGGCGCTGGGTGACAGGTATGGGTTTAGTGACAGAATTAGACTTAGAAATACACAGTAGCGGGTGTGTGTGAAGTTATTCTGAATGACCCAATGTGCACCTTGAATATTATATACCCTTTTAGGGATAGATTTCAAATAGCTCTGATATAGCAGAAACCACTAAATTATGAAATTGTTAAATTGGGAATTGTATTTAAACCCAGAACAAAAAATGTGCTTTGACGGACACTAAATAACTTTCCCAGCCACAACAGGACAGCGTTAACGAGAGATTTAGCAGGATATAAATTTGAGGCCTAGTATTTAGGCGCTGGGTGACAGGTATGGGTTTAGTGACAGAATTAGACTTAGAAATACACAGTAGCGGGTGTGTGTGAAGTTATTCTGAATGACCCAATGTGCACCTTGAATATTATATACCCTTTTAGGGATAGATTTCAAATAGCTCTGATATAGCAGAAACCACTAAATTATGAAATTGCTAAATTGGGAATTGTATTTCAACCCAGAACAAAAAATGTGCTTTGATGGACACTAAATAACTTTCCCAGCCACAACAGGACAGCGGTAACGAGAGATTTAGCAGGATATAAATTTGAGGCCTAGTATTTAGGCGCTGGGTGACAGGTATGGGTTTAGTGACAGAATTAGACTTGGAAATACACAGTAGCGGGTGTGTGTGAAGTTATTCTGAATGACCCAATGTGCACCTTGAATATTATATACCCTTTTAGGGATAGATTTCAAATAGCTCTGATATAGCAGGAACCACTAAATTATGAAATTGCTAAATTGGGAATTGTATTTCAACCCAGAACAAAAAATGTGCTTTGACGGACACTAAATAACTTTCCCAGCCACAACAGGACAGCGGTAACGAGAGATTTAGCAGGATATAAATTTGAGGCCTAGTATTTAGGCGCTGGGTGACAGGTATGGGTTTAGTGACAGAATTAGACTTGGAAATACACAGTAGCGGGTGTGTGTGAAGTTATTCTGAATGACCCAATGTGCACCTTGAATATTATATACCCTTTTAGGGATAGATTTCAAATAGCTCTGATATAGCAGGAACCACTAAATTATGAAATTGCTAAATTGGGAATTGTACTTCAACCCAGAACAAAAAATGTGCTTTGACGGACACTAAATAACTTTCCCAGCCACAACAGGACAGCGTTAACGAGAGATTTAGCGGGATATAAATTTGAGGCCTAGTATTTAGGCGCTGGGTGACCGGTATGGATTTAGTGACAGAATTAGACTGGGATATGGCCAAAAAATAACCACACTATTGCTGGTTAAATGCACTTGGTGACGGGCGCAGCTTGCCCCTGATTTAGTATATGGCCAAAAAATGAACAGACTATTGCTGGTTAAATGCACTTGGTGTCACAGCTTGACGCACCACACTACTGAGGGTTAAATGCACTTGGTGACGGGCGCAGCTTGCCCCTGATGTAGTATATGGCCAAAAAATGAACAGACTATTGCTGGTTAAATGCACTTGCTGTGACAGCTTCACCCTGATGTAGGCTTTAGCCAAAAAACAACCACACCATTGAGGGTTAAATGCACTTGGTGACAGGCGCAGCTTGCCCCTGATTTAGTATATGGCCAAAAAAATGAACAGACTATTGCTGGTTAAATGCACTTGGTGTGACAGCTTCACCCTGATGTAGGCTTTAGCCAAAAAACAACCACACCATTGAGGGTTAAATGCACTTGGTCGCAGCTTGGATGCACTTGGTCGCAGCACCGCACAAGACACAAAATGGCCGCCGATCACCCCAGAAAAAAGTGACTGACAAACGGTCTGGGCAGCCTAAAAACAGTGAGTGAGCATTTGAATTTCAGCAGCTCAATGATGCACAGCTGCAGATCGATCGATTAATCAAGTGAAGTCCTTTGGAGGAGTTAATCTGCCTAATCTCGCCCTACTGTCGCATCCGCAACCTCTCCCTACGCTAATCAGAGCAGAGTGACGGGCGGCGCTATGTGACTCCAGCTTAAATAGAGGCTGGGTCACATAGTGCTCTGGCCAATCACAGCCATGCCAATAGTAGGCATGGCTGTGACGGCCTCTTGGGGCAAGTAGTATGACGCTTGTTGATTGGCTGCTTTGCAGCCTTTCAAAAAGCGCCAAGAAAGCGTCACAAAAGCGCCAAGAAAGCGACGAACACCGAACCCGAACCCGGACTTTTACGAAAATGTCCGGGTTCGGGTCCGTGTCACGGACACCCCAAAATTCGGTACGAACCCGAACTATACAGTTCGAGTTCGCTCATCCCTAGTCATCAGTACTGAGCAAGGCCATAAAAGAAGGACATCAATAATGATTCAATACTCTCCACCGATACACCGTCGCTGTCTGTCTGTTCCACCACTGGACTCATTGACATACTCATTTCTATAATCTATAGGTGAGTTTATTATTCTGTAGTTGCTATGTGCAAATCTGATATGTGCTTTTCATATCTTTTCTGGCAACAACAGTCTGATTGTTAAGTAATTCTATCAGTTCCTCTAGATCTCATTGGATATATATATATATATATATATATATATATATATTTTATATTTTTTTTCCAAATTTACCAAATTAGTAGTTTATCCTCTATACTTGAATACTACTTCATTGTCATGTGTCTGCTGTCCCATCATGCCTTAGGGCAGTGGGATGTGTCCTAACATCAGCAGGACATGTGACACTAACCATGCCTCCTCTTCTTACCACACAGTCATTGCACATAGAGGACAGGTTGTTGAAAGGAGGGAAAAGAAGCGCTGCGCGCTTGTGCATCCTACATTACACAGTTCCAATACCAGATGTAGCTAGCAGCATCTGAATATCAAAACAGATTTACCACAGGGTAGGCTAATACGAGACAATGGTAGACAATGGTAGGCTAATACAAGTTTTCAAAAAAGGCAGTTTTGGGGGAAAGTGATATCTGTTGGACGAGATACATTTATTGTATATTAGTGGCACAAACACCTTTAAGTCCTGTTGTATTTGAGTACCAAGAGCCATCATTAGGATTTGGAAAAGGTAACTGCTATAGTTGTAGTCAAGTTGTGCAATTTTGTATACAACCACAGTATAAAAGAGGACATCAATACTGGTGCAGCATTGGTGCTATTTACATTTGTGACACTGTAAAAAGGGGTCACTGACATTCCTTTGCCCAAGGGCCCACAAAAACCTGCAAACAGTTCTAGGCCTTGTGCATAGAAATAGAAATTCACGTATACCGTATTTTTATGACTATAAGACCCCTTTCATACGGGCGTTGCGGGAAAATGTGCGAGTGCAAAACATTGTAATGCGTTTTGCAGTCGTGTGAAAAAAATTGCGCATGTTTGGTACCCAAACCCGAACTTCTTCACAGAAGTTCGGGCTTGGGATCGGTGTTCTGTAGAGTGTATTATTTTCCCTTATAACATGGTTATAAGTGAAAATAATAGCATTCTGAATACAGAATGCATAGTCAAATAGCGCTGGAGGGGTTAAAAAAAATAAAAAATTATTTAACTCACCTTAATCCACTTGTTCGCGTAGCCCTCCTTCTGTCTCCTTTGCTGAACAGGACCTGGGGTGAGCATTCATTATATGAACAGGACCTGTGATGACGTCACTCCGGTCATCACATGGTCCATCACATGATCTTTTACCATGGTGATGGATCATGTGATGGAACATGTGATGACCGGAGTGATGTCATCACAGGTCCTGTTCATGTAATTAATGCTCACCCCAGGTCCTGTTCAGCAAAGGAGACAGAAGGAGATGCCAGGCTATGCAAACAAGTGGACTAAGGTGAGTTAAATATTTTTTTATATTTTTTAACCCCTCCAGCGCTATTTGACTATGCATTCTGTATTCAGAATGCTATTATTTTCCCTTATATGGTTATAAGGGAAAATAATAATAATCGGGTCTCCATCCCGATCATCTCCTAGCAACCGTGCGTGAAAATCGCACAGCATCCGCACTTGCTTGCGGATGCTTGCGATTTTCACGCAACCCTATTCACTTCTATGGGGCCTGCGTTGCATGGATTATCGCACCGCAATGCCAAAGAGGAGGATGCTGCGATTTTCACGCAAACGCATAAGTGATGCGTGAAAATCAACGCTCATGTGAACAGTCCCATAGAAATGAATGGGTCGGTATTCAGTGCAGGTGCAATGCGTTCAACTCACGCATCGCATCCGCGTGGAATACTCACCCGTGTGAAAGGGGCCTAAGACACACTGAACTGAAGACGCACCAAAGATTTAGGGAAGGAAAATAAGAAAACAATATTTTCCATCAGACCTCAGAGCAGACCCCCATATTAGATCCCCATTCTTCATGAGATCTCAGATCAGACCCATTCTTTATGAGATCTCAGATCAGACCCTCATCAGACACCCAAATCAGACCCCTATTCTTCATCAAGCCTCAGATCAGCCCGTAAAATCAGACCATAAAAGCTCCATCAGGTTTAGATCAGCCCCCCAACCTCCATGAGCCTGAGAGGAGAACCACCTAACCTCCATCAACCTGATATCAGCCTCCCATCAGACCACCCAGTTTCCATCAGCCTCAGATCAGACCCCCATCAGATGCCCCCAGCCTCCATTAGCCTCAGATCAGCTCCCCATCAGACCCCCAGCCCCATCAGACTCAGGTCAGACCCGCCAATCAGATCTTTTCTGCCTCAGATTGAATCCCCCAGCACAAATCAGACTCAGATCGGACCCCCCAGGTCCCATCAGACCTCAGATCAGATGCTACAAAAAAAAGAAAAATAAATAAATAGACTTAAAGGGCTTCTGTCACCCGCAAAACTCATTTTTCATTTTTGGGCATATTAAAATCCTTATTGGATGACTATTCCCTATATAGGGCTCTTACATTGTTCTGTGGCTTGGTTTCACAAAAAAATCGATCTTTTAAAATATGCAAATTACTTCACTGCCAGCAAGTCGGGCGTCTACTTGCTGGTAGCCGCCGCATCCTCCTTTCAATAAAACGCCCCCTCCTCCTGCTGATTGACAGGGAGCACTCTCCTCCTCCGGATGGCCCTGTCTGCAATTCAAATCCCGCGCCTGCACCTCATTCAGCACTTCCTCAGTGCGCCTGCGCCGATGACGTGTTCTCTTTCGGGTTTAGAGGTGACGTCATCGGCGCAGATGCACTGAGGGAGTGCTGAGAAAGCGAGCGTCCTTCTCTCAGAGCACCTGCGCCGAATTAGGTGCAGGTGCGGGATTTGAAATACTGACAGGGCCAGCCAGAGGAGGAGAGCGCTCCCTGGCCCTGTCAATCAGCAGAAGGAGGGGGCGTTTTTTTGAAAGGAGGATGAGGCGGCTACCAGCAAGTAGACGCCCTACTTGCTGGTAGTGAAGTCATTTGCATATTTTAAAAGATTGATTTTTTGTGAAACCAAGCCACAGAACAAGGTAAGAGCCCTATAAAGGGAATAGTCGTCCAATAAGGATTTTAATATGCCCAAAAATGAAAAATGAGTTTTGGGGGTTGACAGAAGCCCTTTAACTCACTTGCTCGAGACGGCGCTGCAGATCCAGGACTCTTCACTCCATCTCTTCTTCCATAATTGGAACCGGGTTATTATCATTTGGACTATAAGATGCACTGCCACTCCCCCCCCCCCCCCCCCATTTTTTTGGGAAAAAGTCTGACATTATTTTGAAAAATATAGTATATACAGTGCATTTAATAAAGAGAGACAGATCTCTCCCTAGATACTTACATCATTTTAGAGTAAAATGCAGCACTTTGTAATTACAAAGTTTTTTGCTGTTTCATGCTTCTTGTGGATCGGACAGCATGAAACTGATGACAGGTTCCTTTTACCACATGCATTATGTAGTTTACACATGTTTTGAATGCATAAATACATCTTTCGAAGCTGTGAGTAAAGACAATTCAAAGTATAAGAATCCAAGGCATTGTAGAATCCCTTAAAACTCCAATGTTTATTTAAGTAATCAGTATTAAGGGACTCTCTGGTGCCTAGGCTTCTAAATATTCTTTACGACATAGTGGAGGGTCACCTCAACTTTACATGGAGGACACAGATTGTGAATGAGACCATTATATACACAGACATGCTGTGTATACACAGACATACATATTGTGTATATGGTATATACACAAAGACATATGGTATATACACAAAGACATGAAGGAAATAGCTAATTATTGGGAGTTTCTGTGTAAGACATTTTACAAACAGGGGTTTCCCAGTTTCCCGGCAAGTCAATGGATGTCATATATCTTGACTTCTCCAAAGCATTTGATACTTTGCCACATAAAAGGTTAGTATATAAAATGAGAATGGTTGAGGGGGTAGGGGGTGGGATGTGTGTATATGGTTCACCATTAGTGTTGGGCGAGCATGCTTGGCCGAACACTTTTTTACTAGAGCATCGCGATGCTCGGCACATTGCGGTGTTGGGCCGAACACCACGTGTGCTAGAGCGAGATGCTCGAGTCTCCTCCCCGCACGTTTGTTGGCCGCACGTTTGTTGTGCAGAGGTACTGGCACTCACTGTAATGCCGAAACCATGTTGGCTACTGGCATTACAGTGATTGGCTGTCCGGAACGCGCCATCGGGTGCTATATAGTGGTTCGGCTCAGTCTTAGTCAGGGAATGCTGCAGCAGAAGGGACAGATAGTGTAGGGACAGGAATTGGTTTTGTTTTAGGCAGGGTTTCCTGGTGAAAGGTGTTAGAGATCCAAAAGTCCTTTAAATGAGTATTGTTTTATCTGGCTGCCATATATATTATTAGCGCAACCTGTGCTAAATTGCGTGCAATTGTTTGGCCGCTGCTGACAGTGATGCAACCTCTGCTACATCTGTTGTGTTACGTTTGCGCTGTAATATTCAGCGCAACTGTTTGTATAATGTAAGCACATCCGAAATATCAGTGACTACTACCTGCGCTACATCTCCTGTATAACATTTGCCCATCCTAAATATCAGTGACATTCAGTCTAATTTTTTCACCGCTGGTGACAGCGACATTATCTGTGCTACATCTCCTGTATAACGTTTGCACATCCTAAATATCAGTGACATTCAGTTTAATTTTTTCATCTCTATAGACAGCGAAATTACCTGCGCTACATCTTCTGTATATTGTTTGCACATCCTAAATATCAGTGACATTCAGTTTAATATTTTTACCGCTGGTGACAGCCATATTACCTGTGATTTATTTCCTGTATAACATTTGCGCATCCTAAATATCAGTGACAATCAGTTTAATATTTTCGCCGCTGGTAACAGCGACATTACCTGCGCTACATTTCCTATATAACGTTTGCGCATCCCAAATGTCTGTGACATTCAGTTTAATTTATTTGCGCATATACTTACGAAACCTGCACTACTGTACGTGTGACATACTTGCAAGAATATATACCATTTAATATGCTGAAGGCGAGCAGTAAGGGACAGGGAAGTGCCCGTGCTGCTGGTGGTGCACGCAGAGGCCGTGGCCTTGTGCGCCGTGAAACTGTGCCTGCTGCCAGAGCACAAGAAACACACTCATCCACGATATCTAGCATCATGTCCCAGTATGCAGGGCGGCGCAGGACACCATTCTCGAAGACACACCAGTGCGACAAGGTGGACGGTTGGATTGCAGCAGATAATGCTTCCAGTCGTTTAAGCACCACCCTGTCTTCCACAAAGTGCAGTCTCAGTAGCCAAGAGTCTGGCCAACAGAATCCTCACCGTGATCCTCCTTCCTCCCTCCATGGAGAGTCTTGGCAAACAAGTGATCCCACACTCGAATATTCCGAGGAGCTCTTTTCATCGCCATTCCTTGATTTGGCCCTCTAGCCAAGCCCGCTTGAAGAGGGACATAAGGATATCTTGTGCACTGACTCCCAAACTCTTCAGCATCCACAGTCAGACAAAGATGACGCTGGGGAACAGCAATAAGTGTTCCACGAGGTGGTTGATGATGATGAGACACAATTGCCAATAAGTCAACTGCAATTAGTGTCTCAAGATGTTCATGATGAGGATGAAACACAGATTTCAAAATGTAAGGTTCTTGTTAAGTCAACAAGTCAGGAGGATGACCAGAGTGAGGAAGTGGAAGAGGAGGTGGTGGACGATGAAATCACTGACCCAACCTGGGAAAGTGGCAAGCCGAGTGAGGACAGCAGTACAGAGGGGGAGAGATCTCCAGCATCACAACAGGCTGGAAGAGGCAGTGGGGTGGCAAAAGGAAGTAGGCTTTCCTCACCAAACAGGCCCACAACTGTTACCCGGAGCACCCCCTTGCAGCAATCTCCCTTACCAAAGGGTAGGTGTTACGCAGTCTGGCGTTTTTTTGAGGAAAGTGAGGGCGATTTGCAACCTGTGCCATACCAAAATGAGCAGGGCCGTGAACACTAGCAACCTCACCACCACCAGCATGATCCGCCACAAGCACTCTCGTAGGTGGGCTAGTATGTGGGCAGAACGCCTGGGTCCACAATTAGTGTCTGAGGGTCACACCACTGCCTCTTCTTTCCCTGTGCTACATGCTGGCCAATCCCCTGTCCAAGACAGAGGCTCGGATGCCTCTGGCCATGCACCTGGGCCTTCGCAAGCACCATCAGCTAGCACATCCACTTCTGTGTCCCAGCTCAGCGTAAAGATTTCCATACCCGAGGCCTTTGAACAAAAGCTCAAATTACCAGCCACCCACCCACCCACAGGTCATAGCACTAAATGTGCACCATTCCAAATTGTTTGCCCTGATAATGTTGCCATTTAAGCTTATGGCGGCGGCGGTCCCTCGTTACTCAGTGATAAGCCGCCACTATTTTTCCCAGTGTGCCGCCCCTGCCTTACACCAGCATGTGTCCCGCAACATCACCCGTGCCCTGACCAATGCAGTTATTGGAAATGTGTACTTAACGAATGACACATGGACAAGTGCTTTTGGCCAGGGATGCTACATTTCCCTGACAGCACAAAGGGTGAACGTTGTGAAGGTGCTACCGATGCTAAGGAGTGCGGGCCCTACTTTCATCAGGATTTACACTAACACCTGCATTAGTGGCTGCAACCCCCCTTTCCCTCCTCCACCTCCTTCTCCACTTCCATCTCTGAATTCTCATCTTGCAGCATCAGTCAGCCATCAGTCAGTAGATGGAAGCAGTGTAGAACTGCAGTGGGGAAGCAGCAACAGGCCGTGCTGAAACTAATTTGCTTAGATGACAAACAGCACACCGCCGCAGAGCTGTGGCGAGGTATAAGGGACCAGTCTGAGCTGTGGCTCTCGCCACTCAACCTACCACCAGGCATGGTTGTGTCTGATAATGGCTGTAACTTGGTGTGGCTCACACACATACCATGCCTAGCCCACGTCTTCAACTTAGTGGTTCAGCGGTTTCTCATAACCTCCCCCAATTTGCCTGAACTACTGGTGAAGGTGCGCCACATGTGTACCCATTTCCGAAAGTCATCTACAGCTGCAGCTGGTCTGGCAACGCTGCAGCAGTGCTTTCAATTGCCAGTTCACCGACTGTTGTGAGACATGAGCACATGCTGGAACTCCACGTTCCACATGTTAGCCAGGCTTTGTGAGCAGAAGAGGGCAGTAATTGAATACCAGCTGCAACATGGTTGTCTCCTTTCCAGTCAGCTTTCGCTGTTCACAAGCGATGAGTGGGCATGGTGTCACGGCGGACAGGATACAAGATACGCAGAAAATAAACAAACAAGTGTCTAGGCAAGAAGCTGGGGATAAAGGTCACCTCCTGACAAATCCCTACCAGCTTTCCCTAGACTTCTATGCCCACGTTTGAAGGTGGGAATAACGTGTCCTTGTGCCTGGGCTGAAGATACCTTAAAATCCCTAAGATGGTGAAAGGGGTAAAGAGGCAGCCTGTTCCCTCAGAACCTGGAGGGGCAGGAGTCTCTCTAACAGCCTAGACAGACAACCACAAGAAAACAAAAACCAACTTATCTTTACTGAGCAGGAACAGCAAATCCTTTCTTCCTTCCTTCCTCTGAGCCAGACAGAAGCTATAACCCGCACAGGACACTGGGAGTGGGCGTAATTTAAACTCAAACCAACGACCACACCTAGTGCACCTGAAGGGAGGCAGATATAGCTCAACTCCAAAACATAACAAAAAAAGCTACACACATGCTGCTAATCTGGCAGACCTCCGCACATAGCCTGAGCAGGGCATGACACATAGATGTCTGACTTCTGTGAGATTTTACGCAACTTTGAAGAATCAACACAGATGGTGAGCAGCGATGACGCTATTATCAGCGTAACCATCCCACTTCTTTGTCTACTGAAGCGCATGCTGCTCACAATGAAGACGGGTGCTTTGCATGTGGAAGAGGTGGAAATGGGGGAAGACAGTACACAGGGTGATAGCCAGACCACCCTCCATTCGTCTTCTCAGCACGAATTGGATGATGATGATGATGAGGAGCCGGAGACAGTTGCCTCCGCTACAGAGGGTAGTACCCATAGCAGATTGATTCCATCTATTCAGCGTGGTAGGGCCAAAGAGGAGGAAGTGGATGAGGCGATTGAGAGTCATCCTCCTGATGAGGAAAGCGAAGTCTTGTCTGTTGGGACTCTGGCACACATGGCTGAATTTATGTTATGCTGCCTTTCCTGTGACCCTTGCGTTATACGCATTTTGGCCAACACCGATTACTGGTTGTTCACCCTTCTCGACCCCCACTACAAAGAGAACTTCTTTTCTCTCATTCTTGTGGTGCAGAGGACTAGCAAAATGGTGCAATACCAGAAGGTCCTTGTGGAAAAATTGCTCCAAAAATTTTAAGCTGACAACGCTGGCGGCAGAGTACTTAGTTCTTTGGGCAACCGAAGAGGGGAGACGAGGGGAACCCACTGCAGTTCCAACAGAAGCAGGGCAACACTCTCCAAGGCCTGGAACTGTTTCATGACACCCCGCAAGCACAGTCTACTGTCACAAGAAGGGAAACGTTTTGGAAGATGGTGAAAGAGTAAGTAGCAGACTGTGTCAGCATCCTTAGTGATCCCTCTGTGTCTTACAATTATTAGGTGTCCAAGCTGGACATGTGGCATGAACTGGCGCTCTACACCTTGGAGGTGCTGGCCTGCCCTGACGCCAACGCTTTGTCAGAGCAGGTATTTAGTGCTACTAGGGGCATAATAACTGATAAGCGCATCCACCTGTCAACTGAAAATGCTGACTAGTGATGGGCGAACATCGGCCGAGACGTTTCGCGAATGCGCGCTCTCAATCAAATGTTCGCGAACCACGCGTTTGCGGCGGGCCCCATTGACTTTAATGGCAGGCGAACCTGAAAAACCTTCAGGTCATGTTTGCAGCCACCAAAAACTTACTAGAAGTGCACAAATAGTCCCTCAATATGGACAGTGACATACCAGAGGGGGATCATTGGCAAAAACTCCTACAAAAAATATGTATTTTAATTAGGGGCCATTTTTATGCGTTTTAAAGGGAAACTTTTAAAGGGAAAAAATGTGCCCTGCTGGAGCCTAGAAAATTTTTATTTTTGGCCACGGAAGTACAGGTCCTTAAAAATTAGGCATTCACCTGACAGAAAATAACTTGTGATGATGTGGCTGGAGGTACATTAGGCAGTCACTGGATAAAAAAAAAAATTGTAGGCCAGTATAGGCCTCAAAAATTAGTCATTCACCTGACATAAAAAAACTTGTGATAGTATGACTGGAGATACTTTAGGTGGTCAATGGTTAAAAATGTTACTGTAGGCCACAAAAATAGGCATTCACCTGACAGAAAAGAAATTGTGATGATGCAGCTAGAGGTACATTAGGCACTCACTAGATACAAATTTTAGTGTCGGCCAGTACAGTCCCTAAATATTAGGCATTCACCTGACAGAAAATAACTTGTGATTATGTGACTGGAGGTACATTAGGCGGTTACTGGATACAAATTTTACTGTTGGCCAGTACAGGCACCAAAAATTAGACATTCACCTGACAGAAAAGAACTTTAATGCCGCTGTATATATCATTTTTTGTTCTTGCTGTTGGCGGATATGAGTGGTCTGGCATGAGGAACTTCAATTACACATGGTCGTCACAGGTGTTGAATTCCTCCGAGATCCATGCTTCATTCATTTTTAGAAATGTGAGGTAGTCCACACTGTCGTGAGCTAGGCGAGTGCACTTATCGGTCATGATCCCCCCTGCTGCGCTGAACGTCATTTCGGACAGGACACTTGACGGGGGGCAAGCCAAGAGTTCCATGGCAAATTGTGCCATCTCTGGCATGCAGGTCAAGCCTGCACACCCAGCAGTCCAGGGGTTCCTCGTTTCTCAGAGTGTCCACATTGGCCGTTAACCCGATGTCGGTCTAGGCGTTCCCTGAGGCTGGATCCAGAGGGCGGCTGTCGATGGGTTGGCTGATAGAATGATCTCATATCCAAAGTGACCAACTCATTTTCAAACTGCCCTCTTCTTGCAGGGGCGGTAGGCTAGGTACCTGCACCTGTTTCGCTGTGGGTGGAAATTCCTCTGCCAGCGCTTGCAACAGCAGAATGCAGCATCTCTCGCAGCAAAGCCTGGAAATGCTGCATTCTGCCAGCCCTCTGTGATGCTGGTAACATATCCGCCATTTTGTGTTTGTACCAGAGGTCTAAGTACGTTGCCACCCAGTACTTGTCCTTGCCCTTTATGATCTTTATACGGAAGTCCCTCTTCAAACACTGGAGCATGAAGGCCCCCATTTGCACTAAATTGGAAGTGGTGGAGCGCCCTGGCTACTGCTCATCGCCTAGGAGAATCTCGTCCTTGGTCTCCTCCCACCAGCCATGGAGAACACCAGGGATCCCCAAAAAAGTTCTTCTTGCAGGCGCAGTAGTATAGGTACCCTACTATATGGGGGCCCTAGTAGAGACCCTCGGGAGGTAAACATCAATATTCAACTGGTCAAAAGACCGAAAATTCCTGTAGGGGCACTACTTATTGCAACTTAAAAGACATATACTTTATTAGATCATTATTAAAATATTGGTTTCTAATAAACCATAACCCCACAACACTAAAACTCTCAGGCAATGCGCTGGTTTCTTAATTGCTTATTTTTCTAATCCCTTCAACAATGTTACAACAGAAGCGTGAGTGGCTACTCATTATATATGCAGTTTGCAATGCCCTGAATAGGATATGTCCCTATAGAAGAGTATGAGTTGGTTAAACCTATCTCAATGCCTCATCTTGGGATTATGTGTTTCTATCTCCAGGGTGTTAGCTCATATATGCATTGCTTATTCACTGTATATTTATTTTTTCCGGCTAGGGCTGTAACGTGAGCACACTCCCTCAAACAACCATACTCATTGCAAATTGGGTGATAGATGTTTTTCCATATATTCAAGGACCAGAGCGCCAGTAACCTGCCTAAAATAAATGCGCCTAACACTACTCCCCACTTGACAATGTGGAGACACAAAAAATGTAGTCATATTTGGTATTGTCGCGTCAGTGACAACCTGCTCTATAAAAATACCACATAATCTAACCTGTCAGATGAATGTTGTAAATAACAAATAATAAAAACGGTGCCAAAAGAGCTAATTCTTGTTACCTTGCCTCACAAAAAGTGTAATATAGAGCAACCAAAAATCATATGTACCCTTAAATAGTACCAACAAAACTGCCACCTAATGTAGTTTCCAAAATGGGGTCACTTTTTTTGAGTTTTTACTCTAGGGGTGCATCAAGGGGGCTTCAAATGGCACATGGTGTCAAAAAACCAGTCCAGCAAAATTTGCCTTCCAAAAAACGCATGGCGTTCCTTTCCCTCTGCTACCTGCCGTGTGCCGGTACAGCAGTTTACGACCACATATGCGGTGTTTCTGTAAACTACAGAATCAGGGCCATAAATATTGAGTTTTGTTTGGCTGTTAGCCTGTTAACCCTTGCTTTGTAACTGAAAAAAAATGGATTCAAATGGAAAATCTGCCCAAAAAAGTATATCTGTAAAGAATAAATCAAGGCAACTGGACTTACTGTAGATTTCTTGAAAACGTTTTACTCGTTCTTCCAACGAGCTTTAATTCTCTGGGAATAAATATGTAACTGAATCAACATCTGGTAATTATACCCAGCATGGGGTCAGAGGTCATTATACCCAGCATGTTGTCAAAGGTGTTGAATACCATTATCCTAATTGGAGTCAGTAGGTGATAATGACCTCCCAGAAAAAGGTGTCAAGACAGCACTGTGTGTGGCAGACAATAGATGTCTAACCCCCCCCCCCCCCACGCCTCTATTCAAGCTTGCTGGGTATAGCTACCAGATGTTGATTCAGTTACATAATTATTCCCAGAGAATTAAAGCTCGTTGGAAGAACGAGTGAAACATTTTCAAGAAATCTACAGTAAGTCCAGTTGCCTTGATTTATTGTTTACAGATATACCATGGCCTGGATAAATGAGAACCTTTACCGACACCTTGAGGGGTGTAGTTTGTAAAATGGGATAATTTTTGGGTGGTTTCTATTATGTAAGCCTCACAGGTCTAAACTGGTCCTGAAAAAGTGTTTTTTAGAAATTTTCTGAAAAATGTCAAGATTTGCTTCTAAACTTCTAAGCCTTCTAACATCCCCCAAAAATAAAATGGCATTCACAAAATAATTCAAACATGAAGAAGACATATGGGGAATGTAAAGTAATAACAATTTTTGGAGATATTACTCTCTACTATAAAAACTGAGAAATTGAAATTAGAAAATTTTCTAATTCAAAATTTTGGGTAAATTTTGAATTTTTTATAAATAAAAATATATTTTTTTTTACTCAATTTTACCACTGTCATGAAGTACAATATGTGACAAGAAAACAATTTCAGAATGGCCTAGATAAGTAAAAGCATTTTAAAGTTATAGCCACATAAAGTGATACATGTCACATTTGCAGAAAATGGCCTTGTCCTTACAGTCAAAAATGGCCCGGTCCTTAACCCCTTAAGGACGTAGGGCGTACCGGTACGCCCTATTTCCCGAATCCTTAAGGACTTAGGGCGTATCGGTACGTCCTAACTTTAAATCGCGATTCCGGCGCCACGGGGGTTAATCGGAACGGGATGCCGGCTGAAATCATTCAGCCGGCATCCTGTAACAACGCCAGGGGGGTCATTTTGACCCCCCGTATCGGCAAACGCAGAAAACTGCAGGTCAATTCAGACCTGCGGTTTGCTGCTTTTCCAGTCCATTCGGGTCTCTGGTGACCCGATGAACCGGAAAAAGACTGTGATCGGTGGGGTGATTACACACCACCAATCACAGTCCGTGCATTTGGAGAGGCGGTGCTGGCCCTGGTGCTGAATGCTGCTGTCCAGGGTGCTGATTGGTGCAGGGGAGAGAGGCACAAACTCCCCTCCTCTTCCTGTTCTGCACGAGCACCCTGCAGCACCGTCCAGCACCAGCTCCTGAGTCCCCCTAATCGGCATCCATCACCCTCCTGCACCCATCACCATCCAGGTAGGTTAGGGTCAGTGAGGGAGAGGCACCGTTAGGCAGGGATAGAAGGGAAAAGTTAGTTAGAAAAAAAAAAACTTTCTTTGTTCCATCTTTCAGACCCCAGACCCCCCTACATTCCCATTCCCATTGGGGTTTACTGAAATTGACTTTTTTAGTTTTTTTTTCAGTAACCCACTGGTGAATCTGATGGTGGAGCAGACGAACCTGTACGCCCAACAGTTTTTCGCTCAAAACCCGGGCTCATTTTTGGCTAGACCCGGTGGCTGGACACCGGTCAGCGCAGCCGAGATGAGGACATTTTGGGGCCTCGTGCTGCATGTGGGTCTAGTGCAAAAACCCAGTATCAGGGCAATACTGGAGTGGGGACGTCCTATACCAGACCCCACTCTACAGTATGGTCATGACACGTCCTCGGTTTGAGGCCATCCGGAAATGTCTGCATTATTCCGATAATGCAGCATGTCCCCCCCCCCCCCCCCGGTGATCCTGCCTATTACCGTCTGTATAAGATACGGCCGGACATCGATCACTTCGGTGCCAAATTTGAGCAGGCCTACGTACCTGGAAGGGAGGTCGCGGTTGATGAGTCTCTCGTTGCGTTCAAGGGGAGACTTTTTCCGCCAATACATTCCCACAAAGCGGGCGAGGTATGGCGTAAAGCTATACAAAATTAGTGAGAGTACCTCAGGGTACACTTACAAATTTCGTGTGTACGAGGGGCGAGATTACCGTATTCAACCCCCAGAATGTCCCCCCACTCTGGGTGTTAGCGGGAAACTCGTGTGGGACTTTATGTACCCACTGCTGGATAAGGGTTACCACCTTTGTGTGGATAACTTTTATACCAGCATTCCCTTGTTCAGGTCCCTTGCTGCCAGATCCACGTTCGCTTGTGGGACCGTGCGGAAAAATCAACGCGGCCTCCCTGCCTACCCCCTCCAGGTACCTATTCCCAGGGGTGAGACCCGTGCCCTTACCAGTGGAAACCAGTTGCTGGTCAGGTATAAGGACAAGAGGGATGTCCTTATGCTGTCCACAATCTACGGTAACAGCACCACCCCCGTTTCTGTGCGAGGTACCGCAGCAACGGTCCTCAAGCCCGATTGTATCGTCGACTACAATCGGTATATGGGAGGAGTTGATCTCTCTGATCAAGTCCTCAAGCCATATAATGCCATGCACAAAACCCGGGCATGGTACAAAAAAGTTGCGGTCTACTTGGTACAGGTTGCCATGTACAACTCTTTTGTACTATCCCGAAGCGCTGGCAGCACAGGGACATTCCTCCAGTTCTATGAGGCAGTCCTCAAGGCCCTGATCTTTTCGGACTGGGAAAGAGCAGGCCGGAGTACCTCGGGAACTGGAGGCGCCCGGATCGTCCCTGGCCAACACTTTCCAGGTGTGGTCCCCCATACTGGAAAGAAGGGACGAACCCCAAAAAAGTGCAGAGTGTGTCGCAGGAGGGTGATACGGAAGGACACCACCACTCAGTGCGACACGTGCCCCGATCATCTGGGCCTCTGCGTTATCGATTGCTTCAGGGAGTATCACACTTTCATGGAGTACTACATTTTTATAATCCCCAACAGTCCCCTAGAGAACATAAAAAACTATGGCTCTCAGACTTTGGAGACACGGAAACAAATTTTTTTTCCCAAAAAAATATTAGTTTTAGTGCAGGCATCCTCAAACTGCGGCCCTCCAGATGTTGTAAAACTATAACTCCCAGCATGCCCAGACAACCTACAGCCATCAGCAGGGCATGGTGGGAATTGTAGTTTCACAACATCTGGAGGGCTGCAGTTTTAGGATGCCTGCTTAGTGTCTCCAAAGTCTGAGAGCCATACATATTGGGCATTGTCGCGTGCATAAAAGTCGTCGCTATAAAAATAACTTTTGACCAAACCCCTCGGATGAACAGCGTTAAAAATATAAAGTAAAAACTGTGCCAAAACACCAATTTTTGGGCAAAATCTCCATTTGAATCCTTTTTTCCGGTAATAAAGGGTTAACAGCCAAACAAAACTAAATATTTATTGCCCTGATTTTGTAGTTTGCAGAAACACCCCATATGTGGTCGTAAATGGCTATATAGCCGCACGGCAGGGCATAGAACGAAGGGAACTCCATATAGTTTCTGGAAGGCAGATTTTGATGGACTGTTTTTTTTTTGACACCATGTCCCATTAGAAGCCCCCCCCCCCCCCCGATGTAGCCTAGACTAGAAACTCCTAAAAGGTGACCCCATCTAAGAAACTACACCCCTCAAGGTATTCAAAAGTTACTTTACAAACTATGTTAACCCTTTAGGTGTTCCACAATACTAAATTGCGAATGTAGAAACAATTTTAGAATTTAAATTTTTTGTTACCTTGCCTCAAAAAAGTGTAATATAGAGAAACCAAAAATCATATTTATCCCTAAAATAGTCCGAAAACAACAACCACCTTATCCCGTAGTTTCCTCGATGGGGTCACTTTTATGGAGTTTCTACTCTAGGGGTGCATCAGGGGGCTTGAAAGGGTACATGGTATAAATAAACCAGTCCAGCAAAATCTGCCTTCCAAAAACCATATGGTGTTCCCCTTCTTTTATGTCCTGCCATTTAGCCAAATAGTAGTTTACGACCACATATGGGGTGTTTCTGCAAACTACAGAATCAGGGCAACCCATTTTCAGTTTTGTTTGGCTGTTAACCCATTTTTTCCAGTAATAAAGTAAGGGTTAAAATGGAAAATTTTCCAAAAAATAGAAATTTCTAAATTGTTTCTCTATCTGACATTAACTCTTGTGGAACACCTAAAGGGTTAACAAAGTTTGTAAACCTAGTTTTGAATACCTTGAGGGGTGTACTTTCTTAGATGGAGTCACTTTTTTAAAATTTCTATTCTAGGGGTGCAACAGGGGGCTTCAAATGGGACATGGTATAAACAAAACCAGTTCTGCAAAATCTGCCTTGCAAAACCCATATGGTGTTCCCCTCCTTCTATGTCCTCCCGTTTGGCCAAACAGTCGTTTACGACCACATATGAGGTGTTTCTGCAAACTACAGAATCAGGGCAACCCATATAGAGTTTTGTTTGGCAGTTAACCCTTGTTTTATTACTGGAAAAATTGATTATATTGGAAAATTTTCCAAAAAAGAAAAATTTCTAAATTGTTTCTCTATCTGCCATTAACTCTTGTGGAACACCTAAAGGGTTAACAAAGTTTGTAAACCCAGTTTTAAATACCTTGAGGGGTGTACTTTCTTAGATGGAGTCACTTTTTTAAAATTTCTATTCTAGGGGTGCAACAGGGGGCTTCAAATGGGACATGGTATAAACAAAACCAGTTCTGCAAAATCTGCCTTGCAAAACCCATATGGTGTTCCCCTCCTTCTATGTCCTCCCATTTGGCCAAACAGTAGTTTACGACCACATATGGGGTGTTTCTGCAAACGACAGAATCAGGGCAACCCATTTTGAGTTTTGTTTGGCAGTTAACCCTTGTTTTTTTCCAGGAAAAAATTGATTATATTGGAAAAAAATTAAAATATCAAAAGTCTTAAAATTTATGTCCATTTGCCATGAAGTCTTGTGGAAGACCTAAAGGGTTAACAAAGTTTGTAAAAACAGTTTTGAAAACCTTGAGGGGTGTAGTTTCTAGAATGGGGTCATTTTTGGGTGGTTTTCTTTTATGTAAGCCTCACAAAGTGACTTCAAACCTGAACTGGTCCATAAAAAGTCCATAAAAAGTGGGATTTTGAAGATTTCTAAACTTCTAAGCCTTGTAACATCCCCAAAAAATAAAATATCATTCCCAAAATGCTACAAACATGAAGTAGACATATGGGGAATGTAAAGTCATCACAATTTTGGGGGGTATTACTATGTATTACAGAAGTAGAGAAACTGAAACTTTGAAATCTGCAAATTTTTCCAAATATTTGGTAAATATGGTATTTTTTTTGTAAAAAAAATAACTTTTTGGACCCAATTTTAGCAGTGTCATGAAGTACAATATGTGACGGGAAAAAAAATCTCAGAACGACCTGGATAAGTCAAAGCGTTTTAAAGTTATCAGCACTTAAAGTGACACTGGTCAGATTGGCAAAAAATGGCCAAGTCCTTAAGGTGAAATAGGGCTGAGTCCTTAAGGGGCTAAGGGGTTAAAAGTAAAAAAAATAAAAATTAAGACACAATAAAAAAATACTAATAAAAGGAAAAAAAAGTGCTAAATAAAAAAAAAAAAAGTCAGTGTCTCCCAGAGGTCTTTTACAGACCTCTTGGGGGACATACAGTGCTGCAAAAATATATACAAACTAAAACAGGCATCCTCAAACTGCAGCCCTCCAGCTGTTGTAAAACTACAACTCCCACAATGCCCTGCTGTAGTCTGATACCTGTAGGCTGTTCGGGCATGCTGGGAGTTGTAGTTTTGTGACAGCTGGAGGGCCACAGTTTGAGGATGCCTGAACTAAAATAAAATAATTATTTTGCAAAAAGATGTAAAATAAATAAATAAATAAATAAAATACAAGTAAAAGAAAACTATAAAAAGGAAAAAGTGCAAAAAAAATAAAAAATAAAAATAGTAAAATACATAAAAGAAAAAAACGCCCACACCAACCAAAACTATTACAATTATCACCCCAATCATTGAAACTATACATATTGCATATTAAAATGATCCAACACATATGGGGAACTAATTATAAAGCTTTGCATATTTAAATAAAGAGCTATAGCTTGAATAAAAATTGCTTTTTTAAATATAAAAGTGTACAGTTTCCTCCGAATAATAAAAAAAAATATTAAAAAGCCCTGTGTTATGTAATAAAAAGCTGCAAAAGTTATTTTGGTAGTCCAACAAATAAAAAAGCTTACAAGTGTTTGAACCACATGCTCTAAATCACAAATGTCATTAATGGGTTAACCAATAAGTTCTTACTCGGCTAGTAAGGCCTCATACACACGACTGTACCTTTTCTTTTGGTCCGCAAGACACTAGCCTTGTGTGTTCTGCATTTTGCAGAACGGAGTAACAGATGTGGACAGCACATGGAGTGCTGTCCGCATCTTTTGTGGCCCCGTTGAAGTGAATAGGTCCACATCCAAGCCACATAAAAAAAATGTGGCTCAGATGCGGACTAAAACAATGGCCATGTGCGTGAACCCCTAGGGAAAGTGCCTACTGGTTATTGCGGGGCACCTACAGTATATCTGGGGGTGCAGGAGGTGGTAATAACCAGTGAGAACCTTCCTCTGCAGTGAAGTAAAGCGCTTATTTGTGAATAGCAGGCAGGAAGGAAACGTCGGCACTTAAAAGAGTTTCCTTGTTAAAATGATTTTTAGCCAGTTCCTGCAGCATGGTCCCTGAAACAGAAGATTCCTACTTTCCTGCTCCGTGCTGCTCTCGCTGTCTCCATCCTCCTATCCCGGAGCACCTCTCCAGCAAATGACTGACTTCAGCTGTGAAACATTGCTTGTGGCCACATCACCACTGAAGCCAGTCATTGGCTGGAGAGGTACAAGTGACTATGCCCATATCCAACCGGATGTAAACAGCGCCGGAACCAGAAGATGGAGACAACGGGAGCGGCAGGGAGCAGGAAAGTATGAAAATTCTGTTTCAGGCCCATGCTGCAGGAACGTGTTAAAAATCTTTTTTGCAAGGAAATCTCTAAGCCCCTGTTACACAATATTCAAGACAATTACTGGGAACAAGTGTTCATAGGAACGCTAATTCCTAATATCAGGCCGGTATAATCAAGCCGCTCGTTTGTCGGCTGATTTGCTTTTTTGATTAGGATGAAAGATGTACAATAATAGTCAGCACATCTCACTGTGTAATCAGGAATGTGCTAATAGACGTGAATGAGGGAGGAATGACTGTGGTAACGATCATTCCTCCCCAGTCACTTTGCGGAGTGCATATGGTCGTGTGCAAGGGCCCTTAGCCTGTGTAATAGGCAGATGCAAACAAGCGCTGATTAATATATTTTTTTTCCGGCCCCTCGAAATGCGATGTGCAATTTGACAATGCGGCCCCCAGACCAAAAAAAGGTTGTGCACTCCTGATGTAGATTATTACTTTCCAGATGCATAACTTTACATTTATCCAGATTGAACCTTATTTGCCCAGTGGATGCCTAATCATTCATAGTGTCCAAGTCAGCCTGTAGTTTATGGGCATCTTTTATAGACTACACAGTACTACATAGCTTAGTGTCATCTGCAAAAATAGAAACAGTGCTATTAATCCCATCCTCTATATTATACATAAAAAAAGGCTATGTACAGCTTTAGTAGAAACTTTTTTTGTTTATTTTTGCACTGTACTCATTTTGAGCTAAAAATATTTTTTTTTCAGTTGGTCTTTGTTAAAAATGATGAGCGGTTTTATCTACTAGCAGGATCTCTATTTTCTCTCTGCTCCATCAGGCAGGGAGCTGATGGGCTACTTATCTCTGATCTCTGACTCATCAAAGCTCAATTCTTATCTGACTGATAAGAATGTGACTTAAATACGTGTTTATGACCTTTTAGTAATTTAGAGACACAAAGTGAAAGTGACACAAAGAGAAAGTATGATTCACACAGCTAGAAAAATAGTTAACTTTTTCTGACAGACAGGCTCAATATTTTTTTTTTTTTCTAAAGACTGATTGAAAAAAAAGATTCTTTGCCCCAAATGAGTAAAATGCAGTCATACAAAAACTGTCCCTGATGGTGTACATAGTCTTTAAATAATAGGAGACCCAGCACTGAATCTTGGGGTACAGCACTAATAACCAGGGACCGTTCAGAATAAAATCATTGGCATCTATGGATATGGTCCTTCAGCTAGTTTTCAATCCATTTACAAACAATACTTTATAAACCTATAGACCTTATTTTAATCATTAAACTTCTACGAGTAATAGTATGAAATTCCTTTGCAAATTCCAAGAACACTGCATCCACAGCCGCTCTGTCCAGGCTTTTACTCACCTCCTCAAAAACAAGTCAGGTTAGTCTGACAACGTCTGTCCTTGGTAAACCCATGCTGGTTATCACTTGTGATATTATTATCACATCCAGTTTGATAAGTTTCATGTAATTTGCACCATTTTTGCTGTCTCTTAAGTTGATGTATTCTACAACAGTAACTGATTTAACTTTTTAGTACATTTTTTTCGCAACTCATTTAGGTTCTCATCTAGTCTAAACAGTATGATATATTTAATGCAATATCTTCTAATCATTGGTATAGCAATAAGACCAGCAGGAGCAGCAACTGCTACTGGGTCCAATGTCTGTAGCGGCACAGCAGTAACCAGTGCATTCTATACATGCCCAGTCTGCTTGTTCATTTCCTCAGCTTGTGACTGCTCAAGCAATTACAAGTTAAAGAAAGCCTCCTAAATCTTAATGTTTTGGTATTTGCTGTGTACGATATTTGTGATAGATGTTGTTAGAAAGGCATAAAGCATAATCCATAAGTCTCTAATCTATAGTAGGTGTTCTGGGTTCTTAACAGGTTTAACGATTTGGGATGATAATGTGGCATACATAACGGAGAAGCGCTTCATAACAAAGATCAAATTGTGCACCATTATAATATCTCAACATAAAATAGATTCTTACTTTTTTTGGGGGGGGTTTCTCTTCTCTGTACCTGTTGATCAGTGGTGGGTCTAACACAAATCCCTATGTGGTGGCTAGAGGATAATTTATCAGAAAACTCTATGAAGCCTCTATACTCTAAAGCAGGCAGGCTGAACATCTTCTTTATTTATATATTGGAGTGGGCCATTTACTGAATTTTCACTGACTTTTCATCATACTAAATCCTAATTCTACATGTGCTATTTTTACGGAACAGAACACACACAACTGAAGACAAGAAGCTATTGAATGTATTTGCGTTTTTAAGACTAATCCTTTAATGTAATGGCCCTGACAGTGTATAAACCACGTACGTAACTTCCTCGTTTAAAAAGCTTTAGCATACATTTGTAGAAGAGATGACGCAAAAATGACAAAACCAATTTCATGTAACAGTAACATAAGAAATTAAAACCAGGCTCTCAGCTTCCATCTATGAAATATCGGACAAGAGAATTCTGGAACAAACCAGACCATTATACATCTTTCAGGAAAATGCAGTACACTAGGTAACAAAAAAAAAATAATGTTTTTTTGAGTATGCATCACAAACTGCAAGAAGTTGACATTTATGAGTTATTTAAAACCAGACAAAGAAAATTAGAACCTCAATCATTCCCTGACTGCCACCGTGAAGATGAACATTTTGTGAAAACATAATAGCCAAGATCTTCTTAGAGACTTGTTTATACTGAGGGGATTGCAAGGTGGAAGGGGGACCCCCTAGCCTAAAAGCAAAATGTCCTATGTTCCACCACATTCCCACCTCAGAATTCATAATGTCCTCTCATGGCTTTAAACTTTAACTCTTTATTTCTAGTCCAGCCATAAAAAATAAAATAAAAACTATAAAATAACAACATATATTCCTCATGAAAATCTGCTGAAATCTAGGGGGAGGGGGCAAAGGTGCTGGTGGTGATGGTAATATCCTTAGTGTGGCAGATCTTCAGCGTTTATGCCATTACATCCGTACACTCAGGCCTAGCCTTAGGTTGGTTGGTGTTGGGTCCAGTACATTCTGAACATGAAGCATGCATCAACACCAGTAGACTAGAATGTACCAAAATAAACTCACAAATAGATGAAAAGAGTGAATGGTAATAGCCACAGATGGAGGAAGCGGAAGTTTGACAATGGAGTAGATAGATATTGGTATAGCAAACAGGTTGAGAGGAGATGAATGACAATGAACAGTAAGGCCCCTTTCACACAGGCAAGAATTCTGTGCGGGTCCAATGAGTGAGGTAAACGCATTGCACCCGCACTGAATCCGGGCCCATTATCTTCAATGGGGTCATCACTTGTGCATTGCGTAAAAATCATAGCATGTTCTATATTCTGCATTTTTCACGCAACGCAGGCCCCATAGAAATGAATGTGTCTGTGTGAAAATTGCAAGCATGATGTAAGTAAATTGATAAAAGTCAATTTACTGTATTATTTTTCCTTATTACATGGTTATAAGGAAAAATAATAGCATTCTTATTACAGAATGCTTACTAAAATGTGGCCTTAGGGGATAAAAAAGAAATAAAATAAAAAATCACCTCATCCTGTTGTTCGCACAGCCGGCATCATTTTCTTTCTTCTTTCAGGACCTGCCAAAGGACCTTTGAAGACATTAGCGCAGGACCTGCTGAATGAAGATAGAAGGTCGTTTTGCAAAAGAAGAAAGAAGACGATGCCGGCTGTGCGAACAAAAGGAGGTGAGTTAATTAGTTTTTATTTTTTAAGCATTAAAGCCACATTTTAGTAAGCATTCTGTATTAAGAATGCTATTATTTTCCCCTATAACCATGTTATAAGGGAAAATAAGTAAAATAAACACAACACATAACCCAAACTGGAACTTCAGTGAATAAGTCCAGGTTCGGGTCTGGGTACCACAGTCAGTTTTTTATCAGTTTTTTATCACGTGCGTGCAAAACGCATTGCTCTCGCGTGATAAAAACTGAACATCGGAACACAATCCTAGTCAAAACTGACTGCAATTGCGTACCTACTAGCATGATTTTCCCTGATCGCAGACGCAACGCATCCGGACCTAATCCGGACACGCTAGTCTGCAAGGGGCCTAGCACATTTATACTGAACATTCTCTGAAATACAAAACCCATAAAGACAACCAAGACAAATAAAAAAACTGCTCAACAAACAGACAAACATCAATGCTGGCAACAATGGAGGACAGATAGCACAAGTCCCAGGATATTGGGTCTCACTGCTCTTACTGTAAAGAATTATCTTCTATGTTTGTGTAGAAACCATCTTTCCTCTAGACGCAGAGGATGTCGCCTCGTCACAGTCACAGTCCTGGAAATAAATAGATATATTTATATATGATTATTCAATCTCCCCTCAGTCATCTTTTTTACTAAACAGAATAACCCTAATGTTGATAATCTTTCAGGGTACGTAGTCCACCCATTCCAGTTATTACTTTAGTTGCCCTCCTCTGAAAGCTCTCCAGCTCTGCTATGTCTCCTGACTTGTTGACCTAAGAACAACCTCACTTATTGACACCTGTGTCTCCTCCTCATCATCAACCTCTTGAGACACTAATTGCGGTTGACTTATTGGCAATTGTGTCTCATCATCATCATCCACCTCTTGAAACACCAATTGCCGCTCCCCACCGTCATCTTCTTGTGACTGTGGATGCTCAAGAGTTTTGTATCAGTGCACAATGCCCTCATGTCCTTATTCAAGCGGCTCGGTGAAAGAAATGGCAATGAAAAGAGCTCCTTGGAATATTCGAGTGTGAGATCACTTGTTTGCCAAGACTCTCCGTGGTGGGAGGAAGGAGGATCAGGGTGAGGAATCTGTCGACCAAACTCTTTGCTATTGAGACTAGACTTTGTGGAAGACAGGGTGGTGCTTAATCGACAGGAAGCATTATCTGCTGCAATCCAACCGACCACCTGGTTGCAGTGGTGTGACTTCGAGAATGGTGTCCTGCGCCGCCCTGCAAACTGGGACATAAAGCTAGGTATCGTGGATGAGTGTGTTTCTTGTGCTCTGGCAGCAGGCACTGTTTCACTGCACCCAAGGCCACGGCCTCTGCAAGCACCATCAGCAGCACGGCCACTTCTCCGTTCCATAATGCTCGCCTTCTGCATATTAAATGATAGATAAGCTTGCAAGTACGTCACCCATACAGTAACACAGTTTTTTTAAGTGTATGCGCAAATAAATTAAACTGAATGTCACTGATATTTATGATGCACAAATGTTATACAGGCGATGTAGCACAGGTAATGTCGCTGCCAGCAGCAGCAAAAAAATTAAACTGAATGCCACTGATATTTATGATGCGCAAACGTTATACAGGAGATGTAGCACGACTCCGTCTACGGAAAAAGTACACTGGATGTCACAGATATTTTTTGTATGCACACACGTTAAACAGGAGATGTAGCGCAGATAATGTTGCTGTCCGCAGCGTCTACGGAAAAAGTACACTGGATGTCACAGATATTTTTAGGCTGCGCACATGTTAAACAGGAAATGCAGCACAGATAATGTCGCTGTCCGCAGCATGTATGGAAAAAGTACACTGGATGTAACAGATATTTTTTGTAGCACACACGTTAAACAGGAGATGTAGCACAGATAATGTTGTTGTCCGCAGCGTCTAAGGAAAAAGTACACTGGATGTCACAGATATTTTTAGGCTGCACGCACGTTACACAGGAGATGTAGCACAGATAATGTCGCTGTCTGCAGCGGCAAAACAATTGCAAGCTATTTAAAGCAGGTTGCACTAAAAATATATATTGCTGCCAGATACAGCAATAGTCCTTAAAAGAACTTTTGGGTCTCTAACAATTGCACGCAATTTAGCGCAGGTTGCGCTAATAATATGTATTGCTGCCAAATACAAATATATACAGACGTGGACAAAATTGTTGGTACCCTTTGGTCAATGAAAGAAAAAGTCACAATGGTCACAGAAATAACTTTAATCTGACAAAAGTAATAATAAATTAAAATTCTATAAATGTTAACCAATGAAAGTCAGACATTGTTTTTCAACCATGCTTCAACAGAATTATGTAAAAAAATAAACTCATGAAACAGGCATGGACAAAAATGATGGTACCCCTAACTTAATATTTTGTTGCGCAACCTTTTGAGGCAATCACTGCAATCAAACGCTTCCTGTAACTGTCAATGAGACATCTGCACCTCTCAGCAGGTATTTTGGCCCACTCCTCATGAGCAAACTGCTCCAGTTGTGTCCGGTTTGAAGGGTGCCTTTTCCAGACTGCATGTTTCAGCTCCTTCCAAAGATGCTCAATAGGATTGAGGTCAGGGCTCATAGAAGGCCACTTTAGAATAGTCCAATTTTTTCCTCTTAGCCATTCTTGGGTGTTTTTAGCAGTGTGTTTTGGGTCATTGTCCTGTTGCAAGACCCATGACCTGCGACTGAGACCAAGCTTTCTGACACTGGCTAGTACATTTCTCTCTAGAATTCCTTGATAGTCTTGAGATTTCATTGTACCCTGCACAGATTCAAGACACCCTGTGCCAGACGCAGCAAAGCAGCCCCAGAACATAACAGAGCCTCCTCCATGTTTCACAGTAGGGACAGTGTTCTTTTCTTGATATGCTTCATTTTTTCGTCTGTGAACATACAGCTGATGTGCCTTGGCAAAAACTTCGATTTTTGTCTCATCTGTCCACAGGACATTCTCCCAGAAGCTTTGTGGCTTGTCAACATGTAGTTTGGCATATTCCAGTCTTGCTTTTTTATGATTCGTTTTCAACAATGGTGTCCTCCTTGGTCGTCTCCCATGTAGTCCACTTTGGCTCAAACAACGACGGATGGTGCGATCTGACACTGATGTTCCTTGAGCATGAAGTTCACCTTGAATCTCTTTAGAAGTCTTTCTAGGCTCTTTTGTTACCATTCGGATTATCCGTCTCTTAGATTTGTCATCAATTTTCCTCCTGCGGCCACGTCCAGGGAGGTTGGCTACAGTCCCATGGATCTTAAACTTATGAATAATATGTGCAACTGTACTCACAGGAACATCTAGTTGCTTGGAGATGGTCTTATAGCCTTTACCTTTAACATGCTTGTCTATAATTTTCTTTCTGATCTCTTGAGACAGCTCTTTCCTTTGCTTCCTCTGGTCCATGTCGAGTGTGGTACACACCATATCACCAAACAACACAGTGATTACCTGGAGCCATATATATAGGCCCAATGGCTGATTACAAGGTTGTAGACACCTGTGATGCTAATTAGTGGACACACCTTGAATTAACATGTCCCTTTGGTCACATTATGTTCTGTGTTTTCTAGGGGTACCATCATTTTTGTCCATGCCTGTTTCATGAGTTTATTTTTTTACATAATTCTGTTGAAGCATGGTTGAAAAACAATGTCTGACTTTCATTGGTTAACATTTATAGAATTTTAATTTATTATTACTTTTGTCAGATTAAAGTTATTTCTGTGACCATTGTGACTTTTTCTTTCATTGACCAAAGGGTACCAACAATTTTGTCCACGTCTGTATATATATATATATATACAGTCATGTGAAAAAATTAGGACACCCTTTGAAAGCATGTGGTTTTTTGTAACATTTTTAATAAAAGGTTATTTCATCTCCGTTTCAACAATACAGAGAGATTAAAGTAATCCAACTAAACAAAGAAAACTGAAGAAAAGTCTTTTCAAGATCTTCTGTAAATGTCATTCTACAAAAATGCCTATTCTAACTGAGGAAAAAGATAGGACACCCTCACATGTATTCCCTCTTAAATTGGCTCAGATCTCACACAGGTATATCACACCAGGTGCACATAATTAGTAGATTGTTACTCTGCATGTTGAATGAGGCTTGCCCTATTTAAACCTCAGACATTTAGTTTGGTGTGCTCCTGACTGTTGAAGTGAGAGTGAGCACCATGGTGAGAGCAAAAGAGCTGTCAGAGGACTTCAGAAAAAAGATTGTAGCAGCCTATGAGTCTGGGAAGGGATTTAAAAAGATCTCAAAAGATTTTGAAATCAGCCATTCCACTGTCCGGAAGATAGTCTACAAGTGGAGGGCTTTCAAAACAACTGCCAACATGCCCAGGACTGGTCGCCCCAGCAAGTTCACCCCAAGAGCAGACCGCAAGATGCTAAAAGAGGTCTCCAAAAACCCTAAAGTGTCATCTCGAGAACTACAGCAGGCTCTGGCTACTGTTGATGTAGAAGTACATGCCTCTACAATCAGAAAGAGACTGTACAAGTTTAACTTGCATGGGAGGTGTGCAAGGAGGAAACCTTTGCTTTCCAAGAGAAACATCGAGGCCAGACTGACATTTGCCAGAGATAAAGTTGACAAAGACCAGGACTTCTGGAATAATGTTCTTTGGACAGATGAGTCCAAAATTGAATTATTTGGACACAACAGCAGAGGACATGTTTGGCGTAAACCAAACACAGCATTCCAAGAAAAGAACCTCATACCAACTGTGAAGCATGGAGGTGGAAGTGTCATGGTTTGGGGCTGCTTTGCTGCAGCTGGACCTGGTCAGCTCACCATCATAGAATCCACGATGAATTCTACTGTGTATCAGAAGGTGCTTGAAGAACATGTGAGACCATCAGTTAGAAAATTAAAGCTGAAGCGGAACTGGACCATGCAACATGACAATGACCCAAAACATACTAGTAAATCAACCAAAGATTGGCTGAAAAAGAAGAAATGGAGAGTCCTGGAATGGCCAAGTCAAAGTCCAGATTTGAATCCCATTGAGATGCTGTGGGGTGACTTGAAAAGGGCTGTACGTGCAAGAAACCCCTCAAACATCTCACAGCTGAAAAAGTTCTGCATTGAGGAGTGGGGTAAAATTTCCTCAGACCGATGTCGAAGACTGGTAGATGGCTACAAGAACCGTCTCACTGCAGTTATTTCAGCCAAAGGAGGTAACACTCGCTATCAGGGGCAAGGGTGTCCTATCTTTTTCCTCAGTTAGAATAGGCATTTTTGTAGAATGACATTTACAGAAGATCTTGAAAAGACTTTTCTTCAGTTTTCTTTGTTTAGTCGGATTACTTTAATCTCTCTGTATTGTTGAAACGGAGATGAAATAACCTTTTATTAAAAATGTTACAAAAAAACACATGCTTTCAAAGGGTGTCCTAATTTTTTCACATGACTGTATATATATATCTATATACAGTACAGACCAAAAGTTTTGACACACCTTCTCATTCAAAGAGTTTTCTTTACTTTTAAGACGATGAAAATTGTAGATTCACACTGAAGGCATCAAAACTATGAATTAACACATGTGGAATTATATACTTATCAAAAAAGTATGAAACAACTGCAAATATGTCATATTCTAGGTTCTTCAAAGTAGCCACCTTTTGCTTTGATTACTGTTTTGCACACTCTTGGCATTCTCTTGATGAGCTTCAAGAGGTATTCACTAGGGACGAGCGAACCCGAACTGTATAGTTCGGGTTCGTACCGAATTTTGGGGTGTCCGTGACATGGACCCGAACCCGAAAATTTTCGCAAAAGTCCGGGTTCGGTGTTTGTCGTATTCTTGGCGCTTTTTGAAAGGCTGCATAGCAGCCAATCAACAAGCGTCATACTACTTGCCCCAAGAGGCCATCACAGCCATGCCTACTATTGGCATGGCTGTGATTGGCCAGTGCAGCATGTGACCCAGCCTCTATTTAAGCTGGAGTCACGTAGAGCCGCACATCACTCTGCTCTGATCAGTGTAGGGAGAGGTTGCAGCTGCGACGTTAGGGCGAGATTAGGCAGTGATTAACTCCTCCAAAAGACTTCATTCAGAGATCGATCTGCAGCTGTGGATGATTGAACTGCTGCTATTCAATTGCTCACTGTTTTTAGGCTGCCCAGAGCGTTTTTCATTCACTTTTTTCTGGGGTGATCGGCTGCCATTTTGTGTCTTGTGGTGCGCCAGCACAAGCTGCCACCAAGTGCATTTAACCCTCAATAGTGTGGTTGTTTTTTGGCTAAATCCTACATCAGGGTCAAGCTGTCACACCAAGTACATTTAACCATCAATAGTGTGGTTATTTTTTGGCCATATACTACATCAGGGGCAAACTGAGCCTGTCACCAAGTGCATTTAAACCTCAATAGTGTGGTTGTTTTTTGGCTATATCCTACATCAGGGGCAAGCTGTCACCAAGTGCATTTAACCCTCAATAGTGTGGTTGTTTTTTGGCTATATCCTACATCAGGATGAAGCTGTCACACCAAGTGCATTTAACCATCAATAGTGTGGTTATTTTTTGGCCATATACTACATCAGGGGCAAGCTGAGCCTGTCACCAAGTGCATTTAACCCTCAATAGTGTGGTTGTTTTTTGGCTATATCCTACATCAGGGTGAAGCTGTCACACCAAGTGCTTTTAACCATCAATAGTGTGGTTATTTTTTGGCCATATACTACATCAGGGTCAAGCTGAGCCTGTCACCAAGTGCATTTAACCCTCAATAGTGTGGTTGTTTTTTGGCCATATACTACATCAGGGGCAAGCTGTCACCAAGTGCATTTAACCCTCAATAGTGTGGTTGTTTTTTTGGCTATATCCTACATCAGGGTGAAGCTGTCACACCAAATGCATTTAACCATCAATAGTGTGGTTATTTTTTGGCCATATCCCAGTCTAATTCTGTCTGTAAACGTATACCTGTCACCCAGCGCCTAAATAATAGGCCTCAAATTTATAGTCAGCTAAATCTGTGGTTATTGCTGTGGCTGGGCAAGTTATTTATTGTCCGTCAAAGCACAGTTTTTGTTCTGGGTTGAAATACAATTCCCAATTTTGCAATTTCCTAATTTACTGGTTTCTGCTGTATCAGACCTACTTTAAATCTATCCCTAAAAGGGTATATAAGATTCAAGGTGCACATAGGGTCATTCTCAATAACTTCACACACACGCTACTGTGCATATCCCAGTCTAATTCTGTCTGTAAACATATACCTGTCACCCAGTGCCTAAATAATAGGCCTCAAATTTATAGTCAGCTAAATCTGTGGTTGCTGCTGTGCCTGTATTAGTGAAATACGGTACCTAAATAGATATCCAGATAGTGTTAGGTGTCTGTAAAAAAAGGCCTGAATTTGAATTCAATACATTGGGCCAAATAATATTTTTGTTGTTGTGGTGAACGATAACAATGAGGAAAACATCTAGTAAAGGACGCGGACGCGGACATGGTCGTGGTGGTGTTAGTGGACCCTCTGGTGCTGGGAGAGGACGTGGCCGTTCTGCCACAGCCACACGTCCTAATGTACCAACTACCTCAGGTCCCAGTAGCCGCCATAATTTACAGCGATATTTGGTGGGGCCCAATGCCGTTCTAAGGATGGTAAGGCCTGAGCAGGTACAGGCATTAGTCAATTGGGTGGCCGACAGTGGATCCAGCACGTTCACATTATCTCCCACCCAGTCTTCTGCAGAAAGCGCACAGATGGCGCCTGAAAACCAAGCCCATCAGTCTGTCACATCACCCCCATGCATACCAGGGAAACTGTCTAATCCTCAAGTTATGCAGCAGTCTCTTATGCTGTTTGAAGACTCCGCTGGCAGGGTTTTCCAAGGGCATCCACCTAGCTCTTCCCCAGCGGTGGAAGACATAGAATGCACTGACGCACAACCACTTATGTTTTCTGATGATGAGGACATGGGAATACCACCTCAGCACGTCTCTGATGATGACGAAACACAGGTGCCAACTGCTGCGTCTTTCTGCAGTGTGCAGACTGAACAGGAGGTCAGGTAACAAGACTGGGTGGAAGACGATGCAGGGGACGATGAGGTCCTAGACCCCACATGGAATGAAGCTCGTGCCACTGACTTTCACAGTTCGGAGGAAGAGGCAGTGGTGAGACCGAGCCAACAGGGTAGCAAAAGAGGGAGCAGTGGGCAAAAGCAGAACACCCGCCGCCAAGAGACTCCGCCTGCTACTGACCGCCGCCATCTGGGACCGAGCACCCCAAAGGCAGCTCCAAGGAGTTCCCTGGCATGGCACTTCTTCAAGCAATGTGCTGACGACAAGACCCGAGTGGTTTGCACGCTGTGCCATCAGAGCCTGAAGCGAGGCATTAACGTTCTGAACCTTAGCACAAGCTGCATGACCAGGTACCTGCATGCAAAGCATGAACTGCAGTGGAGTAAACACCTTAAAAACAAGGAAGTCACTCAGGCTCCCCCTGCTACCTCTTCTGCTGCTGCCGCCTCGGCCTCTTCTGCTGCTGCCGCCTCGGCCTTTTCCTCCGCCTCTGGAGGAACGTTGGCACCTGCCGCCCAGCAAACAGGGGATGTACCACCAACACCACCACCTCCGTCACCAAGCATCTCAACCATGTCACACGGCAGCGTTCAGCACTCCATCTCACAAACATTTGAGAGAAAGCGTAAATTCCCACCTAGCCACCCTCGATCCCTGGCCCTGAATGCCAGCATTTCTAAACTACTGGCCTATGAAATGCTGTCATTTAGGCTGGTGGACACAGACAGCTTCAAACAGCTCATGTGGCTTGCTGTCCCACAGTATGTTGTTCCCAGCCGGCACTACTTCTCCAAGAGAGCCGTGCCTTCCCTGCACAACCAAGTATCCGATAAAATCAAGTGTGCACTGCGCAACGCCATCTGTGGCAAGGTCCACCTAACCACAGATACGTGGACCAGTAAGCACGGCCAGGGACGCTATATCTCCCTAACTGCACACTGGGTGAATGTAGTGGCAGCTGGGCCCCAGGCGGAGAGCTGTTTGGCGCACGTCCTTCCGCCGCCAAGGATCGCAGGGCAACATTCTTTGCCTCCTGTTGCCACCTCCTCCTACTCAGCTTCCTCCTCCTCTTCTTCCACCTGCTCATCCAGTCAGCCACACACCTTCACCACCAACTTCAGCACAGCCCAGGGTAAACATCAGCAGGCCATTCTGAAACTCATATGTTTGGGGGACAGGCCCCACACCGCACAGGAGTTGTGGCGGGGTATAGAACAACAGACCGATGAGTGGTTGCTGCCGGTGAGCCTCAAGCCCGGCCTGGTGGTGTGCGATAATGGGCAAAATCTCGTTGCAGCTCTGGGACTAGCCGGTTTGACGCACATCCCTTGCCTGGCGCATGTGCTGAATTTGGTGGTGCAGAAGTTCGCGCTTCAGGCGTTCACATCCTGCCGCTGCTCGCCTGTCTGCGCTACAGCGTAACTTCGGCCTTCCCGCTCACCGCCTCATATGCGACGTGCCCACCAGGTGGAACTCCACCTTGCACATGCTGGACAGACTGTGCGAGCAGCAGTAGGCCATAGTGGAGTTTCAGCTGCAGCACGCACGGGTCAGTCGCACTGCGGAACAGCACCACTTCACCACCAATGACTGGGCCTCCATGCGAGACCTGTGTGCCCTGTTGCGCTGTTTTGAGTACTCCACCAACATGGCCAGTGGCGATGACGCCGTTATCAGCATTACAATACCACTTCTATGTCTCCTTGAGAAAACACTTAGGGCGATGATGGAAGAGGAGGTGGCCCAGGAGGAGGAGGAGGAGGAGGAGGAAGAGGGGTCATTTTTAGCACTTTCAGGCCAGTCTCTTCGAAGTGACTCAGAGGGAGGTTTTTAGCAACAGCAGAGGCCAGGTACAAATGTGGCCAGCCAGGGCCCACTTCTGGAGGATGAGGATGAGGAGGAGGTGGAGGAGGATGAGGATGAAGCATGGTCACAGCGGGGTGGCACCCAACGCAGCTCAGGCCCATCACTGGTGCGTGGCTGGGGGGAAACGCAGGATGATGACGATACGCCTCCCACAGAGGACAGCTTGTCCTTACCCCTGGGCAGCCTGGCACACATGAGCGACTACATGCTGCAGTGCCTGCACAACGACAGCAGAGTTGCCCACATTTTAACGTGTGCGGACTACTGGGTTGCCACCCTGCTGGATCCATGGTACAAAGACAATGTGCCCACCTTTCTTCCTGCACTGGAGTGTGATAGGAAGATGCGCGAGTACAAGCGCACGTTGGTAGACGCGCTACTAAGAGCATTCCCAAATGTCACAGGGGAACAAGTGGAAGCCCAAGGCCAAGGCAGAGGAGGAGCAAGAGGTCGCCAAGGCAGCTGTGTCACGGCCAGCTCCTCTGAGGGCAGGGTTAGCATGGCAGAGATGTGGAAAAGTTTTGTCAACACGCCACAGCTAACTGCACCACCACCTGATACGCAACGTGTTAGCAGGAGGCAACATTTCACTGACATGGTGGAACAGTACGTGTGCACACCCCTCCACGTACTGACTGATGGTTCGGCCCCATTCAACTTCTGGGTCTCTAAATTATCCACGTGGCCAGAGCTAGCCTTTTATGCCTTGGAGGTGCTGGCCTGCCCGGCGGCCAGCGTTTTGTCTGAACGTGTATTCAGCACGGCAGGGGGCGTCATTACAGACAAACGCAGCCGCCTGTCTACAGCCAATGTGGACAAGCTGACGTTCATAAAAATGAACCAGGCATGGATCCCACAGGACCTGTCCATCCCTTGTGCAGATTAGACATTAACTACCTACCCTTAACCATATATTATTGTACTCCAGGGCACTTCCTCATTCAATCCTATTTTTATTTTCATTTTACCATTATATTGCGAGGCAACCCAAAGTTGAATGAACCTCTCCTCTGTCTGGGTGCCAGGGCCTAAATATATGACAATGGACTGTTCCAATGTTGGGTGACATGAAGCATGATTCTCTGCTATGACATGCAGACTGATTCTCTGCTGACATGAAGCCAGATTCTCTGTTACGGGACCTCTCTCCTCTGCCTGGGTGCCTGGGCCTAAATATATGCCAATGGACTGTTACAGTGGTGGCTGACGTGAAGCCTGATTCTCTGCTATGACATGCAGACTGATTCTCTGCTGACATGAAGCCAGATTCTCTGTTACGGGACCTCTCTCCTCTGCCTGTGTGCTGGGCCTAAATATATGACAATGGATTGTTACAGTGGTGGCTGACGTGAAGCCTGATTCTCTGCTATGACATGCAGACTGATTCTCTGCTGACATGAAGCCAGATGGTTTTCACTTCAAAGGTGTGCCCTGTCAGGTTTAATAAGTGGGATTTCTTGCTTTATATATGGGGCTGGGACCATCAGTTGCGTTGTGGAGAAGTCAGGTGGATTCACAGCTGATAGTCCTACTGAATAGACTGTTAGAATTTGTATTATGGCAATAAAAAAGCAGCTAAGTAAAGAAAAACAAGTGTCCATCATTACTTTAAGAAATGAAGGTCAGTCAGTCCAAAAAATTGGGAAAACTTTGAAAGTGTCCCCAAGTGCAGTCACAAAAACCATCAAGTGCTACAAAGAAACTGGCTCACATGCGGACCGCCCCAGGAAAGGAAGACCAAGAGTCACCTCTGCTGCGGAGGGTAAGTTCATCCGAGTCACCAGCTTCAGAAATCACAGGTTAACAGCGGCTCAGATTAGAGACCAGGTCAATGCCACACAGAGTTCTAGCAGCAGACACATCTCTAGAACAACTGTTAAGAGGAGACTGTGTGAATCAGGCCTTCATGGTAGAATATCTGCTAGGAAACCATTGCTAAGGACAGGCAACAAGCAGAAGAGATTTTTTTGGGCTAAAGAACACAAGGAATGGACATTAGACCAGTGGAAACCTGTGCTTTGGTCTGATGAGTCCAAATTTGAGATATTTGGTTCCAACCACCGTGTCTGGTGAATGGATGGACTCTACATGCCTGGTTCCCACCGTGAAGCATGGAGGAGGCGGTGTGATGGTGTGGGGGTGCTTTGCTGGTGACACTGTTTGGGATTTATTCAAAATTGAAGGCAACCTGAACCAGCATGGCTACCACAGCATCTTGCAGCGGCATGCTATTCTATCCGGTTTGCGTTTAGTTGGACCATCATTTATTTTTCAACAGGACAATGACCCTAAACACACCTCCAGGCTGTGTAAAGGCTATTTGACCATGAAGGAGAGTGATGGGGTGCTGCGCCAGATGACCTGGCCTCCACAGTCACCGGACCTGAACCCAATCCAGATGGTTTGGGGTGAGCTGGACCGCAGAGTGAAGGCAAAAGGGCCAGCAAGTGCTAAGCATCTCTGGGAACTCCTTCAAGACTGTTGGAAGACCATTTCAGGTGACTACCTCTTTAAGCTCATCAAGAGAATGCCAAGAGTGTGCAAAGCAGTAATCAAAGCGAAAGGTGGCTACATTGAAGAACCTAGAATATGACATATTTTCAGTTGTTTCACACTTTTTTGTTATGTATATAATTCCACATGTGTTAATTCATAGTTTTGATGCCTTCAGTGTGAATCTACAATTTTCATAGTCATGAAAATGAAGAAAACCTTGAATGAGAAGGTGTGTCCAAACTTTTGGTCTGTACTGTATGTTTCGGCCAGCCAATCACTGCAATGCCAGTAACCAACATGCCAAGGCATTACAGTGAGTGGCAGTACCTTCCTGCACGTTTATTAGCTGCATTCAGCCAACAAACGTGCGGGGAGGAGACTCGAGTATGGCGCTTGAGCACACGCGGTATTCGGCCGAACATGGTGATGTGCCGAGCATTGCTATGTCACCTTGCCAGTCTGTGACCTTCTCGTGCTGCTGCTGCCACCTCCACACTATGTCACTTTGCCACTCTGTGGCCTCCTCATGCTGCTGCTGAAACCTCCACACACTGTCATTTTGTCACTCTGTGGTCTCCTCATGCTGCTGCCATCTCCCCATTCTGTCACTGGGCCACTCTGCTGTCTCCTCATGCTGCTGCTGCCAACTAAACACTATGTCACTGGGCCACTCTGTTGCTTCCTCATGCTGCTGCCACCTTCACACTATGCCATCTCGCCAGTCTGTAGCCTCCTTATGCTGCTGATGCTGTTACCTCCCCTTTATCTCACTGGGCCACTCTGTGGTCTCCTAATGCTGCTGCTACCTCAACACTATATCATTGGGCCACTCTATGGACTTCTCAAGCTGTTCTCCCACCCTCCCCACTCCATAACTGTTCCAATATTTTGCCTTTTTGGCCTGGTTGACATCCTCATTTATTTGACCCTTCTTTTGGTCTGTCAGAAGGTAGGAAATATGAGACGCACAACGGATCCTGTCTGTGTAGCAGCTGTAAGGCCTGTATGGTCCCATAGAATTGGCTTATGATTTGGTAACTAAAAGCAGGAGTGGGTACAAAACACAGAAACCATGCAAATACCATTGTCCCATGCAAAAAACAAAATTAAATACACCCAAGAGACACACTTTCCCTTGTTTACATTGCTTCCAATGCAGAGGATATCAAAACCGGAATTAAACGGATCTGTGCCATTTATTACACAAATAAATGCAATCAGCTCACCGCCTTTACCTTGGTGTACGGATCCTTAGAAGAAGCAAATCCAAACAAAGTAGCGGATCCAGCACGCGGGTCTTGAATAAAACCATTAATCTTTTATTTCAAATGTTTTTTTAAAAGTCCAATAATGGCACACAGCAGGACATCTCTCCATACCAAAAGCTCACTTGGAGTGTGGGAGTTATTTTTATAGTTCCTTTTTTTGGAACCCTATTCCTTGCACCTTATAATCTCAGAGTGCCACGGGTTATTTGCTGCTTCACATTGAACAGTGAAATAAAGCCATCAATAATCCTTTGTGTAGCTAGATAGCAAGTGGAAATGATTGGTACTAGTCGTAAGAGTACAGTACCTAAAGGCATAGATAGGGCCACAAAACAGATGAGCCCTAGCATTTTGGAGCAGTCAAGTCCAATATTATAGTCAGGTCTGTGACCAAGACCAGCCAGCCTGCCAACTATAAGCAAGACTTTGTGAGAAACTTTTTTTAAGTTGCAGCTATATTCATCTGATTCCTTTGGTCATCTGAGATAGAGGAGCAAAACTTACCACTCAGGGCCACAAATATAATTTTGCAAGGTCTGACCCCCTTGTATGCAGTACCAGTGAAAAGTCTGGTGGGTGGTCCCAGTTTCCTCCAAAGCTTTAAAGTCCTGGCTTGATTGATTTTCCACAAGCCAGGATATATTATCTAGTTAAAGCATTATTCAGCAAATGTGAAGTGGTAAATGAAGCCAAGGCCAGTACACCTTGCTTATCTGCACATGCACATGATGCTGTCAGACCTGGCTTGTGATTACATATATTGGTCTGTGGGAGATCAGTTAAATCAGGGGCTATATTATTCCTGGCGAGACTGAGACCACCCCTCTAAATAGGCAGCACTCACTATTTTATAACTTTGTTTTTTCATTCATGCAAGGGACATTCGGAGCAGGACATCTTTAGAACGCCTATCATCATCTTGATGGAGGTTTAGGGGATGTACAGTATATGCAATGAAAGGTCCCCATTAGGTACAGTAATTAACCCTGAGTGTGTACTTGCAAAAGGGAATGTTTTAAAATATCTCTACACTCTATGGTATGTCACCCATATCCACAAACTGATGTTTTAGGCTTTTCCTTTGTGTCCTTTTATTAGTACGGACAAGGTCTAATATAGCTGTATACGATTTACGATGCTTGGGGTGCTGGCGTCTCCATTATTTATGTTGTGTCTGACTCTCAGTGACCTGAATCTAAATAAATTGTAATAATAACCAAAAGGCAATTGTTCTTTGACTTCTCAATTCAAAGCTTTCTTTGGCAAGGTATTTTTCTATACTTAAGTACCACTAAGCCTGACATACAATCACCCTGCGTTATTAAAAACAATATTGGCTAGCTTTATTGTATTGTTATATTCTTTGTCTTCATTCAGTATTCTGCTGTGTAATGTTTGTACTTTATGTAGTGTTAAATTGACTTATATTTTACAAGGCTATTCCGTATAACAGAAAAGCTCAATCCCCCTTCTTTGAAAGTACTGGTGCATTTGTTTTATTTTATCTTATTGATATATGTTGATACATGTCCTTATATTTTTAATCTTAAAAAGGATTTTCTCAGAGGAAATGTTTAAAGGAATATTCCAACAAAAGGCTTTTATGACTTTGTCAATCAGAAATGTCACAGAAGAAGTGGTGGCCATCGGCTACTGCATGAGATATTTAATTACATAAAATGTGGAACAATTCACAAAACAAACATTTAAAGAGGACCTTTTGATTTTATTAAGGGAGATATATACCTGTACTTGCGGAGTACCCCCCACTGATGCTGCCACCCTACTTGATTTTTTTTTTAAATATGCCTCCTATGCCCCCCTGTGCCCCGCAGGATTCCTCCTGCTCAGTATGCTAATACTGAGCATTGGAGCAATGAGGAGGAGACTGACTCTTTCTCTGTGGGCGTCTCCTTTTCCCCTGTCTGTGACGCTCTGCGCTGCGATTGGACAGCGCTACTGCCAGGTGAGAAGGGGACGCCCACGGAGAAAGACTCAGTCTCCTCCTCATTGCTCCGCTGCTCAGTATAAGCATACTGAGTGGGAGAAATCCGGCGGGGCATAGGAGGCATATTTTAAAAAAATCAAGCAGGGTGGCAGTATCAGTGGGGGGTACTCCGCAAGTACATGTATATATCTCCCTTAATAAAATCGCATGAAAGGTCCTCTTAAAGGCAGATCTGCCCCATTGGACATGCTGTACTATCTGCAGGAACTGTTCTATAGAGCATAAGAAGGTTAATTAGTCTAGAGGGCAATCTGGACACCACTCTTTATAAACATATACATCAATAAAGGGGAAGTTAGGCTATGTGCACTGCACATTCTTGTATTCAAAGGATTGCGGTCTCAACATATACACCCAATAAATAGAGTACCTCCTATGGAATGCTCTGACATAGTGATGTCTTCTTACTTACTTTTCCTCTTGGTTCAACATTTCCCAAGGTGTGTGGCATGAGATCAGCAGTTTTGAAAACTATATGAATTGTGACTTGCCTCATCCTGCCTGTTCACTAACATTGTTTAAGGTAGTTAATATGCTGGGTGAAGTTACTGTCTAGTTTGGCCTAGTTAATTTTGTGAGAAGCTGTTGATTGCTTACCCTTTAAAAATCCAGTTATCTTGCTTCTCTGGTTGATGGGAATAGACTATGCTCTGTGTATTTGTTTCCAGATTCCAGTCGACTGTGTTGTGTCATTGTATCCTGGGACCTGTTCCAGCCATTCATTACTGTTACCATGGAATGTTTTTGCATATTAGTTCTCTGTGATTCTTTAGTTCGTCCAAATTGGTTGGGCAATTCAATTCGGATATAAATAAATTATTTAAAGTCCTCCAATTGCCCCAATGACATTCTGGGGTCTTATAGGGCTGTTTACAACTCATTTCAAGCTCTTTAATGCCAAGACAGCATTAGTCATCTTAATATGACAGCAACATATATTGCTGTGGATAAACACATGGCTGTTGGTGGTAACTAACAGCCAGCTATATCTGTTCCTGATCTAGTCTTTGCCTGATGGTTGTGTGCTAAGCCTAGCCAAGACATATTGATTCCTGGCCAAGTCCATGTTGCATGTCTGTTCCTGGTCAAGTCTGTTCTTGATGGTAGCCTGACTGCCAACTGCAGCTGCTGTTGGTTCCAGGTCAAAGCTGTCCCTGATGCCAGCCTGCTTGCTACTTCTGTTCCTGGTCAAGTCAAATTTTGGCCTTCTACTTCCTAGACAAACCATGTTGATTCCTGCTAAAGCCTGTTGATGATGCCAGCCTGCCTGCTGCATCTGTTTCCAGTCAAGTCAGCATAACTACTCCAGGTATGCTTCAACTCCACGTCATTGCTGTCTGTCCACAGCTAGACATTGTATAACTGTAAGCTAAGCCACAACTCAACTACTGCAGGTGCTTTTCAGTAATGCTACATCACTGCATGGTCACAGCTTAGCCTTGTACAGCATTAGTCCTGTTGAACTATTTAAAGCTGTCAAGTCTTGTTTAGATTTGTGCCAGCCTGCCTTACCCCCTGCTAATCAAACTCAAAACAGATGTGTTGAAACTATGATTCTGCTATTTTATGTGTTATGTTGGTTATTCTATGCTGCGTCGTAGGTTTCATTTTGCTATTTCATTATGCATTGACTCTATTTCATTTGTCAACTCCACTGTCCTATGTCATCTCAGCTCCAGATACTACACATACTGCCTGACTCCTTGGTGCCTTGCATTGGTGTCTCTAGTCTCTGTAGATCAGCTGCCAACTACACTGGGACTACTCCAGGAGGTAGCAGACTGGTTGGTTCCCTGCAGCAAAGTTCAGATCCTTGCATGGGGGTTATGGGAGGAAAACAAGGGGACCACCATGACAGCACCTTTAAGTATAGCCCAAAGCCAAACCAATTAGTTGGTACAGGCTGTTACATAGTAACATAGTAACATAGTACATAAGGCCGAAAAAAGACATTTGTCCATCTAGTTTGGCCTGTCATCCTGCAAGTTGATCCAGAGGAAGGCAAAAAAAACTGTTAGGTAGAAGCCAATTTTCCCCACTTTAGGGGAATAAAAAATTCCTTCCCGACTCCAATCAGGCAATCAGAATAACTCCCTGGATCAACGACCCCTCTCTAGTAGCTATAGCCTGTAATATTATTACACTCCAGAAATACATCCAGGCCCCTCTTGAATTTCTTTATTGTACTCACCATCACCACCTCCTCAGGCAGAGAGTTCCATAGTCTCACTGCTCTTACCGTCAAGAATCCTCTTCTAATGGGGACTATTATCATCTTAATTGCTTCTACTGCTGAAAGATTTTTTTTCTTTTACCAGTAAATCATGGGGATAACGTCACTCCTCGTATGTATCAGACATTTCGCCCAATTTCTATATACAAAGTTTCTCATCACTAACTATGCCGGTTTCCCTCTTAAATTGTGTTTCTAATAAGCAGTTTTTCATTGGATGACTGCTAGAACATAACAACAATTCATTACGATCAGTCGGTTTCTGAAAAATATTACTTTAAAGCTCACCAATTTTCAGTACCAATGTATCCAGGAAGCTAATATTCTATGTGCAGTAAATTGAAGATCAGCATTCGCAAGTTTGTAAATAGTGTTGAGCGAATCAAAATTAAACTAATTAATTTTGATCCGAATTTCAGGAAAAATTGTATTCACCACAAAGCTGAATTTCCAGGCACTGCATGGTAACTAATACATTTTTCCTGAAATGGCGGTAAAGAAAAACATACTGACCTCAACTATTTGTTAGCGGAGAGGCCATCTTGATTGAAGAAAATGTGCCAAAATAGTCCCTGATTTACAAAAGATATAGAATATAACTTTATTAGACTATTAGACTTTATTAGACTATTCTTACACATTAATAGCTACCGTTGTATCATGTGGTGTCAGTTGGTATCACACACAAGGTATCACACTTGCTAAGTTTTGATTTTATAACTACCTGAAATCAAGGACTGTTTTTATGCTCACCCTATATTTTCAGACTTCTTGCTATCTCACAGTTTATATGCAGTCTATGTAGCTTAGATATTTTTAAACAATATTTTCCTACTGTTGCTAATTTTGTGTGTATTTACTCAGCCTGTGAACAAGGTTCGTGAGGGACCCAAATGTTAGCCAAAATATTCTGAGACGCTGGATGAATAAATAAAAGAAAGATACATTAATTGCACCTTATGAGTGCCGTGGTTATTATTATTGAAAGTGTCTCTGTTCCCCGGGTCAACCCTATACAACCAGGCATATAGCCTGCTAGGGTTGCTGACACTGATTACAATAATACCAATATTTTAACTGTAGATAGTGGCGGGCTTACACAGTTTAAGCACCGCTCCAATGATGCCCCTGATGCTCCACAATGACGCCCCTCTCCTTCAAATCCAACACCTCCCTTTAGATTGACAAAGCTAACCTCCACCTCTGGTCTAGCATTGAGATCTTGCGTTTGCGTACCAGCTATATACAACGGCGCGTATTCACAACATTGTCAGCTTCATCCCGATGAGTGAAGATAGATACTGTGCATGCGCCATTCATGACACTGGACCCAGAAATGGTGGCCACGTGTGCAGTATGCACCTTTGATCATAGGGATGAAGCTGAAGATGTTGTGAATATGTTCTAGACAAGTGTGCAGGCTGTCAATCTAGAGGGAGGGGGTGTGATTTGAAGGAGAGGAGCATCAGTATGGCGTACCAGGGGCGTTGCTGGAGTGTTGCTTGAACCGCATAAGCCCACCTCCAATAGCTCATTAGCATATTTACAATAGTGCAGATTTCTTTACAATTATACTACTCATTGATAACATATAGGTATCATTTTTGTTATCCCTAGTTGTATATGGTTGATCTGGGTGACAGAGCCTTTTGAAGTATTGTGGAGTTTATTCTACCACAGAGCATGAGCCTTATTGACGTGAGCATGCTGACCAGAATATTACAAATGCTGGGACAGTGTCCTGTTCATAGTCTTTGCCTACAAAAGAGAGAAAGCCCTCATATTGTTAAAAAGTGCACTCATTCAGAGATCTTGAGCACATAGTCAAAAGTCCAGGGCATGTGTCCTTGGTACCCAGAGCTATTGATGACAACTAGAGTTGAGAGGACACCTGGATGTTCAGGTTCGGCAGGTTTCTGCCGAACTTGAAAAAAAAGTTTGGGACCCGAACTTGACCCCAAACCCCATTGAAGTCAATGGGGACCTGAACTTTTGGGAACTAAAATGGCTCTAAAATAGTCCTGGAAAGCGCTAGAGGGCTGCAAAAGGCATCAAAATATGCTTAAGAGCATGACAACTGCAAACAAATGTGGATAGGGAAATGACTTAAAATAACATAAAATACAGAAAAATTAAAAATAACAATCTGGATCTAGGAGTAGAAGGTTGAGGAGGCGGTGGATGGGTGGATGTGGTGGTGTAGGTTGACGTGGCGGTGTAGGTGTATGCGGCGGTGAAGGAGGAATAGGTAGCCAACACTGATTGCCTCATAGTTAGCGTTCACAAAGCAAAGTAAAAAGTGGTTAAGTATGTTAAAAATAATTAACCGCCAATATAAACCCTGATGTAGGGTATTGCACTCTATATATTTTTTTTTTACTCTATATGACAGCGGTATTTGTGGCCTAAATGTGAGTCACCTATTCAAGTGTAATCCCAGATGTGCAGTATATCAGAGGGATTTTTCACCACAGTATCCTAAAAGCCTTATTTGTGGCCTAAATGTGACAGTCACTTATGCACGTCTAATCCCAGATGTTCAGTATATTAGAGGGTTTTTTCACCCCAGTAACCAAAAAGCCGTATTTATGGCCTAAATGTGACAGTCACTTACGCACGTGTAATAATCCCAGATGTGCAGTATATTAGAGGGTTTTTTCACCCTAACTAAAAAGCTGTATTTCTGTCCTAAATGTGACAGTCACTTATGCACATGTAATCCCATATGTGCAGTATATCAGAGGCTTTTTTCACCCCAGTATGTCAAAGCTGTATTTCTGGACTTGCAGATAGCCTGTGCTGGTGCACTATCGTTGCATAAAATGGCTACCGATCATGTATTGATATTGTCTAACTGAAGAAAATAAAGTTTGTTTTCAGTAGTAGTTGGCTCAGGGCAGGCATAAAACAATTGTGCACTGCACCCACAAAACACTTTTGCTGTAGATCGCTGAGTACAAAGACCAGTTCTTGATAATATTTCTCCCTGATCTCTCCCTCACAGCAGCTGCAGCCTCTCCCTACACTAATCAGAGCAGAGTGACGGGCGGCGCTACGTGACTCCAGCTTAAATAGCGGCTGGGTCACATGCTGTAGTTGGCAAATCACATCCATGCCAATAGTAGGCATGGCTGTGATGGCCTTTTGGGGCAAGTAGTATGACGCTTGTTGATTGGCTGCTGTGCAGCCTTTCAAAAAGTGCCATAAAAATCGCCGAACCAGAACCCAAACTTTTACGTAAATGTTCGGGTCCGGCTCTGGGTGTCGAAAACCCTAAAGTTCGGTACGAATCCGAACTTTACAGTTTGGGTTTGCTCAACTCTAAAGACAACATGTAGGCATCAGCTATCAAGCTGAATTTCATGGACTAAGAGTGAGGTGGTGATGCCCATTCTGAAACTTCTGGCTTGGCACCAAGAGAGCTTGTCCATCCCCTGGGTATTGTTCTCTATGGCACAGCTAAAATAAACTAACTATAGTTCAGTTCACTGAATGCATTTAACTCCCTTACATTTAAAGAAAACTATTTTTTTCCTTATTGCACACAGTTGGATGGATACACAAAATAACTTCAAGGTGTTTGTGTTCCATGTTCTGTTCTCACAAAACTAGAAACAAAACTACACAGGCCCATAGAAAATAAAACAATAATAACTAAAGGGAAAAAAATCCTTGTTCTATGAAGGCAACAAATGACATGTCAGTAAGGAGAATACTCTTTAATTTGTTAGTGGTTTCAGGCTTCCCAATCACATGCAAGACTTGAAGTAATGCCTTGTAGTTCTGCTACACTTTTTCTGTGTTAGAGCAAAGCTGGCAACAAATACATGTGTTAAATTGATCTTTTATTTGACATTCTTAGCACATTCAACCAAACTTCTTCAAGTACACTCTTTAAAGATATCTGAAAAAGATTGGAACCTGGATCAATATATCCTACCCACTTTCAAAATCCTTATTTTTTAGACATTGCTTAAAACAAAAACCAGGCTCTTAGTTTTTATCTTTCCATTTGTGTTCTATGTGGAAGACCTCGAAAAGACGAAAACAAATTATAGAACCACCTAAACCCTTCCACTCAACCGGATGAGCTTTAGGTAATGAATTTATCTCACGTTCTATTTATTTTCAATTCCAGTTCAAAGCTTCTATTAGCTCCTTGATCTATAAACATATTTGCTTTTCCATCTCCCACCCAACATGTTCTCATCAAATTCTTTTAACCAAGATCAAAACTCAGGATCCTTTTTATCATATTTAGACCTCTTTCTTCTCTTCTCCTCACATTTCGTAATGTTAAGAAAAAACCCTCAAGCTAATTCGCGGAACATGCAAATTGATCTGCATAAATATGTCAACAATATATTAAAAGTATCAGATTAATGACGTGACAATCTTGGCATTTGGCCATCGGATGATTGAGCAGTGAATGCTGAATGATGTTGCAAATGTGCTTTTTTATTGGACAAACTCATTCACTTCCAGTCACAATTGATATCGTTGGCAGAAAATGTGCTAGCTGTTAATAGCCATGAATAAATGCAAGATGTACAAAGTAAGCAACCTGCTTTCAAGTCCCACATTCTAAATGGAATCATTCTTACATTTTTGGAGTAACTCCCATTTATCATTAAAGTGGCAGGGGATGCATAACACATCACTGTTAAAAAAAAAATACATGTAAATGCATTGACCATTATGAATTCTGAAAAGAGGAGCACAGTTTTTCCTACCAATAGCAATTAAAGGCAAGTCCATAGCAAAACTAAAAGTGCCTTGAGGTAACCAGAAGAAAGTACTCAGAGGATCACCTACTCATAATGTCCACTTTTAACTCCAACCTTCAGTATACAGTAGTTATCATTGTGAACACAGGCAGGAACGTAATTACTATATAGGTGTTGGAGAGGCCAGAGTTGCACCAAAGAACTCAAAGGTCCCTCTGCCACATACAAAGATACCAGTATTGTAAAAGGCACATGGTAGGTGTATATGTGTGTGGGTTGTTATAGATTTTACACCTTTGCTCACAGGTCATATAATTAGCAATGGCTAGCAGGTTATATATAGATTAACTTGGAACAAATGATAGCCTTCAAATCAGCTGAAAAGAGTATTGTCTTCTAATGGAGCTTTTGAGGTTTATATCTGTCTTGCAACCTGGACCCACCAGAGAGATGCTTGGTACTCTGGTAGGTCAGTCAGACATTGAACAAATAATTTTGACTTAGAAAAGTATTTTATATAACCACCAGCTTTTCCAGGACAGCGTATATTTTTCATGCCCCTCTTATTCTTTATAAAGAGCACAATTATTTTCTTTAAACATAAATCGTAGAACTGATCAAATCAATTATAAACTAATTGGATTCATTACAAAAATTCTGCTGCTAAAATAATCCATAACTTTGCCGATTTGCTTTGAACGATTCATGCAAAACGGCAACAGGAAGGATAAAAATGGAGGAACACAGCAATTCCAAGTTTCTACAATTCATAAGTGTTTTATAGGTTTATTGCCAGCACCTTCAACACTAGCATCAATAGCATACATTCTGCTGCAAACACATTTTATCACATCAATATACCATACATTATCAGTGAATATATTGTGCTGCAAGAACAGCATTTCGGCCGAACTTCCCGGAAATGTTCGGGTTCGGGATCCGAACCCGATCCGAACTTCGTCCCGAACCCGAACCCCATTGAAGTCAATGGGGACCCAAACTTTTCGGCACTAAAAAGGCTGTAAAACAGCCCAGGAAAGGGCTAGAGGGCTGCAAAAGGCAGCAACATGTAGGTAAATCCCCTGCAAACAAATGTAAATAGGGAAATGAATTAAAATAAAAATAAAATAAATAAAAATTAACCAATATCAATTGGAGAGAGGTCCCATAGCAGAGAATCTGGCTTCACGTCACCCACCACTGGAACAGTCCATTCTCAGATATTTAGGCCCCGGCACCCAGGCAGAGGAGAGAGGTCCCGTAACAGAGAATCTGGCTTCATGTCAGCAGAGAATCAGTCTGCATGTCATAGCAGAGAATTAGGCTTCTCGTCAACCACCACTGCAACAGTCCATTGTCATATATTTAGGCCCAGCACCCAGGCAGAGGAGAGAGGTCCCGTAACAGAGAATCTGTCTTCATGTCAGCAGAGAATCAGTCTGCATGTCATAGCAGAGAATCAGGCTTCACGTCAGCCACCACTGCAACAGTCCATTGTCATATATTTAGGCCCAGCACCCAGGCAGAGGAGACAGGTCTCGTAACAGAGAATCTGTCTTCATGTCAGCAGAGAATCAGTCTGCATGTCATAGCAGAGAATCAGGATTCACGTCAGCCACCACTGCAACAGTCCATTGTCATATATTTAGGCCCAGCCCCCAGGCAGAGGAGAGAGGTCCCGTAACAGAGAATCTGTCTTCATGTCAGCAGAGAATCAGTCTGCATGTCATAGCAGAGAATCAGGCTTCACGTCAGCCACCACTGTAACAGTCCATTGTCATATATTTAGGCCCAGCACACAGGCAGAGGAGAGAGGTCCCGTAACAGAGAATCTGGCTTCATGTCAGCAGAGAATCAGTCTGCATGTCATAGCAGAGAATCAGGCTTCACGTCAGCCACCACTGCAACAGTCCATTGTCATATATTTAGGCCCCGGCACCCAGACAGAGGAGAGGTTCATTCAACTTTGGGTAGCCTCGCAATATAATGGTAAAATGAAAATAAAAATAGGATTAAATGAGGAAGTGCCCTGGAGTACAATAATATATGGTTAAGGGGAGGTAGGTAATGTCTAATCTGCACAAGGGATGGACAGGTCCTGTGGGATCCATGCCTGGTTCATTTTTATGAACGTCAGCTTGTCCACATTGGCTGTAGACAGGCGGCTGCGTTTGTCTGTAATGACGCCCCCTGCCGTGCTGAATACACGTTCAGACAAAACGCTGGCCGCCGGGCAGGCCAGCACCTCCAAGGCATAAAAGGCTAGCACTGGCCACGTGGACAATTTAGAGACCCAGAAGTTGAATGGGGCTGAACCATCAGTCAGTACGTGGAGGGGTGTGCACACGCACTGTTCCACCATGTCAGTGAAATATTGCCTCCTGCTAACACGTTGCGTATCAGGTGGTGGTACAGTTAGCTGTGGCGTGTTGACAAAACTTTTCCACATCTCTGCCATGCTAACCCTGCCCTCAGAGGAGCTGGCAATGACACAGCTGCCTTGGCGACCTTTTGCTCCTCCTCTGTCTTGGCCTTGGGCTTCCACTTGTTCCCCTGTGACATTTGGGAATGCTCTCAGTAGCGCGTCTACCAACGTGCGCTTGTACTCGCGCATCTTCCTATCACGCTCCAGTGCAGGAAGTAAGGTGGGCACATTGTCTTTGTACCGTGGATCCAGCAGGGTGGCAACCCAGTAGTCCGCACACGTTAAAATGTGGGCAACTCTGCTGTCGTTGTGCAGGCACTGCAGCATGTAGTTTCTCATGTGTGCCAGGCTGCCCAGGGGTAAGGACAAGCTGTCCTCTGTGGGAGGCGTATCGTCATCGTCCTGCGTTTCCCCCCAGCCATGCGTTGGGTGTCACCCCGCTGTGACCATGCTTCATCCTCATCCTCCTCCACCTCCTCCATATCCTCGTCCTCCTAGTCCTCCAGTAGTGGGCCCTGGCTGGCCACATCTGTACCTGGCCTCTGCTGTTGCAAAAAAACCTCCCTCTGAGTCACTTCGAAGAGACTGGCCTGAAAGTGCTAAAAATGACCCCTCTTCCTCCTTCTCCTCCTCCTCCTGGGCCACCTCCTCTTCCATCATCGCCCTAAGTGTTTTCTCAAGTAGACATAGAAGTGGTATTGTAACGCTGATAACGGCGTCATCGTCACTGGCCATGTTGATGGAGTACTCGAAACAGCGCAACAGGGCACACAGGTCTCGCATGGAGGCCCAGTCATTGGTGGTGAAGTGTGTTCCGCAGTGCGACTGACCCGTGCGTGTTGCAGCTGAAACTCCACTATGGCCTGCTGCTGCTCGCACACTCTGTCCAGCATGTGCAAGGTGGAATTTCACCTGGTGGGCACGTCGCATATGAGGCGGTGAGCGGGAAGGCCGAAGTTACGCTGTAGCGCAGACAGGCGAGCAGCGGCAGGATGTGAACGCCGGAAGCGCGAACAGACGGCCCGCACTTTATGCAGCAGCTCTGACATGTCGGGGTAGTTGTGAATGAACTTCTGCACCACCAAATTTAGCACATGCGCCAGGCAAGGGATGTGCGTCAAACCGGCTAGTCCCAGAGCTGCAACGAGATTTCGCCCATTATCGCACACCACCAGGCCGAGCTTGAGGCTAACCGGCAGCAACCACTCGTCGGTCTGTTGTTCTCTACCACGCCACAACTCCTGTGCAGTGTGGGGCCTGTCCCCCAAACATATGAGTTTCAGAATGGCCTGCTGACGTTTACCCCGGGCTGTGCTGAAGTTGGTGGTGAAGGTGTGTGGCTGACTGGATGAGCAGGTGGTAGAAGAGGAGGAGGAAGCTGAGTAGGAGGAGGTGGCAACAGGAGGCAAAGAATGTTGCCCTGCGATCCTTGGCGGCAGAAGGACGTGCGACAAACAGCTCTCCGCCTGGGGCCCAGCTGCCACTACATTTACCCAGTGTGCAGTTAGGGAGATATAGCGTCCCTGGCCGTGCTTACTGGTCCACGTATCTGTGGTTAGGTGGACCTTGCTACAGATGGCGTTGCGCAGTGCACACTTGATTTTATCCGATACTTGGTTGTGCAGGGAAGGCACGGGTCTCTTGGAGAAGTAGTGCCTGCTGGGAACAACATACTGTGGGACAGCAAGCGACATGAGCTGTTTGAAGCTGTCTGTGTCCACCAGCCTAAATGACAGCATTTCAGAGGGCCAGTAGTTTAGAAATGCTGGCATTCAGGGCCAGGGATCGAGCGTGGCTAGGTGGGAATTTACGCTTTCTCTCAAATGTTTGTGAGATGGAGAGCTGAACGCTGCCGTGTGACATGGTTGAGATGCTTGGTGACGGAGGTGGTGGTGTTGGTGGTACATCCCCTGTTTGCTGGGCGGCAGGTGCCAACGTTCCTCCAGAGGCGGAGGAAGAGGCCGAGGCGGCAGCAGCAGAAGAGGCCGAGGCGGCAGCAGCAGAAGAGGCCGAGGCGGCAGCAGCAGAAGAGGCCGAGGCGGCAGCAGCAGAAGAGGTAGCAGGGGGAGCCTGAGTGACTTCCTTGGTTTTAAGGTGTTTACTCCACCGCAGTTCATGCTTTGCACGCAGGTGCCTAGTCATGCAGGTTGTGCTAAGGTTCAGAACGTTAATGCCTCGCTTCAGGCTCTGATGGCACAGCGTGCAAACCACTCGGGTCTTGTCGTCAGCACATTGTTTGAAGAAGTGCCATGCCAGGGAACTCCTTGAAGCTGCCTTTGGGGTGCTCGGTCCCAGATGGCGGCGGTCAGTAGCAGGCGGAGTCTCTTGGCTGCAGGTGTTCTGCTTTTGCCCACTGCTCCCTCTTTTGCTACGCTGTTGGCTCGGTCTCACCACTGCCTCTTCCTCCGAACTGTGAAAGTCAGTGGCACGACCTTCATTCCATGTGGGGTCTAGGACCTCATCGTCCCCTGCATCGTCTTCCACCCAGTCTTCCTCCCTGACCTCCTGTTCAGTCTGCACATTGCAGAAAGACGCAGCAGTTGGCACCTGTGTTTCGTCATCATCAGAGACGTGCTGAGGTGGTATTCCCATGTCCTCATCATCAGGAAACATAAGTGGTTGTGCGTCAGTGCATTCTATGTCTTCCACCGCTGGGGAAGGGCTAGGTGGATGCCCTTGGGAAACCCTGCCAGTGGAGTCTTCAAACAGCATAAGAGACTGCTGCATAACTTGAGGCTCAGACAGTTTCCCTGGTATGCATGGGGGTGATGTGACAGACTGATGGGCTTGGTTTTCAGGCGCCATCTGTGCGCTTTCTGCAGAAGACTGGGTGGGAGATAATGTGAACGTGCTGGATCCACTGTCGGCCACCCAATTGACTAATGCCTGTACCTGCTCAGGCCTTACCATCCTTAGAACGGCATTGGGCCCCACCATATATCGCTGTAAATTCTGGCGGCTACTGGGACCTGAGGTAGTTGGTACACTAGGACGTGTGGATGTGGCAGAACGGCCACGTCCTCTCCCAGCACCAGAGGGTCCACTAACACCACCACGACCATGTCCACGTCCGCGTCCCTTACTAGATGTTTTCCTCATTGTTATCATTCACCACAACAACAAAAATATTATTTGGCCCAATGTATTGAATTAAAATTCAGGTCATTTTTTACAGACACCTAACACTATCTGGCTATCTATTTAGGTACCGTATTACACTAATACAGGCACAGCAGTAACCACAGATTTAGCTGAATATAAATTTGAGGCCTAGTATTTAGGCGCTGGGTGACAGGTATACGTTTACGGACTGAATTCGACTTGGAAATGTACAGTAGCGTGTGTGTGTGAAGTTATACAGAATGACCCTATGTGCACCTTGAATCTTATATACCCTTTTAGGGATAGATTTAAAATAGCTCTGATTCAGCAGAAACCACTAAATTAGGAAATTGCTAAATTGGGAATTGTATTTCAACCCAGAACAAAAACTGTGCTTTGACGGACACTAAATAACTTGACCAGACACAACAGTACATCAGTAACGACAGATTTAGCTGGATATAAATTTGAGGCCTAGTATTTAGGCGCTGGGTGACGGGTATAGGTCCTCATAATAAAATGTCTGATAAACAGAAGTGTAAAACGAAAACCCATGCCTTATCATCCAAGTGTCAGAATGTGGGTGGCTGTAAAAGTGCAACAGCAGTAGTAGTAGTGGTAGTAGTAGCAGCATCAGGCCACAGTTCTCACTGGCTTCCAATAGGTACCACATTATTATAGAGGACAAAGAGGATGACATTGTGGACTGGAATGGCTCAGTCCACAGCAGGATAACATTTAGGTCACCTCTGAGTCTGAAATTGCTCCTTGGAGCCAGGGGTCACAATATTCCTTCTGCTCGAGGGAATCGGGACCTGTATGTGGACCCACTGGACTGACCTCTGGGTAGTACGAGACAGCCAGAGGGTGCTGGGAGGCCAGAGGCTCATCAGACGGAAGCGTATTCAGGGTACAAAGGCTGAGATCAAATCAGGCAGCAATGAGGCAAAGTCCATGAATGTAGTCCTGGGTTAGGAGCAGGCAGAAAATAGGAAAAGTCAGTTGCTTGGAGGTTTTATTCATTGCACATAATAGACAGGCAGCAACAAACTCTTGGATATCTTTCTACATGGATGGCCGCCAGTACCATTGAGTGATGAATCTGGATGTTTTTTTGCTGACCTGTGACTTTTGAGGAATGACCCCAGTGTAAAACCCGTCTCCTGAGAGACTCAGCAACAAAAGTCTGGGATCTCAGATAACTTGATAAGGGAGACAGAAATCTTTGCAGGATCAATGATGTGCTGAGGCTCTTTCTCCTGATCAGTAGAGTCAAAGGACCTGGAAAGAGCATCTGCTTTGGTGTTCTTATCTGCAGCACGGAAGTAAAGAATGAAATCAAATAGGTATGATTCTTCTGGTCAGTATAAATCACCACAGAATGAGCCACTTCCTCCAGAAGGTACCGCCATTCCTTCAATGCCATCTTAATGGCCAACAACTCTTTGTCCCCAATCAAGTACATGCGCTCAAGAGCGGAGAATGCCCTGGAAAAGAAGGCACAGGTTGTCATCTTAAACCGAGGAAGACTTTTGTGAAAGCACCTCCCCAGCTCCAATAGACGATGCATCCACCTCCAGAAAAAAATGCTTACTGGCATCAAGGCAATGGATTATCGGAGCCATAGAGACGGCCTGCTTCAAGGCTTGAAAGGTCGATTCAGCCTCTGCTGTCCAACTCTTGGGATTCACACCCTTGCGGGTCAAGGCTGAGATGGGAGCTGTCAGGGAAGAGAAGTGCAGCACGAGCTGGCGCTAGTAGTTGGCAAACCCCAAGCAATTTTAAATTGCCTTTAGGCCAGAAGGACGAGGTCACTTCTAAATCACAGACAGCTCCTCAGGATCCATCTGCAGGCCAGTATCATATATTATGTACCACAGAAATGGAAGCGAGGACTGTTCGAAAATACATTTTTCGAATTTGCCGTACAGATGATTCTATCTTAATCTTTGCAAAACTAAATGTGGGAGACCAAATCTGGGGAGCAAACAAGAATGTCATTGAGATATACACTGTGAAAAAGTAGGGTGGCTCACCTGTACACTGTATGGAAAGGGTGCACTGATCTCAGTGACTCACCCTGTCACTACATAAAATTTAAAATAAAATGGAAGAGGTAGGCACTCCACTTATAGAATTACTCTGAGAAACAATTTATTCATAGGCTGAGTAAATAATAATACATAATTATGAAATAATGAAAAAAAAATGAAAAAAATATAATTTTTTTCAGATAATTTTTAAGCAAATCCACAATAACTGTAATAAAAACACAATAACTGTAATAAAAATCTTAATACATATGGGGCACAATTATAAATAAATAGATAAATAATCAATTAGTTGAGATAAAAAGCAATAGGCTGGGCAGCACTGCAAACAAGGTAGAAACTGGAGTGCCAGCGGCCACGGAAGCGATCCAACATCCAGATTAATATAAAAAAATAAAAATTCCTCGGCACTTCTAAAAAATAAATAATGTGTTTATTACACCAGGTGCGACGTTTCAGTCCTCTCAATGGAACCTTTTTCAAGCAATGCCAATGGGTTGAAATAGACATCTGAAAGTCCATCTAATTCACTCTGTGTTCAAGGTGTATTTTAAACACAATAGCAGTTCATATCTTAGATATCTCCTTATTTATATAAGTATAAGCGGCATCTCTCACATCAGCGGCAATTGATAAGTGCCACCTGTTGTATTGTATTTGTTTTGCTTGATGTCAAATAATTCCACTGTAATTGTGCACATGGGTTTTGTCTCTTTTAGTCAACACCAACTGGACTGTAATATGTCCTTCTATTGAACAGGTATTGGTTATATGTTGATTATATCCACTGAAGGCATAAAAGTCACTTGTTACATGTTGTGAAGCATTTCCATATATTCCCATGTATGGGGTTTCGTACAGTTGTCCAATAACCAATGTTTCAACTGAATACTCTATGCAAAATATTACGGTAGCTGTGTTAATTATTTCAGCGTAATATGTACACAAATCAAATCTATATCCTTACTCATGGTTTTGTTGTTAAGGGATAGAGGCCTAGTGCCTGCCATGGCGTCCCACGTGGTCTCAGGCACTGCAACCTTACCTCAGAATCTTCCCTCCTGCCTGCGAGTAATAGACTCAGCTCGTTCACTTGTGCAAGGTGACGTGTACATTTGTAGGAGGCACAATCAGTGTGCCACGTGGTATATAGAAGCCAGTAGCCAGTCTTTCAGCTTCAGATGAGAACAATCCTGGACTGCTCCATATATTGTTTAAGCTTGATTATAGATAACAGTTCATCTTACAGTGTCCATACGTAGGGGGCAAATAAACACCAAACGCATTTCGGAACATTCACTGTTCCTTCCTCAGTGGTCAAGCCCCCATGTCATCTGTAGTGACTTTAAATGCGCTCTGTGCATGGTTCTAGGAGGCAGGGACGGCCGAGGTGTGCTCGCATCATCAGCGCACCCGGCGTCGCCCGTTCCTGTGGTAACCACACTGGGGCTGAGTGCCGAGCTGATCACTCGGCGCTCGGCTGTATTAGAACTCAGGAGTCATGTGATGCTGGCCACATCACATAACTCCACTAGCGCCCTATTTAAACAGGCAATCTGCTGGCCACAGATTTCCTGTTATTGAGGTCCTTCCTGCAATATACTTACCTGATTTGTTGGTCCTGCTTGTCTTCTGATTACCTGTCCATCTCATCCCTTGGTCTTGGCGTTTCCTCCTGGTTCTGACTCCGGTCTCTCCTGACGATCCTCCGCTTGCTCCTCTGGTACCGTGCTGCTCTCTTGATTTCTGACTCGGCTTGTTTGACTACTCTGTTGCATGTATTGTCTGTCTTCCCTGCACTTATCCTAGCTGAGGGTTTGTCGACCAGTTTTCCCTTGTCACTAGGACTTGCGAGGCAAGTAGGCAGGGACAGGGGCACGGGTTGAGCTCAGTGGTCACTATCCCACCCCCTATGTGTGTGACAGAATAATAGGCCCAAGTTACCACTGTTACCAAGAATCTTTTGGTTACCCTGACGGAGTATGTCAGAGCAGAGTGCCTTCACTCCACATTCATCATATGGAGCCCCAGATTAAGCTTGCAGAACCATTTTCTGGTGACCGTAAAAAGTTTATTTCTTTCAAAGAAAACGTTAAGCTTTATTTCAGATTGCGGATAGACAGTTATGGCGGCTCACTTCTAGTAGTAAAATGGCGGCGGTGCTCTGTCCGGTAAAGTTTACCCAAAGCTTCGGAAGTGGTGCAATAAATAGAATAGAATAAATGGACGGCACTCACAACAAGTGGGGTCTATGGATACTATTTATTAGATAGGTTGTAAAAATAGGGTTATTAAAAATAACAGATGGTAGTTAACATGTGATTTTATATTATTTTTTAAAAATTTAAATATATGATTTTTGGTAAAAGTTAGGATGTGCGCACTCCTTAAAGAAATGAATTTAAATAGGTGAATAAATAAGTATTATAATATAATCAAAAAGTTCATATAATCAAAAATTACATGTGTCCAATGACTGTCACAAAATGTAGTTCAATGTGAGCCGTTGGACGATCCAGATAGTGGCCGCTCTAAATGCAGGGTAGTTGGTGATCCCTTGTTGTAATAGATGGTTATAAATAGTTATAAATATAAGTATAAATGATTGTTGGCTTCTAAATGTCTGTGCTCTCTTTAGGAGCTTTGACTTGTATTTAGGCCGGATCGCAGGTGCCGAACTCGTGGAAATTACACGCGCACCTCTTCTCCCACTTTTCACACACTGATAGCAACACAGCAGGAGAAATGCTAGCACAGGCTTCCAGTATCCGTAGTTTCAGGTGCTGCACATCTCGTATCTTCACAGCATATGCTGGAAGCCTGTGCTAGCATTTCTCCTGCGGTGTTGCTATCAGTGTGTGAAGAGTGGGAGAAGAGGGTTGCATTGACAATCCAACACAATGGGCAGCACATTGAAAACATTTTATAAGTGGTCATAAACTTGTAAATAACTCATGAAAGAATAAAGTTACGTTAAAAACAAGCACAACATTGTTTTTCTTGTGAAATTCCCAATAAGTTTGATGTGTCACATGACCCTCTTCCTATTGAAAAAACAAAAGTTGGATTCAAAGTGGCCGACTTCAAAATGGCCGCCACAGTCACCACCCATCTTGAAAAGTTTCCAACCTCACATATACTAATGTGCCACAAACAGGAAGTTAATATCACCAACCATTCCCATTTTATTAAGGTGTATACATATAAATGGCCCACCCTGTAGAATGATGCCCATATTTTTCTTATAGACAATACATAAAAATGCCAAAGTGGATGTGCATCCTAATCTAAATGTTTTATATATCTAAATCTACATAGCCAACAATAAAATTCATAAAACATAAAAATCACCCAAAAAGATAGTTACGGTTTTGATGCGGTTCTCATGTGTTTTTTTGTTAAAAAGGTTTCAAAATGGATATGGATAATCATATTAGTATATTTTTTCTTTTCTGAATATATAGCTAATAGTAAACTATATAACATCATCCTAAAGAAATATATGCGGTTTTAATGCAAATTCATGTCATTTTTTTTAGAGAAAGGGGGCATGGGAATTCTAGATGGAATTCAGTTTCTAGAAGTGAAGATGTATGGGTGAGGGCTTTCTGCCAAGGGGGGACCGAGCACCATTAATTGGTACAAAACTCGGTCCTCTGTTGGCGAGGGGCACCCACCCAGGACTATAAGAAACTGAACAGTTCCAGTTCGGCATTCAAGCCCACATGTAAGATTGAGTTGAATTCAAATATGTGTCTTGATTTTATTCAAGACATTCTACTTATATGGTTTGTCTACTGTTTCTTAGGCAGCATATGTTATTCCAGTTGGATCTTTATTATGTGTTTGTTTGAAGTGGTTAGATAGCTACTGTTTTTCACGCCCGTTCTTAATGTTCGCAATACGTTAAGAAATTCTCTTTTTAACAGTCTGTTTTGTTCTGCCAATGTACTGTCTATTACATGGGCATTGAATTATGTATATGACATCATAGAATCACATGTTAAGAAGGAGAGTTGAGTGAACACCTGGATGTTCGGGTTCGAGAAGTTCGGCCAAACTTTCCAAAAATGTTCGGGTTCGGGATCCGAACTCGACCCGAACTTCGCCCCGAACCCGAACCCCATTGAAGTCAATGGGGACCCAAACTTTTTGGCACTAAAAAGGCTGTAAAATAGCCCAGGAAAGGGCTAGAGGGCTGCAAAAGGGAGCAAAATGTAGGTAAATCCCCTGCAAACAAATGTGGATAGGGAAACGAATTACCAATATCAATTGGAGAGAGGTCCCATATCAGAGAATCAGACTTCATGTCACCTAGCACTGGAACAGGCCACTGTCAGATATTTTTAGGCCCCGGCACCCAGACAAAGGAGAGAGGTCCCATAGCAGAGAATCAGGCTTCATGTCATAGCAGAGAATCAGGCTTCATGTCACCCACCACTGGAACATGCCACTGTAAGATATTTTTAGGCCCCGTCACCCAGACAGAGGAGAGAGGTCCCATAGCAGAGAATCAGGCTTCATGTCACCCACCACTGGAACATGCCACTGTCAGATATTTTTAGGCCCCATCACCCAGACAGAGGAGAGAGGTCTCATAGCAGAGAATCAAGCTTCATGAAGCTGTCCTCTGTGGGAGGTGTATCGTCATCGTCCTCCGTTTCTCCCCAGCCACGCACCAGTGATAGGCCCGAGCTGCGTTGGGTGCCACCCCGCTGTGAACATGATTCATCCTCATCCTCCTCCACCTCCTCCTCATCCTCGTCCTCCTCGTCCTCCAGTAGTGGGCCCTGGCTGGCCACATTTTTACCTGGCCTCTGCTGTAGCACAAAACCTCCCTCTGAGTTACTTCTAAGAGACTGGCCTGAAAGTGCTAAAAATGTCCCTTCTTCCTACTCCTCCTCCTCCTGGGCCATATCCTCTTCCAACATCGCCCTAAGTGTTTTCCCAAGGAGACATAGAAGTGGTATTGTAACGCTGATAACGGCGTCATCGCCACTGGCCATGTTGGTGGAGTACTCGAAACAGCGCAACAGGGCACACAGGTCTCACATGGAGGCCCAGTCATTGGTGGTGAAGTGGTGCTGTTACGCAGTCCGACTGCCCCTTGCGTGCTCCTGTTTTTGCTGAGTAAATCCCTGCTTAATCTCGCCATAACAGCAGCTGCATCCTCTCCCTACACTGATCAGAGCAGAGTGACGTGTGGCGCTACGTGACTCCAGCTTAAATAGAGGCTGGGTCACATGCTGCACTGGCCAATCACAGCCATGCCAATAGTAGGCATGGCTGTGATGGCCTCTTGGGGCAAGTAGTATGACGCTTGTTGATTGGCTTGTTGATTGCCTTTCAAAAAGCGACAAGAAAGCGCCGAACACCGAACCCGAACTTTTACGCATATGTTCGGGTTCGGGTCCGTGTCACGAACACCCCAAAATTTGGTACGAACCCAAACTATACAGTTCGGGTTCGCTCATCCCTATTAAGAAGTATTTTATTGCATGTACATGTGTTTTAGTTGTAGATTCTACTTTCATCGTTCTTTTCTAAAAAAAAATTGTAATTTTGCAATTAGTGCATCTCCCACATCTGTGGAATCCAGTAATGCCTGCCCACTTTTGAAAGGATATGTTCTTTTTATAATTTTTCTTAATGGAAGAGGCTATTTTGAGGCCCACATTTGGGGCTCTAGTGAATGTTATTTGTAGGACACTGGAAACTAGTGGGCCTATAGTTTTAAGGATATAATGCCAATGTTTTTTGATAATTTTTTGAATATTTTTGTATTGTGTGCTGTACAGTAAGATCATTCTTACTGTTTCCTCTTCCCATTTATTTGGAGGGGTGATGTTGTCTTTAAAGAAATTTACCCTCTCCATATTCCGTACTTTAGTCAATGCATCATCAATTTCTGACTGTGTATATGTTTTCTTTAAAAATTGTTGTTGAATTTTTCGGCTTCTTTTTCAAAGGTCTCTACTTTTTGTACAATTGCATTTAATACACCAAAATTGTCCTAATGGGGAATTCAAGAGCCATCCTGGCATATGGCAGCTATTATATGAAATATAGCTAACTTTTGATAAGTATTACAAATTTGATGTTCATTTCCTACTGTAATTTATAGGTCTAAAAATTCTATACATTGCTTATGTTTGATGTGAATTGTAAACAAGGTTGTCTTTAATATTGATTGGACCCTGGACAAAAATTTACTTGGGCCCCCTGGATCCCGCCCTCCCACACCTTAGCAGGCAATCACGCCCTCCACCACAACACACACACACAACAAATCTATACATGTGGTAGAGTCCAGTGAATGACTGTAAATACTTCCAGTTCTGAAGACTCCAGTGGCTCAGGATCAGTGCCCTGGGCAGCTGGGCTCAGGGCTGGAAGTGGGCACCGCTCTGCAGGAAGGAGACCAGGGCTCGGCTCACCTTAGTGTTACAGTGCACCTCAGCACCCCACAATATGCAGTATAGCACCCTATAGTATACAGCACCACACAGTATGCAGTATAGCACCCCACACTATACAGTACCCCACAGTATATAGTAGAGCAGTATAGCAGCCCACAGTATACAGCACCCCACAGTATACAACACCTCACAGTATACAGTAGAGCAGTATAGCACCTCACCGTATACAGCACCCCAAACTATACACGATACAGCACCCCACACTATACAGTACAGCAGTATAGCACTCCACACTATACAGCACCCACAGTATACAGTATACAGCCCCCCACAGTATACAGTACAGCAGTATAGCACAATATACAGCACCCACAGTATACAGGCCCCCCACACTATATACAGGCCCCCCACACTATATACAGGCCCCACACAGTATACAGGCCCCCACAGAGTATACAGCCCCTCACAGTATACAGCACCCCACTATACAGTAGTTTACAGTATATTAGCATAACAGCCCCTGTCACCTTTTTCTGATGTAATCTTCACAAAAAAAGCTCCAAACTTCTACAGCAACACTCCTGGTAGGACCTGTGATGACCTCATAGTCATGTGACCAGTAATATTGCTAGGTCGCTGGTCACATGGTGATGATGTCATTAAGGTCCTAATCACATTCACAGCTCTAACAGTACGATGCCTGGACTCAGTGCCGACAGGCATGGCATGGCATCACCCCCTGTGTAGCTGACAGCCTGACACCCAGGGCAGTGGCTAGCAGGGCTCAAGAGGCAGCTGCAGGGTTAATTGTGTGTATCACAGTGCCCTGTCAGAGGTCAGGTGCTGGCAGGCAGCAGGGGGCCAGTATGTATGCACCTGTTGGTATACTCTAACTTCAAGCGTCCCCATCACCATAGGAATGCCTCTGTGTTAGAATATACCATCGGATTTGAGTTTTCACGATCTAACTCAGATCCAATGGTGTATTCTAACCACCAGGCGTTCCCATGGTGACAGGGACGCTTGTGGTGAGGAGTATACCAAAGGGGTTTAACTGTACTGTTTGGAGCAAAAAAAAAATAATATTCAAAAAAATGTCAAAACGAATATATTCGCTATAGTGCTATATATTAGGTTTTTTTTTAGAATATTCGTCTTTTTTCAACATCTAAAGTCATGATTCCTCCCTGCTTCTTGCTTGTGGGCCAATGACTCATTGCCCACAAGCATTTTAATCAGGGAGGAATCATTTGTTCAGATGGAAAAAATGATGAATATTTGATATATCGAATATATAGCAGTATATTCGTAATATTCGCAAATTATCAAAGTTGCGATATTCGCGATTAATATTCGCTATTCGAATATTCACGCTCAAAGAGTCAACACTAATTTTCTATAGTTCAAATTATTTGTGTGGTATCCTTTATATATGACATCGTCTTTTATACTGTAGGTTGCAGTAAATTGTCAATATATTGGGATAAATTTGAAGTGAGAGAATTGATCCCAGAAATAAATGGGACAGGACTGTCCCCAATGAAGCATCTGTCCAGACCACCAATCAATAACAGCTTCATGGACACAGAGCCATGGAAGTCGCAGTAGGAGAGGATGGGACAGACTGTAATTTTACAGGTTCAGTAATAAATTCTATGGACTCGGATAGAGCCCTTCCATCGATGGATGATACATCAGAGTTCTCTGCAGGCCTCAAACAGGAATTGGATGACAATCCCTTAGGCCTTGTTGCAGGAAGTTCCCTGCTGAAGATAACGGATGAAATGCTCAGTCAGTTCACCACACTAATAATTATGTATCACTGCCTGTTAAATAAATAAAAATAATAAATCCTTATTCGAAATTCTAGTGTAAAAAGGGCAAAACAATGGTTTCTCTTATTTCAGAGACAGTCAATAGTGGGATGTTATGGAAGGTGGGATACAGCAAATATTCACCCAACTTTCAATACCACCGTCACAACACTGCTGAGGGATGACTTTGTTTGAAAAGGCCCCCCACTACGTGATATGTGTTAATTGATTACACAGTGTGTTGTGACCTGTACATTCCCACACCGAATTAGTGGTCATGACCAGGTGTGTAAAATGTTAACCATCTGTCCCAGTATCCACGTAATATAAACTGGATACCAGTGCTAAGCAGAGAGACTCTCCAATATTTATGGGGTATTCTCACTGCTGGTTCAGTATATCCACTGTGCCTTCCCAATGGAAAGAGTTAAACATCCCACATGTGGTATTGGTAAGCCGCTATCAGGGGGCAACAAATCTAGGAGCCAATGTGTGCTTAGGCTCCAAAGTCACAGAAACAGTGGGATACAGCACAGTAAATAATGCTGTCACATATTCTTATCCTAAAAGGATTAGTGTACTCCGTACTGCGGTGTTAGTAAAGCCGCTAAAGGAGACAATTGGTGAGAAAGAGCATGGTACAGTATGGCTACATAAGCAGAGACTACTCCTCAGCCCGCTCGACGCGTTACTGTGTCCATTGGGACGGACACTTCATCAGGAGCAGGGCAGAGGCTGAGAGTAAAGATGTAGCTATTAAATCGGCGCCAGCGGTAGAAAGCTGCACATCTTTGTGCAGCGCATCTGCACTATGGTGGCCGTGCGCGCCCACCGGATTCTGCTCAATATATACTGCTGCGCCCTAATGGGAGAGGAGAGGGCGCTCTCCGCTTGGACCAATGAGGGTAAGGTGGGCGTGGCTAAACATTGTGCCTCCGTCCATCCCTTAGGCCAAGTGATCGTATGTACTGTATGTCTCTCTTCCTTCATATGTATAATTGGGGGAGCTAAAGGTGGCTGGAAACATAAAACAGGGGGATCAAACTTAACCTAAAAGGAGTAATGAGTGAGACACATCAAAAGGGTTTGGATATAATTGCATATAAGCAGCTCAACCAGCGGACATAAACTGTGGAGCTGTTCATATAACTGGGAGTAAATTAGTACTGAGGATGAAAAGACCCCCATCCAAATAGTAGTAGTTTTTTTTTTTTTCAAAAGGAAAATAGACAGGTTGTGCACCATTATCGGACACCCAGAGGGAATCTAGACTAAATGTGCGTTGGCGGATGCCATCACTGCTGATACATGGTGAAACAGCAGACATCCATACACACATTTGTCGCATTGCATATGACTAATTATTCGGGGCCCCGAGAGGAGGCGATAAGTAAAACGATCGTCAGGCGGCTGCTCCAGACTGGGTCAGTAATATACATGTGATTTAATGTGACTTCTCTTTCTAGCAGCCTCACACTGTCGGGGTGCACAGGAACAACACCGCCTTGCACGGTGATAGTGCTGCGCAGAGTATTGTATTTTGAATGCACGTTTGCTATATGAGCCCCACAGTTTTGATGCTGCTATTTGTCAATATACTAGTCCCTTGTATATTAATGTATTGTATATGTATGTCTAATAAAGGATTTAATTGACAATATTTCCTTGTGTGGTAGCTTTTTGAGCATTATAGGTGATGTCTTGCCTACATATTGTAGGCCGCAGTTACATGTCATAAGGTATATAATTGCTGTGGTTCCTGTAATACAGGACCAGATATCGTACGTTTTCTGAGTCACTGAACAGGTAAAAGTCCTACCTCTTTTAATTGAGTTGCAAGCGACACAACCGCTATACCTAAATGTCCCCTTTTTACAATGGAAGAATTGGCACCCACAGCCATTATGTCAAGGGATACCCAAAGGACAGTATCTTAGGGCAAGGTAAAACTGCTCTGAACTACTTGATTTCAAAAAGACGGCAGATGATCTTAGGGAAAGGTTTTCTGCCCGTGGGTACCCTGATACTACCCTTAGGAATGCATACCATTATGCACGATGTTCTGATCGGGCAACCCTCCTTACTCCAAAAGAAACTAATAACAGAATGAGGTTGTAAGACTAATTGGGACATTTGATGCAGGACACCAAATGGTGAGGGACATCATCACTCGCCATTGGGGTATCTTACGTACAGATCCTGATGTCGGCACTAGTGTTGGCAGCCATTCCTCTATTACATATCGTAGAGACAGAAACATAAGGTAGGACTTTTACCTGTTCAGTGACTCAGAAAACGTACGATATCTGGTCCTTTATTACGTGCAGAACCACAGCAGTTATATACCTTATGACATGTAACTGCGGCCTACAATATGTAGGCAAGAATATACAGGAATTCAAATGAAGAATATGAGAACACCTCAATGATGTCCGCAATAAAAAAGACAGGAGGCAGTGTCAATGTTATACAATTCCAGGGCATTGAACAAGTGAGCAAGTCTTCCAGAGGAGGAGATTTGGACAACAGAGTGCTCAGAAAGGAATTGGAATGGATCTACCGTCTGAATATGGAAAGACCTAAAGGACTTAATGAATTTAGCAGTTTTACATGCTTTATTGATTAATTAGTCACGTGCAATGCGACAAATGTGTGTATGGATGTCTGTTACCACCTCAGCAGTGTTGTGACGGTGGTATTGGAAGTTGGGTGAATATTTGTTGTATCCCACCTTCCATAACATCCCACTATTGCCTGTCTCTGAAATAAGAGAAACCATTGTTTTGCCCTTTTTACACTAGAATTTCCAATATAGATGTATACTTTGTATTTTAAACTGCTTAACTCTGCCTCTCCAACAGACCCTAGGCTCAGGAGTTTTCCAGCTTCAGGGGACATGAATGGAGATGTCCAGCACAATCACAATTGAAGCAAAGTGCCCTTGTACGACGATGGTCACGTTCCTGTTCAGTCAGCCTGACTCAGTCAACCTGCAGCGGTGGTGGGTGTGGATGGACATTAGGTCATTAAGGCGCATGTTCATATTGCACAGATAGGCAAGAATCTGATCCAAACTCGCAGTCCCACATGACCCACTCCCTCAGAAGGTGATTTATAAGTACACCCATCGGTCTTCACAGTACCCCTGATGGTGAGGATAGATTTTACCAAACGGTGTTTCAGGTGCTAACACGGAGGGGAATTAGGACATGAGGGAATTGGGACCTGGGTGTGGACCCACTGCATTGACGTCCAGGTGGTACGGGACACCCAAAGGTTTCTGGGAGGCCATAGGCTGATCAGATGGAAGCATAGTCAGGGTAAGAAGGCTTAGGTCAAAGCAGGCAGCAATGAGGCAAAGTCTGTGAATGTAGTCCTAGATCAGGGGGAGGCAGCAAATAGGCAAAGTCCACTTAAACAAGAAGCAGGGTCCAGTACACAGTAAAGCAGAATTACACTAAATACCTTCACACAATAGAACAAGCTATCTAAGCTAGTGACCAGGTTGCTTAGATGTCTTCCTGTAGAATGTTGCATTTTTAAATACATCCTGAAGCCCAGCCATAGGCTGGGGAAGATAGAGGGCATCTGCATGCTGCCTCACATAAGGAGGAGAGACACGCCTGCACACACCCTATATGCATGCACACAAGAAACTCTGAGCCAGAGAGCAAGCAGGAGGGTAATGGCAGCAGCAGGAACACAGACCACAGCTAAGAACCTCGTTGCCCTTGTCTGTCAGCATGCAGCAGCAGGAATGAATGAGGAGAAAAATTCTTCCCGCTTTAAGGACCGCTTAAACATACAGCTACGGACTTTACAAATAAGGTATTATCCCTGCCTGCCTAGTCCCGCGATAGTGGGACATCATCAGTATGAGACGGTCGACGCGAGACGCCGAAGCGGCCGGCGCAGCTCGCCTCTCGTGGAGGATTCTGAGACGAGACAGCAGGATCCAACACTAGGAACCAGGTAGGAACTTGTATTACGGACTTGAACACAAAGTAGCTTTAATTTACCACTTTGAGCAGCCCTACTTATAGCTGCAAATAACTACGGAGGGACTTCCAAGGCTACAAATACATTGGGTCTGCATATACCGTTTGGAAGTGAACCGTGGCGGGTACCTTTTTGACACTGTTATTTGAATAGCGGTTTGCGGTAACACAAGCACTAAAGGTGGTCTTTTCATTTTTTGGACACTCTGATTTGGTTTGTGGTACTACAAGTACCAGAAGTGGACTCTGCAAATTCAATAAGTGTCACATATAAGATCATCTGCAATACCAACTGTCTAAAGGACTGTGGCATTAACATCGAGTTTTCCACCCCCCATCAGTATATATTTTATACATTGGTACCAATCATTTTTTTATTCTTTTAGTGCATAATTTTATGTGAATGTTATAATTTGATGTGAATGTTATTGTTTTATTGGATCTAACTAGGTCCCAATAAATATTAAACTGATCCTGATATCCTATGGTCCGAGTGTTGTGAGTGCTCACTCCATTTTTCTTCTATTTGCATAATTTTTTGGGTCGGGCACCCAAGTTGAGTTAGCAGCACCCGTCATAGCCACTAGGTGTGAGCCCACATTTCAGCTCGATCACATTGTCCCACATTTCAGCTCGATCACATTGCAGCCATTGACCTCCCTTGGATGTGGTATCCCTTTCTCACGCTCCCTCTCCGGCGTGGAACCCTGATTCGCCGCTAACCATGATCAACATGGTAGGCGCAGAAAACAAAAGTTGATAGAGAAGATATCCAATTGGATTGTGAACGACACGGGGACGTGCAATCAGGCAGAAGTTATCTAGAGTAAACAAAGCGTCAGCAGGGCCCTCCTGTCTAATGCTTACAAATCCTAAATACCCCAGTGACATTCCCAGTAATTTTTTATTAATCATTTAAATAACATGGCATCTTAAGAGTCCTGCATTGTTATTTATCATCACTACCTCCCCGAGTCGGAAGTGGGTAATTGCCACGCGCCCCCTCCTTTACTTGGAAGCTTCTGCTTCAATAATTTGTCCCACATTTCCGCTCGATCACATTTAATTTCATCCATTGATCTCCCTTGGATGTGGTATCCCTTTCTCATGCTCCCTCTCCAGTCTGGAACCCTGATTACCCGCTACCCGTGATCAACATGATAGGCGCAGAAAACAACACCGAAAGTTGATAAAGAAGATATCCAATTGGATCGTGGACGTCACGGGCATGTGCGACATGGTTGAGCAGTATGTGTACTGACTGATGGGTCTGCCCCCTTCAACTTCTTGGTCTCCAAATTGGGCACATGGCCTGAACTTTCCCTTTAAGCCTTGGAGGTGCTGGCCTGCACTGCGGCCAGTGTATTGTCTGAACGTTTGTTTAGCATGGCTGGAGGAGGTTATCACAGGTTATATTTCCCAATGTTTTAAGGTAAACAAAAAACTGTTGGCTACCTCCTCCTCCACCGCAGCTTCCACCTACACTGCCTCATCCACCGCCTCCTCAACCTCCTACTCCATATGGCCCTCCTCCTCCTAGATCAAGATTATATTTGTTTTTATTTTTACGTATTTTATGTTATTTTAAGTCATTTCACTATCCACATTTGTTTGCAGAGCACTTGCCATGCTTTTAACCACATTTTGCTGCCATTTTCAGCCCTCTAGCCCTTTCCATGACTTTCTTACAGTCATTTTAGTGCTCCAAATTTCGGGTCCCCATTGACTTCAATCGGGTTCGGGGGCAAGTTTCGGTCAAGTTCTGGTCCCGAACTCAAACTTTTTTGTGAAGTTCAGCTGAATCCGTTGAACCTGAACATCCAGGTATCTGCTCAACTCTAGTCCTTAATGTTCCATATCTAAAGAATTCCACTTCAATATGCTGTGTCTGTACAAGCAATGTAATGCAGTTAATGACTGATCATTGATGAAGAAGTGGAGGAGGAGGAAGAGCTACCACTGGAGGAGGAAAAGGAAAAACAGGAGTATGATTTGGAGAAGCATTAGTCTGCTGCTGGTGACGACAATGGCATTGACGACCAATCATCACAGTGGGTGGCGGAACCAGAAAAAACTGGGTCATAAGTAGAGTTGAGCGAACACCTGGATGTTCGGGTTCGAGAAGTTCGGCCGAACTTCCCGAAAATGTTCGGGTTCGGGATCCGAACCCGATCCGAACTTCGTCCCGAACCCGAACCCCATTGAAGTCAATGGGGACCCGAACTTTTCGGCACTAAAATGGCTGTAAAACAGCCCAGGAAAGGACTAGAGGGCTGCAAAAGGCATCAACATGTAGGTAAATCCCCTGCAAACAAATGTGGATAGGGAAATGAATTAAAATAAAAATTAAATAAATAAAAATTAACCAAAATCAATTGGAGAGAGGTCCCATAGCAGAGAATCTGGCTTCCCGTCACCCACCACTGGAACAGTCCATTCTCAGATATTTAGGCCCCGGCACCCAGGCAGAGGAGAGAGGTCCCGTAACAGACAATCTGGCTTCATGTCAGCAGAGAATCAGTCTTCATGTCATAACAGAGAATCAGGCTTCACGTCACCCACCACTGCAACAGTCCATTTTCATAAATTTAGGCCCAGCACCCAGGCAGAGGAGAGAGGTCCCGTAACAGAGGATCTGGCTTCATGTCAGCAGAGAATCAGTCTTCATATCATAGCAGAGAATCAGGCTTCACGTCACCCACCACTGCAACAGTCCATTGTCATAAATTTAGGACCAGCACCCAGGCAGAGGAGAGAGGTCCCGTAACAGACAATCTGTCTTCATGTCAGCAGAGAATCAGTCTTCATGTCATAGCAGAGAATCAGTCTTCATGTCATAGCAGAGAATCAGGCTTCACGTCACCCACCACTGTAAGAGTCCATTTTCATAAATTTAGGCCCAGCACCCAGGCAGAGGAGAGAGGTCCCGTAACAGACAATCTGGCTTCATGTCAGCAGAGAATCAGTCTTCATGTCATAGCAGAGAATCAGGCTTCACGTCACCCACCACTGTAAGAGTCCATTTTCATAAATTTAGGCCCAGCACCCAGGCAGAGGAGAGAGGTCCCGTAACAGACAATCTGGCTTCATGTCAGCAGAGAATTAGTCTGCATGTCATAGCAGAGAATCAGGCTTCACGTCAGCCACCAATGCAACAGTCCATTGTCAGATATTTAGGCCCAGCACCCAGGCAGAGGAGAGAGGTCCCGTAACAGAGGATCTGGCTTCATGTCAGCAGAGAATCAGTCTTCATATCATAGCAGAGAATCAGGCTTCACGTCACCCACCACTGCAACAGTCCATTTTCATAAATTTAGGCCCAGCAACCAGGCAGAGGAGAGAGGTCCCGTAACAGAGGATCTGGCTTCATGTCAGCAGAGAATCAGTCTGCATGTCATAGCAGAGAATCAGGCTTCACGTCAGCCACCACTGCAACAGTCCATTGTCATAAATTTAGGCCCAGCACCCAGGCAGAGGAGAGAGGTCCCGTAACAGACAATCTGGCTTCATGTCAGCAGAGAATCAGTCTTCATGTCATAGCAGAGAATCAGTCTTCATGTCATAGCAGAGAATCAGGCTTCACGTCACCCACCACTGTAAGAGTCCATTTTCATAAATTTAGGCCCAGCACCCAGGCAGAGGAGATAGGTCCTGTAACAGACAATCTGGCTTCATGTCAGCAGAGAATCAGTCTTCATGTCATAGCAGAGAATCAGTTTTCATGTCATAGCAGAGAATCAGGCTTCACGTCACCCACCACTGTAAGAGTCCATTTTCATAAATTTAGGCCCAGCGCCCAGGCAGAGGAGAGAGGTCCCGTAACAGACAATCTGGCTTCATGTCAGCAGAGAATCAGTCTTCATGTCATAGCAGAGAATCAGGCTTCACGTCACCCACCACTGTAAGAGTCCATTTTCATAAATTTAGGCCCAGCACCCAGGCAGAGGAGAGAGGTCCCGTAACAGACAATCTGGCTTCATGTCAGCAGAGAATCAGTCTTCATGTCATAGCAGAGAATCAGGCTTCACGTCACCCACCACTGCAACAGTCCATTTTCATAAATTTAGGCCCAGCACCCAGACAGAGGAGAGAGGTCCCGTAACAGACAATCTGGCTTCATGTCAGCAGAGAATTAGTCTGCATGTCATAGCAGAGAATCAGGCTTCACGTCAGCCACCAATGCAACAGTCCATTGTCAGATATTTAGGCCCAGCACCCAGGCAGAGGAGAGAGGTCCCGTAACAGACAATCTGGCTTCATGTCAGCAGAGAATCAGTCTTCATGTCATAGCAGAGAATCAGTCTTCATGTCATAGCAGAGAATCAGGCTTCACGTCACCTACCACTGTAAGAGTCCATTTTCATAAATTTAGGCCCAGCACCCAGGCAGAGGAGAGAGGTCCCGTAACAGACAATCTGGCTTCATGTCAGCAGAGAATCAGTCTTCATGTCATAGCAGAGAATCAGGCTTCACGTCACCCACCACTGCAACAGTCCATTTTCATAAATTTAGGCCCAGCACCCAGGCAGAGGAGAGAGGTCCCGTAACAGAGGATCTGGCTTCATGTCAGCAGAGAATCAGTCTTCATATCATAGCAGAGAATCAGGCTTCACGTCACCCACCACTGCAACAGTCCATTGTCATAAATTTAGGACCAGCACCCAGGCAGAGGAGAGAGGTCCCGTAACAGACAATCTGGCTTCATGTCAGCAGAGAATCAGTCTTCATGTCATAGCAGAGAATCAGTCTTCATGTCATAGCAGAGAATCAGGCTTCACGTCACCCACCACTGTAAGAGTCCATTTTCATAAATTTAGGCCCAGCACCCAGGCAGAGGAGAGAGGTCCCGTAACAGACAATCTGGCTTCATGTCAGCAGAGAATCAGTCTTCATGTCATAGCAGAGAATCAGGCTTCACGTCACCCACCACTGTAAGAGTCCATTTTCATAAATTTAGGCCCAGCACCCAGGCAGAGGAGAGAGGTCCCGTAACAGACAATCTGGCTTCATGTCAGCAGAGAATTAGTCTGCATGTCATAGCAGAGAATCAGGCTTCACGTCAGCCACCAATGCAACAGTCCATTGTCAGATATTTAGGCCCAGCACCCAGGCAGAGGAGAGAGGTCCCGTAACAGAGGATCTGGCTTCATGTCAGCAGAGAATCAGTCTTCATATCATAGCAGAGAATCAGGCTTCACGTCACCCACCACTGCAACAGTCCATTTTCATAAATTTAGGCCCAGCAAACAGGCAGAGGAGAGAGGTCCCGTAACAGAGGATCTGGCTTCATGTCAGCAGAGAATCAGTCTGCATGTCATAGCAGAGAATCAGGCTTCACGTCAGCCACCACTGCAACAGTCCATTGTCATAAATTTAGGCCCAGCACCCAGGCAGAGGAGAGAGGTCCCGTAACAGACAATCTGGCTTCATGTCAGCAGAGAATCAGTCTTCATGTCATAGCAGAGAATCAGTCTTCATATCAGAGAATCAGGCTTCACGTCACCCACCACTGTAAGAGTCCATTTTCATAAATTTAGGCCCAGCACCCAGGCAGAGGAGATAGGTCCTGTAACAGACAATCTGGCTTCATGTCAGCAGAGAATCAGTCTTCATGTCATAGCAGAGAATCAGTTTTCATGTCATAGCAGAGAATCAGGCTTCACGTCACCCACCACTGTAAGAGTCCATTTTCATAAATTTAGGCCCAGCGCCCAGGCAGAGGAGAGAGGTCCCGTAACAGACAATCTGGCTTCATGTCAGCAGAGAATCAGTCTTCATGTCATAGCAGAGAATCAGGCTTCACGTCACCCACCACTGTAAGAGTCCATTTTCATAAATTTAGGCCCAGCACCCAGGCAGAGGAGAGAGGTCCCGTAACAGACAATCTGGCTTCATGTCAGCAGAGAATCAGTCTTCATGTCATAGCAGAGAATCAGGCTTCACGTCACCCACCACTGCAACAGTCCATTTTCATAAATTTAGTCCCAGCACCCAGACAGAGGAGAGAGGTCCCGTAACAGACAATCTGGCTTCATGTCAGCAGAGAATTAGTCTGCATGTCATAGCAGAGAATCAGGCTTCACGTCAGCCACCAATGCAACAGTCCATTGTCAGATATTTAGGCCCAGCACCCAGGCACAGGAGAGAGGTCCCGTAACAGAGGATCTGGCTTCATGTCAGCAGAGAATTAGTCTTCATATCATAGCAGAGAATCAGGCTTCACGTCACCCACCACTGCAACAGTCCATTTTCATAAATTTAGGCCCAGCACCCAGGCAGAGGAGAGAGGTCCCGTAACAGACAATCTGGCTTCATGTCAGCAGAGAATCAGTCTTCATGTCATAGCAGAGAATCAGGCTTCACGTCACCCACCACTGTAAGAGTCCATTTTCATAAATTTAGGCCCAGCACCCAGGCAGAGGAGAGAGGTCCCGTAACAGACAATCTGGCTTCATGTCAGCAGAGAATTAGTCTGCATGTCATAGCAGAGAATCAGGCTTCACGTCAGCCACCAATGCAACAGTCCATTGTCAGATATTTAGGCCCAGCACCCAGGCAGAGGAGAGAGGTCCCGTAACAGAGGATTTGGCTTCATGTCAGCAGAGAATCAGTCTTCATATCATAGCAGAGAATCAGGCTTCACGTCACCCACCACTGCAACAGTCCATTTTCATAAATTTAGGCCCAGCAACCAGGCAGAGGAGAGAGGTCCCGTAACAGAGGATCTGGCTTCATGTCAGCAGAGAATTAGTACTTCATATCATAGCAGAGAATCAGGCTTCACGTCACCCACCACTGCAACAGTCCATTTTCATAAATTTAGGCCCAGCACCCAGGCAGAGGAGAGAGGTCCCGTAACAGACAATCTGGCTTCATGTCAGCAGAGAATCAGTCTTCATGTCATAGCAGAGAATCAGGCTTCACGTCACCCACCACTGTAAGAGTCCATTTTCATAAATTTAGGCCCAGCACCCAGGCAGAGGAGAGAGGTCCCGTAACAGACAATCTGGCTTCATGTCAGCAGAGAATCAGTCTTCATGTCATAGCAGAGAATCAGGCTTCACGTCACCCACCACTGCAACAGTCCATTTTCATAAATTTAGGCCCAGCACCCAGACAGAGGAGAGAGGTCCCGTAACAGACAATCTGGCTTCATGTCAGCAGAGAATTAGTCTGCATGTCATAGCAGAGAATCAGGCTTCACGTCAGCCACCAATGCAACAGTCCATTGTCAGATATTTAGGCCCAGCACCCAGGCACAGGAGAGAGGTCCCGTAAAAGAGGATCTGGCTTCATGTCAGCAGAGAATTAGTCTTCATATCATAGCAGAGAATCAGGCTTCACGTCACCCACCACTGCAACAGTCCATTTTCATAAATTTAGGCCCAGCACCCAGGCAGAGGAGAGAGGTCCCGTAACAGACAATCTGGCTTCATGTCAGCAGAGAATCAGTCTTCATGTCATAGCAGAGAATCAGGCTTCACGTCACCCACCACTGTAAGAGTCCATTTTCATAAATTTAGGCCCAGCACCCAGGCAGAGGAGAGAGGTCCCGTAACAGACAATCTGGCTTCATGTCAGCAGAGAATTAGTCTGCATGTCATAGCAGAGAATCAGGCTTCACGTCAGCCACCAATGCAACAGTCCATTGTCAGATATTTAGGCCCAGCACCCAGGCAGAGGAGAGAGGTCCCGTAACAGAGGATTTGGCTTCATGTCAGCAGAGAATCAGTCTTCATATCATAGCAGAGAATCAGGCTTCACGTCACCCACCACTGCAACAGTCCATTTTCATAAATTTAGGCCCAGCAACCAGGCAGAGGAGAGAGGTCCCGTAACAGAGGATCTGGCTTCATGTCAGCAGAGAATTAGACTTCATATCATAGCAGAGAATCAGGCTTCACGTCACCCACCACTGCAACAGTCCATTTTCATAAATTTAGGCCCAGCACCCAGGCAGAGGAGAGAGGTCCCGTAACAGACAATCTGGCTTCATGTCAGCAGAGAATCAGTCTTCATGTCATAGCAGAGAATCAGGCTTCACGTCACCCACCACTGTAAGAGTCCATTTTCATAAATTTAGGCCCAGCACCCAGGCAGAGGAGACAGGTCCCGTAACAGACAATCTGGCTTCATGTCAGCAGAGAATTAGTCTGCATGTCATAGCAGAGAATCAGGCTTCACGTCAGCCACCAATGCAACAGTCCATTGTCAGATATTTAGGCGCAGCACCCAGGCACAGGAGAGAGGTCCCGTAACAGAGGATCTGGCTTCATGTCAGCAGAGAATCAGTCTTCATATCATAGCAGAGAATCAGGCTTCACGTCACCCACCACTGCAACAGTCCATTTTCATAAATTTAGGCCCAGCAACCAGGCAGAGGAGAGAGGTCCCGTAACAGAGGATCTGGCTTCATGTCAGCAGAGAATCAGTCTGCATGTCATAGCAGAGAATCAGGCTTCACGTCAGCCACCACTGCAACAGTCCATTGTCATAAATTTAGGCCCAGCACCCAGGCAGAGGAGAGAGGTCCCGTAACAGAGAATCTGGCTTCATGTCAGCAGAGAATCAGTCTTCATGTCATAGCAGAGAATCAGTCTTCATGTCATAGCAGAGAATCAGGCTTCACGTCACCCACCACTGTAAGAGTCCATTTTCATAAATTTAGGCCCAGCACCCAGGCAGAGGAGATAGGTCCTGTAACAGACAATCTGGCTTAATGTCAGCAGAGAATCAGTCTTCATGTCATAGCAGAGAATCAGTTTTCATGTCATAGCAGAGAATCAGGCTTCACGTCACCCACCACTGTAAGAGTCCATTTTCATAAATTTAGGCCCAGCGCCCAGGCAGAGGAGAGAGGTCCCGTAACAGACAATCTGGCTTCATGTCAGCAGAGAATCAGTCTTCATGTCATAGCAGAGAATCAGGCTTCACGTCACCCACCACTGTAAGAGTCCATTTTCATAAATTTAGGCCCAGCACCCAGGCAGAGGAGAGAGGTCCCGTAACAGACAATCTGGCTTCATGTCAGCAGAGAATCAGTCTTCATGTCATAGCAGAGAATCAGTCTTCATGTCATAGCAGAGAATCAGGCTTCACGTCACCCACCACTGTAAGAGTCCATTTTCATAAATTTAGGCCCAGCACCCAGGCAGAGGAGATAGGTCCTGTAACAGACAATCTGGCTTCATGTCAGCAGAGAATCAGTCTTCATGTCATAGCAGAGAATCAGTTTTCATGTCATAGCAGAGAATCAGGCTTCACGTCAGCCACCACTGCAACAGTCCATTGTCATAAATTTAGGCCCAGCACCCAGGCAGAGGAGAGAGGTCCCGTAACAGACAATCTGGCTTCATGTCAGCAGAGAATCAGTCTTCATGTCATAGCAGAGAATCAGTCTTCATGTCATAGCAGAGAATCAGGCTTCACGTCACCCACCACTGTAAGAGTCCATTTTCATAAATTTAGGCCCAGCACCCAGGCAGAGGAGATAGGTCCTGTAACAGACAATCTGGCTTCATGTCAGCAGAGAATCAGTCTTCATGTCATAGCAGAGAATCAGTTTTCATGTCATAGCAGAGAATCAGGCTTCACGTCACCCACCACTGTAATAGTCCATTTTCATAAATTTAGGCCCAGCGCCCAGGCAGAGGAGAGAGGTCCCGTAACAGACAATCTGGCTTCATGTCAGCAGAGAATCAGTCTTCATGTCATAGCAGAGAATCAGGCTTCACGTCACCCACCTCTGTAAGAGTCCATTTTCATAAATTTAGGCCCAGCACCCAGGCAGAGGAGAGAGGTCCCGTAACAGACAATCTGGCTTCATGTCAGCAGAGAATCAGTCTTCATGTCATAGCAGAGAATCAGGCTTCACGTCACCCACCACTGCAACAGTCCATTTTCATAAATTTAGGCCCAGCACCCAGACAGAGGAGAGAGGTCCCGTAACAGACAATCTGGCTTCATGTCAGCAGAGAATTAGTCTGCATGTCATAGCAGAGAATCAGGCTTCACGTCAGCCACCAATGCAACAGTCCATTGTCAGATATTTAGGCCCAGCACCCAGGCACAGGAGAGAGGTCCCGTAACAGAGGATCTGGCTTCATGTCAGCAGAGAATTAGTCTTCATATCATAGCAGAGAATCAGGCTTCACGTCACCCACCACTGCAACAGTCCATTTTCATACATTTAGGCCCAGCACCCAGGCAGAGGAGAGAGGTCCCGTAACAGACAATCTGGCTTTATGTCAGCAGAGAATCAGTCTTCATGTCATAGCAGAGAATCAGGCTTCACGTCACCCACCACTGTAAGAGTTCATTTTCATAAATTTAGGCCCAGCACCCAGGCAGAGGAGAGAGGTCCCGTAACAGACAATCTGGCTTCATGTCAGCAGAGAATTAGTCTGCATGTCATAGCAGAGAATCAGGCTTCACGTCAGCCACCAATGCAACAGTCCATTGTCAGATATTTAGGCCCAGCACCCAGGCAGAGGAGAGAGGTCCCGTAACAGAGGATCTGGCTTCATGTCAGCAGAGAATCAGTCTTCATATCATAGCAGAGAATCAGGCTTCACGTCACCCACCACTGCAACAGTCCATTTTCATAAATTTAGGCCCAGCAACCAGGCAGAGGAGAGAGGTCCCGTAACAGAGGATCTGGCTTCATGTCAGCAGAGAATTAGACTTCATATCATAGCAGAGAATCAGGCTTCACGTCACCCACCACTGCAACAGTCCATTTTCATAAATTTAGGCCCAGCACCCAGGCAGAGGAGAGAGGTCCCGTAACAGACAATCTGGCTTCATGTCAGCAGAGAATCAGTCTTCATGTCATAGCAGAGAATCAGGCTTCACGTCACCCACCACTGTAAGAGTCCATTTTCATAAATTTAGGCCCAGCACCCAGGCAGAGGAGAGAGGTCTCGTAACAGACAATCTGGCTTCATGTCAGCAGAGAATTAGTCTGTATGTCATAGCAGAGAATCAGGCTTCACGTCAGCCACCAATGCAACAGTCCATTGTCAGATATTTAGGCCCAGCACCCAGGCAGAGGAGAGAGGTCCCGTAACAGAGGATCTGGCTTCATGTCAGCAGAGAATTAGTCTTCATATCATAGCAGAGAATCAGGCTTCACGTCACCCACCACTGCAACAGTCCATTTTCATAAATTTAGGCCCAGCACCCAGGCAGAGGAGAGAGGTCCCGTAACAGACAATCTGGCTTCATGTCAGCAGAGAATCAGTCTGCATGTCATAGCAGAGAATCAGGCTTCACGTCAGCCACCAATGCAACAGTCCATTGTCAGATATTTAGGCCCAGCACCCAGGCAGAGGAGAGAGGTCCCGTAACAGAGGATCTGGCTTCATGTCAGCAGAGAATCAGTCTTCATATCATAGCAGAGAATCAGGCTTCACGTCACCCACCACTGCAACAGTCCATTTTCATAAATTTAGGCCCAGCAACCAGGCAGAGGAGAGAGGTCCCGTAACAGAGAATCTGGCTTCATGTCAGCAGAGAATCAGTCTGCATGTCATAGCAGAGAATCAGGCTTCACGTCAGCCACCACTGCAACAGTCCATTGTCATATATTTAGGCCCAGCACCCAGGCAGAGGAGAGAGGTCCCGTAACAGACAATCTGGCTTCATGTCAGCAGAGAATCAGTCTTCATGTCATAGCAGAGAATCAGTCTTCATGTCATAGCAGAGAATCAGGCTTCTTGTCACCCACCACTGTAAGAGTCCATTTTCATAAATTTAGGCCCAGCACCCAGGCAGAGGAGATAGGTCCTGTAACAGACAATCTGGCTTCATTTCAGCAGAGAATCAGTCTTCATGTCATAGCAGAGAATCAGGCTTCACGTCACCCACCACTGCAACAGTCCATTTTCATAAATTTAGGCCCAGCACCCAGGCAGAGGAGAGAGGTCCCGTAACAGACAATCTGGCTTCATGTCAGCAGAGAATCAGTCTTCATGTCATAGCAGAGAATCAGGCTTCACGTCACCCACCACTGTAAGAGTCCATTTTCATAAATTTAGGCCCAGCACCCAGGCAGAGGAGAGAGGTCCCGTAACAGACAATCTGGCTTCATGTCAGCAGAGAATTAGTCTGCATGTCATAGCAGAGAATCAGGCTTCACGTCAGCCACCAATGCAACAGTCCATTGTCAGATATTTAGGCCCAGCACCCAGGCAGAGGAGAGAGGTCCCGTAACAGAGGATCTGGCTTCATGTCAGCAGAGAATCAGTCTTCATATCATAGCAGAGAATCAGGCTTCACGTCACCCACCACTGCAACAGTCCATTTTCATAAATTTAGGCCCAGCAACCAGGCAGAGGAGAGAGGTCCCGTAACAGAGGATCTGGCTTCATGTCAGCAGAGAATCAGTATGCATGTCATAGCAGAGAATCAGGCTTCACGTCAGCCACCACTGCAACTGTCCATTGTCATAAATTTAGGCCCAGCACCCAGGCAGAGGAGAGAGGTCCCGTAACAGACAATCTGGCTTCATGTCAGCAGAGAATCAGTCTTCATGTCATAGCAGAGAATCAGTCTTCATGTCATAGCAGAGAATCAGGCTTCACGTCACCCACCACTGTAAGAGTCCATTTTCATAAATTTAGGCCCAGCACCCAGGCAGAGGAGAGAGGTCCTGTAACAGACAATCTGGCTTCATGTCAGCAGAGAATCAGTCTTCATGTCATAGCAGAGAATCAGGCTTCACGTCACCCACCACTGCAACAGTCCATTTTCATAAATTTAGGCCCAGCACCCAGGCAGAGGAGAGAGGTCCCGTAACAGACAATCTGGCTTCATGTCAGCAGAGAATCAGTCTTCATGTCATAGCAGAGAATCAGGCTTCACGTCACCCACCACTGTAAGAGTCCATTTTCATAAATTTAGGCCCAGCACCCAGGCAGAGGAGAGAGGTCCCGTAACAGACAATCTGGCTTCATGTCAGCAGAGAATTAGTCTGCATGTCATAGCAGAGAATCAGGCTTCACGTCAGCCACCAATGCAACAGTCCATTGTCAGATATTTAGGCCCAGCACCCAGGCAGAGGAGAGAGGTCCCGTAACAGAGGATCTGGCTTCATGTCAGCAGAGAATCAGTCTTCATATCATAGCAGAGAATCAGGCTTCACGTCACCCACCACTGCAACAGTCCATTTTCATAAATTTAGGCCCAGCAACCAGGCAGAGGAGAGAGGTCCCGTAACAGAGGATCTGGCTTCATGTCAGCAGAGAATCAGTATGCATGTCATAGCAGAGAATCAGGCTTCACGTCAGCCACCACTGCAACTGTCCATTGTCATAAATTTAGGCCCAGCACCCAGGCAGAGGAGAGAGGTCCCGTAACAGACAATCTGGCTTCATGTCAGCAGAGAATCAGTCTTCATGTCATAGCAGAGAATCAGTCTTCATGTCATAGCAGAGAATCAGGCTTCACGTCACCCACCACTGTAAGAGTCCATTTTCATAAATTTAGGCCCAGCACCCAGGCAGAGGAGAGAGGTCCTGTAACAGACAATCTGGCTTCATGTCAGCAGAGAATCAGTCTTCATGTCATAGCAGAGAATCAGGCTTCACGTCACCCACCACTGCAACAGTCCATTTTCATAAATTTAGGCCCAGCACCCAGGCAGAGGAGAGAGGTCCCGTAACAGACAATCTGGCTTCATGTCAGCAGAGAATCAGTCTTCATGTCATAGCAGAGAATCAGGCTTCACGTCACCCACCACTGTAAGAGTCCATTTTCATAAATTTAGGCCCAGCACCCAGGCAGAGGAGAGAGGTCCCGTAACAGACAATCTGGCTTCATGTCAGCAGAGAATTAGTCTGCATGTCATAGCAGAGAATCAGGCTTCACGTCAGCCACCAATGCAACAGTCCATTGTCAGATATTTAGGCCCAGCACCCAGGCAGAGGAGAGAGGTCCCGTAACAGAGGATCTGGCTTCATGTCAGCAGAGAATTAGTCTGCATGTCATAGCAGAGAATCAGGCTTCACGTCACCCAACATTGGAACAGTCCATTGGCATATATTTAGGCCCTGGCACCCAGACAGAGGAGAGGTTCATTCGACTTTGGGTAGCCTCGCAATATAATGGTAAAATGAAAATAAAAATAGGATTGAATGAGGAAGTGCCCTGGAGTCCAATAATATATGGTTAAGGGGAGGTAGTTAATGTCTAATCTGGACAAGGGACGGACAGGTCCTGTGGGATCCATGCCTGGTTCATTTTTATGAAACGGCTGCGTTTGTCTGTAATGACGCCCCCTGCCGTGCTAAATACACGTTAAGACAAAACGCTGGCCGCCGGGCAGGCCAGCACCTCCAAGGCATAAAAGGCTAGCTCTGGCCACGTGGACAATTCAGAGACCCAGAAGTTGAATGGGGCCGAACCATCAGTCAGTACGTGGAGGGGTGTGCACATGTACTGTTCCACCATGTTAGTGAAATGTTGCCTCCTGCTAACACGTTGCGTATCAGGCAGAGGCGTATCTATCGCGAGGCAAACAAGGCATTTGCCTGGGGCGGCACTTGCCAATGGGGCGGCAAAATGCCTTGTTTGCCTACACAAATACTTGCCGATCGATCCGATCCTTCACTATGCCGCTGCGAGCGGCAGCATCGCCGGCGCCGCATAGTGAAGGAGTGACTTATCACTTATCTTCTCCCTCCTCCTCCCTCCTCCTCCCGACCCCAGCTGTTTTCCTACCCGGCCTTGCTACCCACGTCACTTCCAGTAGTGACGTGGGAGGTGCGTCTCTTCCCTCCGCTCCTGACTGGGTTTGTTGGCGCAGGCCCCGTAGCAGAATATTCCGGCCCAGTGCGCATGCCCGAAGCGCAGTAGGAGGCGTAGTAGCAGAAAATTCCGGCTCCTACTGCGCCTGCGCCGAGTCGCCTTATTTGCGCATGCGCGGTGGGTCAAAATATTCAAAATACAAGCGGCAGCCACAGCCGGCCGGGAAAAGTCTGCCCAGACCGGCTCCCTCCTCACACAGACAGTTGGCCACTTTGCCTGACTGACTCCTGGCCTACGTACCCTGCGAGGAGTGTCCAGACCAGGACCAGGTCCTGAGGTCCAGGCAGAGGAACAAACAGGAGTGAGTGAGAGTGAGACAAGAGAGTTAAAAAACAAATACTGCACGTTCACAGTGAGAGTGAGACTCATAAATAAAGGTGGTATGATGTCAGACTGTCTATAGTGGCCCTGGCCTCTCCTTGAGGCTGCCCCATACAGACTGTATGGCCTGGGGCAGCCTCGAGGAGAGGCCAGGGTCACCATAGACAGTCTGACATCCCACCTTTATTTATGACACAGACACAGTGCACTATTTGCTTGTGGCAGCCGGGCAGCCCCCAATCCCCCATACAGTTTAGTGTCTCCTTGTGGCTGCCCCCGGCCCCCCATACAGTATAATGTCTCCTTATGTCTGCCCCCAATGCCATACAGTATGTATAATGTCTCCTTGTGGCTGCCCCCGCCCCCCATACAGTATAACGTCTCCTTGTGGCTGCCCCAGTGCCCCATACGGTATAACGTCTCCTTGTGGCTGCCCCCATACAGTATAACGTCTCCTTGAGGCTGCCCCATACAGTATAACGTCTCCTTGAGGCTGCCCCATACAGTATAACGTCCCCTTGTGTTTTTTCTTTTAAACTGGTATTTCTTGCGATATATATATCGTTATCGTGATAAATTTCTTAATATTGTTATGCAAAACAGGAAAGGGTGGAGCCTAAATAGGAAGGGGTGGGGTTTACAGAGGAAGGGGTTTGGCCGTGACAGGAAGGGGTGGGTCAAATTTATATTAGGGGGGTGCCCGAGTTTAGTCTCGCCTAGGGCAGCACAAAACCAAGATACACCACTGGTATCAGGTGGTGGTGCAGTTAGCTGTGGCGTGTTGACAAAACTTTTCCACATCTCTGCCATGCTAACCCTGCCCTCAGAGGAGCTGGCCGTGACACAGCTGCCTTGGCGACCTCTTGCCTCTCCTCTGCCTTGGCCTTGGGCTTCCACTTGTTCCCCTGTGACATTTGGGAATGCTCTCAGTAGCGCGTCTACCAACGTGCGCTTGTACTCGCGCATCTTCCTATCACGCTCCAGTGCAGGAAGTAAGGTGGGCACATTGTCTTTGTAGCGTGGATCCAGCAGGGTGGCAACCCAGTAGTCCGCACAGGTTAAAATGTGGGCAACTCTGCTGTCGTTGCGCAGGCACTGCAGCATGTAGTCGCTCATGTGTGCCAGGCTGCCCAGGGGTAAGGACAAGCTGTCCTCTGTGGGAGGCGTATCGTCATCGTCCTGCCTTTCCCCTCAGCCACGCACCAGTGATGGACCCGAGCTGCGTTGGGTGCCACCCCGCTGTGACCATGCTTCATCCTCATCCTCCTCCACCTCCTCCTCATCCTCGTCCTCCTCGTCCTCCAGTAGTGGGCCCTGGCTGGCCACATTTGTACCTGGCCTCTGCTGTTGCCAAAAACCTCCCTCTGAGTCACTTCGAAGAGACTGGCCTGAAAGTGCTAAAAATGACCCCTCTTCCTCCTCCTCCTCCTCCTCCTCCTGGGCCACCTCCTCTTCCATCATCGCCCTAAGTGTTTTCTCAAGGAGACATAGAAGTGGTATTGTAACGCTGATAACGGCGTCATCGCCACTGGCCATGTTGGTGGAGTACTCGAAACAGCGCAACAGGGCACACAGGTCTCGCATGGAGGCCCAGTCATTGGTGGTGAAGTGGTGCTGTTCTGTAGTGAAACTGACCCGTGCGTGCTGCAGCTGAAACTCCACTATGGCCTGCTGCTGCTCGCACAGTCTGTCCAGCATGTGCAAGGTGGAGTTCCACCTGGTGGGCACGTCGCATATGAGGCGGTGAGCGGGAAGGCCGAAGTTACGCTGTAGCGCAGACAGGCGAGCAGCAGCAGGATGTGAACGCCGGAAGCGCGAACAGACGGCCCGCACTTTATGCAGCAGCTCTGACATGTCGGGGTAGTTGTGAATGAACTTCTGCACCACCAAATTCAGCACATGCGCCAAGCAAGGGATGTGCGTCAAATTGGCTAGTCCCAGAGCTGCAACGAGATTTCGCCCAATATCACACACCACCAGGCCGGGCTTGAGGCTCACCGGCAGCAACCACTAGTCGGTCTGTTGTTCTATACCCCGCCACAACTCCTGTGCGGTGTGGGGCCTGTCCCCCAAACATATGAGTTTCAGAATGGCCTGCTGACGTTTACCCCGGGCTGTGCTGAAGTTGGTGGTGAAGGTGTGTGGCTGGATGAGCAGGTGGAAGAAGAGGAGGAGGAAGCCAAGAAGGAGGAGGTGGCAACAGGAGGCAAAGAATGTTGCCCTGCGATCCTTGGCGGCGGAAGGACGTGCGCCAAACAGCTCTCCGCCTGGGGCCCAGCTGCCACTACATTTACCCAGTGTGCAGTTAGGGAGATATAGCGTCCCTGGCCGTGCTTACTGGTCCACGTATCTGTGGTTAGGTGGACCTTGCTACAGATGGCGTTGCGCAGTGCACACTTGATTTTATCGGATACTTGGTTGTGCAGGGAAGGCACGGCTCTCTTGGAGAAGTAGTGGCGGCTGGGAACAACATACTGTGGGACAGCAAGCGACATGAGCTGTTTGAAGCTGTCCGTGTCCACCAGCCTAAATGACAGCATTTCATAGGCCAGTAGTTTAGAAATGCTGGCATTCAGGGCCAGGGATCGAGGGTGGCTAGGTGGGAATTTACGCTTTCTCTCAAATGTTTGTGAGATGGAGAGCTGAACGCTGCCGTGTGACATGGTTGAGACGCTTGGTGACGGAGGTGGTGGTGGTGTTGGTGGTACATCCCCTGTTTGCTGGGCGGCAGGTGCCAACGTTCCTCCAGAGGCGGAGGAAGAGGCCGAGGCGGCAGCAGCAGAAGAGGCCGAGGCGGCAGCAGCAGAAGAGGTAGCAGGGGAGCCTGAGTGACTTCCTTGATTTTAAGATGTTTACTCCACTGCAGTTCATGCTTTGCATGCAGGTGCCTGGTCATGCAGGTTGTGCTCAGGTTCAGAACGTTAATGCCTCGCTTCAGGCTCTGATGGCACAGCGTGCAAACCACTCGGGTCTTGTCGTCAGCACATTGTTTGAAGAAGTGCCATGCCAGGGAACTCCTTGAAGCTGCCTTTGGGGTGATCGGTCCCAGATGGCGGCGGTCAGTAGCAGGCGGAGTCTCTTGGCGGCGGGTGTTATGCTTTTGCCCACTGCTCCCTCTTTTGCTACGCTGTTGGCTCGGTCTCACCACTGCCTCTTCCTCCGAACTGTGAAAGTCAGTGGCACGACCTTCATTCCATGTGGGGTCTAGGACCTCATCGTCCCCTGCATCGTCTTCCACCCAGTCTTGATCCCTGACCTCCTGTTCAGTCTGCACACTGCAGAAAGATGCAGCAGTTGGCACCTGTGTTTCGTCATCATCAGAGACATGCTGAGGTGGTATTCCCATGTCCTCATCATCAGGAAACATAAGTGGTTGTGCGTCAGTGCAGTCTATGTCTTCCACCGCTGGGGAAGGGCTAGGTGGATGCCCTTGGGAAACCCTGCCAGCAGAGTCTTCAAACAGCATAAGAGACTGCTGCATAACTTGAGGCTCAGACAGTTTCCCTGATATGCATGGGGGTGATGTGACAGACTGATTGGGTTGGTTTTCAGGCGCCATCTGTGCGCTTTCTGCAGAAGACTGGGTGGGAGATAATGTGAACGTGCTGGATACACTGTCGGCCACCCAATTGACTAATGCCTGTACCTGCTCAGGCCTTACCATCCTTAGAACGGCATTGGGCCCCACCATATATCGCTGTAAATTCTGGCGGCTACTGGGACCTGAGGTAGTTGGTACACTAGGACGTGTGGATGTGGCAGAACGGCCACGTCCTCTCCCAGCACCAGAGGGTCCACTAACACCACCACGACCATGTCCACGTCCGCTTCCCTTACTAGATGTTTTCCTCATTGTTATGGTTCACCACAACAACAAATATCTTATTTGGCCCAATGTATTGTATTCAAATTCAGCGGGATATAAATTTGAGGCCTAGTATTTAGGCGCTGGGTGACCGGTATGGATTTAGTTACAGAATTAGACTTGGAAATGCACAGTAGCGTGTGTGTGAAGTTATTCTGAATGACCCTATGTGCACCTTGAATATTATATACCCTTTTAGGGATAGATTTCAAATAGCTCTGATATAGCAGAAACCACTAAATTATGAAATTGCTAAATTGGGAATTGTATTTCAACCCAGAACAAAAAATGTGCTTTGACGGACACTAAATAACTTGCCCATCCACAACAGTACAGCGGTAACGACAGATTTAGCGGGATATAAATTTGAGGCCTAGTATTTAGGCGCTGGGTGACCGGTATGGATTTAGTGACAGAATTAGACTTGGAAATGCACAGTAGCGTGTGTGAAGTTATTCTGAATGACCCTATGTGCACCTTGAATATTATATACCCTTTTAGGGATAGATTTCAAATAGCTCTGATATAGCAGAAACCACTAAATTATGAAATTGCTAAATTGGGAATTGTATTTCAACCCTGAGCAAAAAATGTGCTTTAACGGACACTAAATAACTTGCCCAGCCACAACAGTACAGCGGTAACGACAGATTTAGCGGGATATAAATTTGAGGCCTAGTATTTAGGCGCTGGGTGACCGGTATGGATTTACTAACAGAATTAGACTTGGAAATGCACAGTAGCGTGTGTGTGAAGTTATTCTGAATTACCCTATGTGCACCTTGAATATTATATACCCTTTTAGGCATAGATTTCAAATAGCTCTGATATAGCAGAAACCACTAAATTATGAAATTGCTAAATTGGGAATTGTATTTCAACCCTGAACAAAAAATGTGCTTTGACGGACACTAAATAACTTGCCCAGCCACAACAGTACAGCGGTAACGACAGATTTAGCGGGATATAAATTTGAGGCCTAGTATTTAGGCGCTGGGTGACCGGTATGGATTTAGTGACAGAATTAGACTGGGATATGGCCAAAAAATAACCACACTATTGCTGGTTAAATGCACTTGGTGTGACAGCTTGACCAACCACACTACTGAGGGTTAAATGCACTTGGTGACGGGCGCAGCTTGCCCCTGATGTAGTATATGGCCAAAAAATGAACAGACTATTGCTGGTTAAATGCACTTGGTGTGACAGCTTCACCCTGATGTAGGCTTTAGCCAAAAAACAACCACACCATTGAGGGTTAAATGCACTTGGTGACAGGCGCAGCTTGCTACTGATGTAGTATATGGCCAAAAAATGAACAGACTATTGCTGGTTAAATGCACTTGGTGTGACAGCTTGACCAACCACACTACTGAGGGTTAAATGCAGTTGGTGACGGGCGCAGCTTGCCCCTGATGTAGTATATGGCCAAAAAATGAACAGACTATTGCTGGTTAAATGCACTTGGTGTGACAGCTTGACCAACCACACTACTGAGGGTTAAATGCACTTGGTGACTGGCGCAGCTTGCCCCTGATTTAGTATATGGCCAAAAAATTAACAGACTATTGCTGGTTAAATGCACTTGGTGTGACAGCTTGACCAACCACACTACTGAGGGTTAAATGCACTTGGTGACGGGCGCAGCTTGCCCCTGATTTAGTATATGGCCAAAAATTTAATAGACTATTGCTGGTTAAATGCACTTGGTGTGACAGCTTCACCCTGATGTAGGCTCTAGCCAAAAAAAAAACACACCATTGAGGGTTAAATGCACTTGGTGACAGGCGCAGCTTGCCCCTGATGTAGTATATGGCCAAAAAATAAACAGACTATTGCTGGTTAAATGCACTTGGTGTGACAGCTTCACCCTGATGTAGGCTTTAGCCAAAAAACAACCACACCATTGAGGGTTAAATGCACTTGGTCGCAGCTTGGATGCACTTGGTCGCAGCACCGCACAAGACACAAAATGGCCGCCGATCACCCCAGAAAAAAGTGACTGACAAACGGTCTGGGCAGCCTAAAAACAGTGAGCAATTGAATTTCAGCAGCTCAATGATGCACAGCTGCAGATCGATCGATTAATCAAGTCCTTTGGAGGAGTTAATCTGCCTAATCTCGCCCTACTGTCGCAGCCGCAACCTCTCCCTACGCTAATCAGAGCAGAGTGACGGGCGGCGCTATGTGACTCCAGCTTAAATAGAGGCTGGGTCACATGGTGCTCTGGCCAATCACAGCCATGCCAATAGTAGGCATGGCTGTGACGGCCTCTTGGGGCAAGTAGTATGACGCTTGTTGATTGGCTGCTTTGCAGCCTTTCAAAAAGCGCCAAGAAAGCGTCACAAAAGTGCCAAGGAAGCGACGAACACCGAACCCGAACCCGGACTTTTACGAAAATGTCCGGGTTCGGGTCCGTGTCACGGACACCCCAAAATTCGGTACAAACCCGAACTATACAGTTCGAGTTCGCTCATCCCTAGTCATAAGTCATGCTTGCAGCATGGAAAGGCGTATTCTTGCTTGTATTGACAGGTGTATTGTTAGCATTAAGCAATCTGATGATTACTGGGTAAACATGGTTTATGACCCTCTCTATCAAAGCAAAATGAGGGAATGTTTTCCTGTTGCCAAAAGGAGGCAGATTACCCAGATACACTGTGTACTCATCTTGCAGCAGATGCTTGCTGCTTGTGTGTCTGACCAGGAGGTGCCTCTCCGTTCCCTGCTAAGTCACCCACCTGCGGCTGTATCCACTACCACAGGCAGCAGAAGCCACATCCACAGCAGACAGTTCAATACAATCAACAATTTTTCCATGTGCCTTTCTACATCCACACTGACTGCTTCTGCTTCTAAAAATAAGGGAGGGCTCGGGAGGGCACTGTTTCTTCTGACTATTAACCACACTGTACTCGTACTGCTCCCAAAAACATGAGATACTTTTACACGGCTTGTCCATAACAAATTACTATTTCTTATGACATTAACATTTGTGTGCATATAAACAGGAACAGACATAGGCATAATTTTTGGATGTTTGATCCCAACAAGCCCTTGTACTTCCCCATAAAACAGTGTGTGCTTGAACATTATCTGCCCAAGATAAAGGACAATTTTTGGAAGCCTTGGAATATGAAAAAGCATAATAAATTCAATGATGCAGTGTTTTAAAATATGCTGTTTAACACTGTCACCCATGTTTTTACCAATAGCTATAAGCCAGTGTCATACTACTAGTGTCACACTTGCTATTACTTGCTAAAGGTGTGTGGAAAGAACCAAAATTCAACAAAAACAAGAGAGACTCGTATACCAGTTTTTAGGCCAATTGGGTATGTCACTATGACATTATTTGCTATTGCTGTTATTGCCTAAAAGAGCTTAACCCTCCTCTTATGTTAGGGTCAGAAACGACCCGTTTTCAGGTTTTGAATGTCTATAAGTATCGCATAAATTTATTTATTGCATCAAGATTTTTTTTAACTTTGTCAGGAACCTCTATTTAAACAATGTAATAGAAAAAATAAGTTATAATATAGGATTATAGGACACTAATAAGGAGATGGCCGATGGCTGTGTTTTATAACATCCTAGATGTGTCTGCATACAATGCATGTGTGTTATGGACCCACATCCACCCAGGTTGGAACACAAAAAAAAATAACAAGCGGAGAATATTTCTCGAGGAGATAGGAAGTTCCCTTGTCAAGGCACACATTGAGCTAAGGAAACGGGTGTTTCGAGATCCAATCGCTGCAGCCATGACCAGACAGATGCAGAGTTCATCAAGCACTCCATCCACACCATCAACAACACAAAGAAAATCAGTGCCAGCATCCTCATCATCATCTAGCCTTGCCTCAACATCAACCAGCACAGTCACAACTCCAGTGATACCTTCTGATTCTAAAAGAAAGAGGTGTCAGGTCTGCCCCAGCAATAAGGACAGAAAGACACACACATTATGCTTCCACTGTAAAAAATATATCTGCAAAGAACATGCTAAAAGTGTCAGCTTTTGTCACACATGCATTTAAAAACACCCACACAAACACATGCAAGTTCTTGCACAAAGATGCTTTGAAACTAGTACTTGATTTCTATTGGTTTGCCTTGCTTGATTGTGTGTTGTTTGCTTGACCTTGCAAGTCTACATTTTGTATTATTACTTGCTTTTCATTGTTTATGAACGTTTTATGTAAAAAAAATAAAAAATACTTTTGGCTATATTATTGAAGTAAATATATATGGGTCAAAATTGACCCTAACGCCATGAATGTTATTATAGTTAATGTCATTAAAATAAAATTAAAAATATTTTAAAAAAAGTTAAGAGATTTGTTCAAATACTCCTCAGAAACATTCTGGTGACATAACAACCTTTTTATTTACTTATAATATTCTATTGAGGCTTATTTTACCATTTTTTTAATTTGAAAATGAGAGGTATGCTATTAAAAGAAAGGTCTAAGGGGTCACACCAAAAATACTAAAACCAATCTTTTCAAGGATAAAGAAGCCTAACAAGGTAACCAAGAGGTAAGAAACAAATTGGATGATAAATAATTGTTCAGAGAGTATTTTATGGCTGATTTAAGACACAGGTTAAAACCGACCCGTTAACATCATGGATAGTAACAGAAAGCTAACATAAGAGGATGGTTAAAAGTGAGGGGCAAAGAGCAAAAAAATAAAATAAAATATAAAGAGAGAAAGACAAGATAGAAAAAAATGGAGTCTTAGGAGACCTCATATATAAATTTTCAGCTCAAGTGGAGCACTTTTTTATTCAGGTAGAATTGATTTTGACCAAAATCCAATTTTCTGATTTGACAAATCGGACACAAAACAGATTTAAAGAAGTTCACTCATCTCTATTCTATAGTAAATGTTATAAGTTTTGTTTTCCTAAAGATTAATAGAGATTAGAATAAAAGTAAAGACTAAAGTTTTGATACTTTTAAATCCTAATAACATACTGGAAAATTACTTTATGTTTCGAAGTGTTAAACTGTGCCAAGCATATTTACTGGCGACTAATGCACAAAGTTTAAAGTAAAAAACCAAAAACTCATATAAAAACATAACCAAATTCTATTTATCCCCTATTGAGGCACAAATAGAATAACAGCAAGGCAACATACAAATTGCTAAAGATTTACCTCTCAATGCTGTCTGAAGGCATCTTATTATAAGTTACATTATATACTGCATACATATTGCTGTCTACTCAGCTGTTACAGGCAAGCAAATGTCATTAAGGACTTTTAAATTCTTACTGTGGCTGCATTATTTCTATGTCAATTGAATGGCTAAAAATACGGCTCAATTTAAATATTATTTGCCAACAACATTGCTATTCTGAGGCCCCCCACCAGGTTAGAGTGGTCTTTCTGAACATCCACTAGGCACCTTGTTGGGACCCCTGCAGTGCTTGGAATTGTCTTCCCTTTTGTTTGCCATTGCATCTTTTTCCCAGTAGCTCCTGCCGATTTGTGTAAAGGCTCCGACACACGCTTCTACACTTTTCATAATGGATTGTATAAATTAATGTTCCCAAATTATTTTCATTTTACATCAAATGGTTGTGGCGTCTCTGGGTGCGAATTGATTTGATGTAAATAAGACAAGTAGTTGAAGGAAAAACAAATTTTCTTTTATGCAGACTCCACAGTTCCTTCTGCACTCACTAAACCGCAAGCTTTGCCAAGTAGTACACTGTCTATAAATTTACAGCAGAAAGTGGAACATTAATTTTGGCAAGCTTTCATCTGTTTGGTTAGTTGAAAGTCAGGGATCTACAAAAAATACCTTACCTTAGTGCAAATGCCAAGTGCCATTGTGTTTGCTTAAAAGACAAAAGATTAAAAAGAATGTTAGCATTAAATCTGGCAGAGGAAGAGTCAGCTGGAAGACTTTGTTCACAAACGGAATAAAATACAAAGCCTCGGCCATCCATTGTTCCCTTACATAAAGTTCATTCTTAAACCCCTGTCCTGTCTACTCTTCCTCACTCTTCTATTTCCCTGGCCCTGTGACTTTTTTAACACATTTTACTTTATTACATTTTTTCTGTTCTTTTTTATTTCTATTACATGCTACTTATTTCTAGCTACAACTCCATAAGATGTTGTATTGTTCATTAAATTCCGACTTTGCTGCTCTTATCATGATAATCTGTAGCAGAACCTATCACACATTGTTTATAATTCCGGTCTCCACATATGGGTCAGAGGCAAGAGTGTACATACTATAAAGGCAAGACCATACAGCTGCTGTCGGGCCTACAGTGTGTAGCACTGGTTGGGCGATCCCTTTTGCTAAAGGTGGGCATAAACCTGTGCTGGACGCCCCTGTTCATGGCAATGGCATTGTTAACAGAAGAGACAGTGGGGAATTAGCCCACTGTCTATGAAAGGAATTGGAGGGTAAAACAAACAGAAGACCCTTCGCGATGGATGTAAAAATTGGGATACATAATGAGGGATTGGGCATGCATTTTAATCTTTGCTAAGGGGCCTACTCTCTTATATCCATGCCACTGAACAGAGGAGCATTTTGCGACCTATACACCTCTAATAATTTAACCCTGGCTGCTGCTGTGAGCGCCTTAGTACCTCTTAAAAGGTTAATACTAAAACATAGGACATTTAAAATGAATCTTCATTTTGAGTAGTAATGCACCCTAAACTACATAGATGCACCAATGTTTTATGAAAATCTACACAAGACTTGACTTGACATCTCTGTGGTCCAATTTTCATGGCAAGCAGAGCATAAGTATGGTTCAATTGCATCTTATTTTTACTTTTTATTTTTCATACATCTTTAAGAAACTAAAGTCTTCCAAAAGTTAGTTTACTTTAAGTGGCTTACTGTGAGCAGTTGCTGCAGTGGAAATGTAGCATTTCATGTCAGTTAGTCAAAATGGCCATCTATGTAATGCATGGACCTGCTGAATCGGCCAGGGTGGAAACCATCCCATACAGGGAACATCCATATGTGGTAATTTCTGAAATTAAATATTGAACTTAGTAACAAAACAGCATACAGTAAATTCCCATTCTCTCCCTAGTAGTCGATTAAGGCAGCCAAACATCACTTAAATGGGTTTTTGGGACATAAATATTGATGACTTATCCTTAGCATAGGTCATCAATTTCAGATCAGTGGGGTTGTTCTCTTTATATACAGATGATTCAATACTTGTATTTCTGACAGGCTTCTAGATAATTTTGAAGTCAACTGCAACACTGACAATAATGTTAATTGCTACTTTAAGCTGAGCATTTCCGCTGGCTTACTTTTTGCTTGATCTTCCTTTATAATTTCAGGATTATGAATGCTGACTAGGACTAAAAACATAATGATTACTCATCCCTTTATTCGTATAGTGTAGGATCATGGTAGATAGCCCCACAGTTTAATGTCTGCAGAAACCCAAGAGCAGTTCATCCTGCCTATTTTAGATAGTCTCAACTAATGCAACCTCAACAGTATCTCCGTCAAAGTACAAGTTCTTCGTATTGACCTATTTTAACTTTGACTGAGTTAACGAACACTAATAATATAAAACTTTATTCTGAAATTTTGCCTTTTAAGGGTAGACAGTATTTTACTTATTACATATTGTGTTTGTAGACTCTTTCTTGCATGGTGCTTCTCTGTAGTAAGGATTCAGATTAAGGAGTCATATAATCCAAGGTTCCTTTGTGTTGCTTTTTATTCGGCATAGATAATAGATCTAGTAGAGGCATCAAACAATGTTGAAGGTTGTCTGGATCCCTAGAAAATCTATGCTGCTTCTTTGTGACATTCATTACTTGAAGCTCTTGCTCAGTTAAAGGAAAGCTTTTTGTTTCTGTAGTTGGATGTCTGGATTTGCCTTTTAACCAAAAATGAAGCTGTTATTTTTCCAACTTCTTCTTTTGGTCTTTAACAAGTTTGATGTCTCTGCCTTGTTCCTTGACAAATCTTCAGTAAAGCATTTGACCTTATAGCGGCTCTCCTATTATCTTTTTATTTTTGGGTCTCCTTGCCACTAATGATCTCTTGTCCAGCAGGATGAGATGGAGAAAGCTCAATTTGTAATCCTATGCTAAAGGAAAGGTGACTGTCATTTCTTTTCATGCTTCTCTCATTTTCTTCTCTTTATTTCCCTTCCTATTCTTCAACAATGTTCCTTGAAATTGCTTTTTCATCGCCCATAGTCTGTATCAAACAAATCATTTTTAAATAATTTTATTTGCAAAAAAAAAAGCATTTTTCCATTTTAAGTGTGGTTATTTAAAAATATTTTATAAACTTTAACCTTCAATAAGTGAAACCCTGTGGTATGAAATGTCCCTTGGAAATTCCTTCAATAAGGTGATATCTTGACAGAAACAAAAACATGTTCTATGTAGTCTGAAATGGTATACTATTTTAGGTCCCTATGAGTCCATCTACACAAGTTAGACTGGTCCGCTGGAGTACCAGAGGATCCTCTGAAAATCCCAGGCTCTGACACAGTAATGGGATTTGGGCCCCAAAGATTCAGCAGAACAGAACCTGATTTGGAGCTGATGTATTTTCTTAATATTCCATTTACAATATGAGCTAAGAAAGGTCCCAAATGTCAGAGCCTGGGATATTTGGATGATCCTATGGTACTCCAGTAGACCAGTCTGAAAGAGGACAGAACATGTTCTGTCATTTACAACAAGCTAGCACTTCAGTTTCCCACTTGCAAACATCTCCATTACAACAAAACTGAAGAATACCAAAATCATGCTTAGCAACATATTTGTTGGTAAATTTAAGGCATTTAGAATGTGTGACAACCCAAGCAAATATGGAACTGTTGGTAACTATGAAATATCTATGTAAATAAGTATAAAAATGTCATCACGGTTCTAGCTTCTGATTTACTGATTTGGGTATCCACATTAGGCATGTCTAGCTACAGGCCATATACTGTCTTTCGCCTGTAATTATCAGTTATTGAAAACATCATATGCAAGCACAGAGAAAAAAAAGAAAGAAGATAATTGTGCAGCCAGCCAGTCACAGGGGGTACACTTGAGGTTCACGGTAGACCGATGAGGGGTCAAATGATATAACACACAGTTCATCAGCTTACTCACGGTTAGCAGATAGCCTCCCTGGGCTGGCAGCACAGTGTTGAGGTGGACAGCACGAAATCCTCCGGGGCACGCTCTGTGGTAGGAAGCATCAGCCAAGATGGTGGTTGAGGTGCCCTTGATGTTAAGGGTGCTTAGGGTGCTTGTTGCAGATTTTGATGGATTTTGTTGTGACGCCAGTGCCATTAATGGTGGTACAACCATAGGTAATAATGAGGTAGACAGTGGTAAGATGCAACTCACAACTTTTACTTTAGTAGGTTTTCAGTTGCAGTAGTACACTTATGCAGTCTTTAGATGGTACAGAGACAATACTGCAAATCCACAGTTTAAGGCTTGTCAGGTGTTTGGTTGGTTTTGGAGCAGTGGGTTAGGTGTACCTGGTTCCTTTAGATGCTTTGGATCCTATTCCTTGGCTTTCCCTACAAGCTAAATATTTGTAGACAGGAAAACTCAACTGTCCCTCAGAAGGTTGGTGTGGCTGCCTGAAGCTATAAATCTCCACCATGCAAAGGTGTCTGTGGCCCTCAATAATGGCTCTTATCACCAATGAATTCCTAGGAATGTTTGTTTCTTTTCTACTGGTCAGGGATGCAAGTCTATAGTCCAGCTACAGAAGGAAAACGCTCTTCTGCGCCTAACATCTGAGTAAACACCTTCTAGCAAAGTTGGCTCCACTCACTAATCTATGTTGCAAAGTCTTCACTCTATCTTTCCTCCCACTAACTTGATCTGACTACCTCAGATCTGCTCACTTCTGAATTACATCCTAGTTAATCTGATCTGCCTTGACTAATCTGTCTCACTAGGCCTGACCTGAGTATATATAGAACCTGAACTCTATCCCCATCTAGTGGCGGGATGTATAAATTACACCTAATTGGCCTTTTAACAGGGATTTTGCAGTTAAACAAATGCAAAGTTATACATAACAACCTTGTGCTGGTAATAATATAAAAAGTGCCCTTAAGCAGTGCCCACACACACGTAGTGAGACGCTGCAATTGACAATGCAAGAGGGTTCCACTTTGGGATACAAAGAAAAGCTACTAGTATTCTTTAATTCAAGTTTTCATTTGTACAATTATGACTTTTATGAGTAATTACTAGAAAATAGAATTGTTCTAATGCAGTTTAATGTCACATGTACCAGATTGCTAGTCAGTAGCTTAGGACTTGTGGAACCTATTCATAGATTCCTGCGGTGAACTATAGTCCCAAGTTAGTGGCAAGCAGATCTCCAAAATATTAGCAGTAAATAATAGAGGGCACTTGAAGTTTAGATGTCAGTTCAAAAGCTAAAACTTGACAATAGCTGTACCCATAGCACCCTTTCATCCCTACAACATGTTAGGAGACAAGATATTATTCTACTTTGATGAGTCACTGCCTTATCCTTCAAAACATATCAATACTTGACTGCTTACTAGCTTAGGTGTAGCTACCAGGGGAGTATGCATAGCAGCTGCTGGGGGCTAACAATTTCGGGAGCCTACCTAAGTGTTAAGGATGGAAGTAAATCTGGAAAATGAATGAAGATTACTAGGAGGCCAGGAGAAGGAGAATAAAACAGAGGATTATCATCAGACTTTCATGTCCTGATGGAGTGGAGCCCCATTCCAGGTTCATGAAGTTTATAAGGAGCAGCAAGGATGCATGCTACTAGAGATACATGAACTGCTTTAATACACATGGAATTTGACCCCAAAAAAATAAACATATTTGGTGATTTGAGTCTCTTGAATTTTAGGTTTTGGTGAGATAGAGAAAAAATAATAATAAAAAAAAGTCGATAAATTAGTGACAAGGGAATTTCCGAGAGTATGAACACAGGGTGTCATACACAATTTTTCAGGCAATTTGGGGCACTTTTGATTTGGGAAGAATCGATTAGAACTTAGTCAACCTAGTCTGCCAAATTGAACCTGAATAAATTTTTTAATATTTAGCACATCTCTACTTAATATTCTGCTCTGAACCAGGACTGTAATGTATGAAAGGGTCATGATATTGAATACACAAGACAGGACAGGTTGACATCAGCAAACAGAAGTAGATGACTAAAAAAATGAACAGGCAGGGCAAGATGATGCAAGGCACGGAAAAGAACAGATATTCAGAAGTATTAACCTAAAAGCTTTCTTCACAGTGCATTTAAGGCTACTTTCACACTTGCGTTCGGGGCTCCGCTTGTGAGTTCCGTTTGAAGGCTCTCACAAGCGTCTCCGAACGGATCCGTCCAGCCCTAATGCATTCTGAGTGGATACGGATCCGCTCAGAATGCATCAGTCTGGCACCGTTTGTCCTCCGCTCCGCTCAGCAGGCGGACACCTGAACGCTGCTTGCAGCGTTCGGGTGTCCGCCTGGCCGTGCGGAGGCAAACGGATCCGTCCAGACTTACAATGTAAGTCTATGGGGACGGATCCGTTTGAAGTTGACACAGTATGGCTCAATTTTCAAACGGATCCGTCCCCCATTGACTTTCAATGTAAAGTCAAAACGGATCCGTTTGCATTATCATGAACCTAAAAAAAAATTTAAAAAATTTTTTTTTTTTTTTTTTTTGTTCATGGTAATGCAAACGGATCCGTTCTGAACGGAGCCACCGCCTGCATTAATATGAGCGGATCCGTTCAGAACGGATCCGATCGAACGCTAGTGTGAAAGTAGCCTTAGTGTTGTTTTTGCAGAATCCAAAACTGGCAAATCCTAAAGGAAGGAGGAAGTTTTTACGGGTAAGTCTTCTTTCACATCAGTGCTTTCCCTTCCCGCTATTGAGATCTGTCATAGAATCTCAATAGTGGAGGGGAAAATGCTTCCATTTTGTCCCAATTCATTGTCAATGGGGACAAAACTGAACTAAACGAAATGCACCAGAATGCATTCCATTCTATTTAGTTGCGTCCCCACCACAAACAGAATAACGCTGCAAGCAGCATTTTCATGTCCGCGATGTGGTGCAGAGCAAAATGGATTTGTCCTGGCACACAATGTAATTCAATGGGGACGGATCAGTTTTCTCTGACACAATAGAAAACGTATCCGTAGCCCATTGACTTTCAATGGTGTTCATGACAGATTCATCTTGGCTATTTTAAAGAATAAACAACCAGATCCGTTCATAACGGCTGCAGACAGTTGTATTATTATGACGGGAGCGTTTTCGTTGATCCAAGACAGATCCAACAAAAACGCTGGTATGAAAGTAGCCTAAGAGATATGTTTGTTTGTTTTTTTATGTTTTTTTTTTGGTCTGCAAAATAAATAAATGTTGTACCAAAAGAACAGTGGTGAACAAGGCCTTAAAGTAAAAATTTAAGCAATGCAAGTCAAGCATATGTCATCTATATTTGCAGGTTTTGCATGAAAATTAGGTAGGTTCAAATTATTGGCACCGCTAAATAATTTGCCCCATTTGTAGCCACTATAAACTATATATACATCTACAGTTTAATATATTAATATCATTATAGAAGAACCAAATAATCCCACCATACTGTGGTGGGATTATTTGAAGATGCAGTAACTAAATATTGCCAACTTACCTTGACCAAATACTATTATTATAACATAACCAAATTATAACATAACTCCCTGAAAGTGTGTGTCTTAGCAATCAGTGACACTGTTTAGTCACATACTTATTTTTTTCCCCCCTATTTTATCCAGGGGTGGACTGGCCATAGACACTACAGGGAAATTTAGTGGTGGGCCGATGCCCAGAGGACCACCTAAAGCCTCCTCTTGGCCAAAAGCCAGGTACATAATGATATGATGCTTTCAGCATTAATTTATTTAGGCAGTATTTTGTGCTGCACTGTGGTGCAGGGCCACTTTAAGTTCCCAGTCTGCTCCTGATTGTATCCATACCCTATGGACCCTGCCTGTGCCTCTGGAACCCAGTGCTAGCAGCATCACAAGCCAGTGGTGTACTAAGGGGGGGGGCGGGCCGCCCCGGGTGCCACTCACAAGGGGGGTGCTGACGCCGGAGTCACCCGCCCCCGGCTCCATCCACTGCGGCGACCGTGCGACGCGACTCGGCGCCAGGCGCCGGCTTCGGTCCAGTGGAAGAAGAATTATTGCGGCGGCAGGCGGCGCGCAACATGACGTGACGGGGGTGCCAAACAAAGGGTTCGCCCCGGGTGCCAAATGCTCTAGGTACGCCCCTGTCACAAGCTACAGACACTATTTAACATAATCGTGACCAAAGATGACCTTACATTTGCAAGTTAATTTAGATCTAGTCTTAGGCACTTACTAATGTATTGTGATTGTCCATATTGCTTCCTTTGTTGGCTTGATCCACTTTTCCAGCACAATATACACTGCTTGTTTCCATGGTTACAACCACCCGGCAATCCAGCAGCAGTGGCCGTGTTTGCACACTATAAAAAAAGTGGACATAAGCACTCATGCACAGCAGCTGCTATACCTGTGTTGCATTGGAGGTCGTAACTAGGCTTGAGCGAATCGACCTGGATCATAGATAAAATAGCCATCTGAACTGGCCTTTGGTATTGGCTGGTACCTCGGTACCAAAGACCACTTCAGATTATTATTTTAGGGTGGGTTCACACTAGCGTTATGGAGTCAGTTATGGCTTTCCGTTATAACAGGGTTATAACAGAACATAACGGAATCCATAAGACGGAAGGGCGGATCCGTTTTGCTGCCCATAGACTTGCATTATGACAGAATGTAAAACGGATGCCTTTAAAAGACATTCCGTTTGCTCTCCGTCCTAATAGAAGTCTATGGGAATCAAAACTGATCCGTCTGGTTCCCGTTATACATGACGGAAAACAAAGTCCTGTCGACAGGACTTTGTTTTCCGTAATGCATAACAGGACCCAGACCGATCCGTTATGTTTTCCCGTAGACTTCTATTAGGACGGAGCAAAAGTGTAATGCCTCTTAAAGGCTTCCATTTTGCATTCCATCCTAACCCTGTTATTATGGAAAGCCATAACGGACTCCATAACACTAGTGTGAACCCACCCGTAAATTGTTTTTAAATACACAGATATGAATACAGTAGTAATTCACTGTCTCTCGCGACTTCGGGCGAGACAAACTTTGGCTCCACGTAGTCAACACATTTTAATGTTGTATGGAAACAGTATTAAATCTAGATATTTAAACTAATTGACATTGGATCTATGATCCGAAGGTCGATTTGCTCAAGCCTGGTTGTTAACCCTCGATATTAGCAGTGTATAATGTGATGAAAAAATGAATCAAGCCAGGAAAGGAAGCAATATGGACAATCACAATACATTAGTAAGTGCCTTGTATTGACTTTCTCTACATGATAAATGCCATTTGCTGAAGTAAGACAACCCCTTTAAAGGGAATCAATATCAAATTCAACCCAACTTACATTCCAGATGAGTACTGGTCTCTACTTTGTATGGCCTGTGGTCTCACCATTATAGATGCTGTCAATCCAAAGAAAGAAGCATTTTTATTTTATGTTTTATTTTATGTTAATTAGCCAATAGGTGCAACAAGGGTGGCGCTGTTGCACCTCATAGCACCCAGAGTCTCCTTTCCGTATCTCCAATGCCATTCCCCCCCACCACTAAGATTGATAGGCCAGGTATTGAAAACATATTCACGCCTACCCCTGAAGTCTCACAGGAGCATGTTCGATGCACGTGCTCCACGGAGATGGAGAACACCAGGTGCTGCATCCCTGTACAGCACTTGCGTAGAACACTCTCCCGTGAGACTTCAAGGCCAGGTATGAATATATTTTTTTACAGACTGACCTGTGAGTCTTAGCAGTGGGGGCATGGCATAGGAGACAGGGAACAGAGCCCCTGGGTGCAACAGCACCACCCTTGTTGCACCCATGGCTAATTAATATAAAATAAAAACTCTTATTTCTCAGCTATAATGATGGGACCAAGGGCCATACAAAGTAGTTGCATCTGGAATGTAAGTTGGCCTCATACTGATCTATCTCATGACAGAGCTCCGATAGAGCTGCCATACAAGTACAGAACCTTAACTGTATCTCTGTACGCTTCCAAAAGAATTCAAAATTTGACAAAAAAAAGTCACAAAGGAAAAAAGCATAAAAATGCATGTACAGCTTGTACAAACCGGATTCCCAAAAAGTTGGGACACTATACAAATTGTGAATAAATACTGAATGCAATGATGTGGAGGTGCCAACTTCTAATATTGTATTCAGAATAGAACATAAATCACGGAACAAAAGTTTAAACTGAGAAAATGTACCATTTTAAGGGAAAAATATGTTGAATCAGAATTTCATGGTGTCAACAAATCCCCAAAAAGTTGGGACAAGGCCATTTTCACCACTGTGTGGCATCTCCCCTTCTTCTTACAACACTCAACAGATGTCTGGGGACCGAGGAGACCAGTTTCTCAAGTTTAGAAATAGGAATGCTCTGCCATTCTTGTCTAATACAGGCCTCTAACTGTTCAATCGTCTTGGGCCTTCTTTGTTGCACCTTCCTCTTTATGATGCGCCAAATGTTCTCTATAGGTGAAAGATCTGGACTGCAGACTGGCCATTTCAGTACCCGGATCCTTCTCCTACGCAGCCATGATGTTGTGATTGATGCAGAATGTGGTCTGGCATTATCTTGTTGAAAAATGCAGGGTCTTCCCTGAAAGAGATGACGTCTGGATGGGAGCATATGTTGTTCTAGAACCTGAATATATTTTTCTGCATTGATGGTGCCTTTCCAGACATGCAAGCTGCCCATGCCACACGCACTCATGCAATCCCATACCATCAGAGATGCAGGCTTCTGAACTGAGCATTGATAACAACTTGGGTTGTCCTTGTCCTCTTTGGTCCGGATGACATGGCGTCCCAGATTTCCAAAAAGAACTTCGAATCGTGACTCGTCTGACCACAGAACAGTCTTCCATTTTGCCACACTCCATTTTAAATGATCCCTGGCCCAGTGAAAAACGCCTGAGCTTGTGGATCTTGCTTAGAAATGGCTTCTTCTTTGCACTGTAGAGTTTCAGCTGGCAACGGCGGATGGCACGGTGGATTGTGTTCACTGACAATGGTTTCTGGAAGTATTCCTGAGCCCATTCTGTGATTTCCTTTACAGTAGCATTCCTGTTTGTGGTGCAGTGTCGTTTAAGGGCCCGGAGATCACGGGCATCCAGTATGGTTTTACGGCCTTGACCCTTACGCACAGAGATTGTTCCAGATTCTCTGAATCTTCGGATGATGTTATGCACAGTTGATGATGATAGATGCAAAGTCTTTGCAATTTTTCGCTGGGTAACACCTTTCTGATATTGCTCCACTATCTTTCTGCGCAACATTGTGGGTATTGGTGATCCTCTACCCATCTTGGCTTCTGAGAGACACTGCCACTCTGAGAAGCTCTTTTTATACCCAATCATGTTGCCAATTGACCTAATTAGTGTTAATTGGTCTTCCAGCTCTTCGTTATGCTCAAATTTACTTTTTCCAGCCTCTTATTGCTACTTGTCCCAACTTTTTTGGGATTTGTTGACACTGTGAAAATTTGAAACAACGTATTTTTGCTTTAAAAAGATACATTTACTCGGATTAAACGTTTGATCTGTCATCTACGTTCTATTACAAATAAAATATTGACATTTGCCATCTCCACATCATTGCATTCAGTTTTTATTCACGATTTGTATAGTGTCCCAACTTTTTTGGAATCCGGTTTGTACATCAATAAGTGCATAGTGACCCCGTGACTAAACCACTGTGCCCTGCCGTAGTGGCTCTGAGCCTGTGTATAGGAGCCCTTAAATTTAGACTAAAATAAGAGTGAGATTCTCCACTTTGTGACCTTCAACCACTCAGTCTCTCCCTATGGACTTGTTTCCAAAGTTCACTTTTAAAGTAGCCTGGTCAAAAATGAATCGCCATAAAAAGAATTACTCAGGGTGATATAAGGTTGTGCACTCAGTATGATTACAGTGATTATTTTCTCTGATGCCTTGATATTATATTTTAATTACTTTTTACATTTTATAGTTTCTTCCATTTAAGTCTTCCATCATTAGCAATAATGGTTTGCAACCTCTTCCTTCTCCTTCATCTTGTTGCCCTCTTGAAACCATACATTCTTCATATAGCTATGAATATTATTTGCACAAAAAGACACTTTACATTTGGCCCTGTCAGCTATAAAGAGGTTAATTTGTTCTTCTGACAGCAAAGTAAAAACAGAATATATCAACATTTCCAACCATTTTTATTTACTAATGCGTACTTGAAGGGGGAAGAGAGGATAGTTATTTCCCAGCAAGGGTGAAATAATCTGTAAGCTTTTCTGGGAAAGAGTCTGAACGTTGATAGAAAGAGTTCCTCAGCTTCAGTATCTCAAGCCTGTGGTGGGAGGGAGAATGGAAGAAGAAGACAGTGCCTTGAGCCTGCAGAGATTTATTATCTGGTGGGCAAAGTCCACACAAGGAAGCATAAAATGGAACTAAATGGAAAACTAAATGAAATATACAAAAGTAAAGGACTGTTTTACTTTGTGTTTCAATTCCTCACCGTTTTCAAGATCTCTGCATGCTCTCAGTAGATGACAATATTCTTGTTTCTGAAAACCAAAGTCTTACTCAGTGCTGAACATTTGTAATGGTCATAGGCAGTCTTAAGAACCGCTTTTAAGTTAGGCCTGGAATCAGACAGGCTAAAGCCAGGCGTGGATCCATATAGAAGGAAAGGTATAAAGGAAAGACTGATACTTTAAAGCGAACCTTTCACCTGCATTTCACTTAATAAACTATCAAAAGTACCTTATAGTTCATCCTCATTGTGTTATCATACAGTCTTGTCCTGCTTTTCTGCCATGTATATGCATGAAAAAATCGCCTTATAAAGTACTCTTCTCCAGCTCCACAAGTCACGATAGACGTCAAGGGGGTAGCCCTTCCCTCACTCCAGGCTGTAACTCCCCTGCCCTAACCCCGCCTCTATGCAGTCTAATTGACACCCGGCTCAGTCGCCGGGACCGCGCTTGCACAGGCGGCGCATGTGCCGTCGGCCTCAGTAGCAGCGCGATCCCGTCTACTCAAGCGCGATCCTGTAATAACAATCTATATGTCTCTATGATAACAGACTGCAACGAGACCTTGTGTAGTCTGGTCTTGCAGTTTGCGTATATTCTTTTGTCTGTCTTATCCTTTTTTTTATACATTTTTGGGTAGAACAACTGCTTCAAAATATAAAATAGGCAGCAGGCAACAACCTTAAACCCTTAAGGGTTTTCTGTTTCTGTATTTTCATTTTTCACTCCCTGCATTACCAGAGCCATAGTTTTTCTATTTCCATTCATATAGCTATATGAGGGCCTGTTTTTGCAGGATGAGTTGTACTTTGTAATAGCTTCATTTTATAATAGGGTGCAGGCATCTCCTTAACTTCGATGCATCCAGCTCCAGTTCTAAATGTAAGACAGCTTCGGAGCTGTCTTATATTTAGACAATTTTCTACGCCTAAAACAGTCGTAGAAAGTGGCAAATGAGATGGGCCTACCGGTCCGTCCCCATCTTCGCCCACTCCATGCCCACGATTTTAGACCTGGCGTGAGCGGGGAGAATACGCAGATGGCGGCGCAGCTAACCGTTGCGCTGCCATCTGTGTCTGAATTATGCCTAATTTAGGCATATTTCAGTACAGTAAATGAATCCCTGAATGTCTGTGACTGGCAATACCTCCGAACATAGACATTAGCTTATGGTGTAAAACAACAGAAACTCAGTGGCTATGGCACCCACTTTGCTCTAGAGCAGGCACCATTTTTAAAGAACAGACTTTGTGTAAGCTATTTCAGGGACATGGTCATAGTCCTTTACAAAGGTTGTGCCACTTTCTCATAGACCACGCGTCTTTGCATGTACATACATAGTGGTACCCGTGCATTTGTATGCTAAGGCTATGTCTGACGCATCCTAGCACCACACCTAACATATTTTTATAAAGCACTGCATTCTGCTGGTTTGAACTTAAACAAAAGCGACACATACTGAGTTTAGAAATAATAGGCAGGCTAGAATATTTAGAGACATGTAGTCGTATGTGAAAATTAGCAATGATACGGATTCCTGCACGAGTGAGGCTGAGACGGTTTAACTAATGATAGAACGAAAGATGAGGTAATGCTGTGAATTACAATTTTCACTTATGCCCTGCATTATTATAGATTACACAAAAAATCCGTAAGCATCATGCAATGTTTCCATGGAAACCTCGGAATCCCTCTCACTCCACCTCTCATTTCTCACTGTTCTCTGTATGTTTAATGTTCACTGTGCTTCCATTGCTTACCAGGGCATGTGGAAATGTTTAGCCTTGTTTCTACACAAGGTCTTCTCTAATCCCTGTTGGTTGTCTGGTTGCTGGTAAAAGTTAAATATCTGTTCAGTAGAATAATCAATAATTATTGCAAAGTTAGAGCGCGGTGAGGGCATATAGTGATCCGTAGCTCAGAAAAACAGAACAGCTGGAGCCTCAGCTTTGTTATTGTCTTCTGTCTTCTTGTCGGGATCAATTCATCAGTTGTGCCAGAAGGCTAGAGAACTCACATTAGAACTGTAAGCGGTCTGATCTGGACCTTGCGCTTCATCAAATTGCTTGGTCCATCAGTTGTTTCTTTACAACCCATGGGTGTGTTGTACACACAATACTGTACGTAGCAATTAGACACATGCATTGAGGTGCACACATACTTGCAATTTGATTCCCAAAATGAAGAACATTTTAAAAATGACCTATTATTTAAATCATGTTTAACATATTTGAAAGAATTTCCATGTCAATAACTATATTTAAACAAAAACCATAAATTCCTGCAGTTTTTGCACTGGACACTAAGACTAAAAATAGGCGCCACTTCTTGGCCTGTACAGATCACTTTACTGCAGTTATATATTCTTCTTCTCTGCACGCAGATCATGCCTAGATAGTGTTGAGCGAATCAAAGCATCTGAAATGGAATTTGATCCGAACTTTAGGAAAAATTCAATTCGCCATGAATCTGAATTTTCTTGCATTTCATGATAACTAATCTTTATTTTTTTTACAAAGTGAAAGTAAGAAACCCGGAAATGCAATATGACTAGGCTTGAGGGAATCGAGCTTCGGATCATAGAACTGAAGCTGATTAGTTCAAAAACTTTGTTTGATATGCTGTTTCTGTACAGTATTAAAATCTATTGGCTCTGTGGAGGAAAACTTTGTCTCATTCGAAGTTGCACGAGTCTTCAGTGAATGACTTTGGGTGTTTGGCTTTACTGTATGCTTTATTTTTTTGTTTAATAGAAGGGATTAGTTATGACCCTGCACAGTGATGGAGACGGCAATAAATTACTCCTGTAATACTGACGGCACAGTACCTACAGAACTATTAATGTGGGTGCACTACAACATAAAGCACACAGTGATACACTCTCCCTGCAACCTTGCTGCAGTTTAAGTTCCAAGCCGTCACACTGAGATTAGGCCACTAAGATGAATAGGATTATGCTGAGTGGCCTCATTATACCTGATTTATTGCATAAAAAGACAATGGCCTAGAATAAGGCCCATTAATGAGCGGCATAAAAAGGTGGCCATTAAGGGGTTAAAGTAAGGCATCTCAGTCTTGGATGACCACCACAACGTGAACACGATTTTAGAGTGGGGCATAATTAGGGCATAACTACTCTGAAAGGTGCACAGAGATGGCATATCTATTGTGAGGGGAACAATCCATACATAACTACTATAAAGGAGGCACAATGAGGGCATAACTATTGTGAGAGGGGGAAATTAGGGCATAACTATTGTGAGAGGGCACAATGTGGGCATAGCTACTGTGAAGGGCCACAATGAGGGCATTAGTTCTGTGAGGGTGCACAAGGTGGGCATAACTACTATGGAGGGATGCAGTGAGGGCATTTGTACTGTGAGGAGGGCACAATGTGGGCATAACTACTGTGAGGAGGAAAAATGAAGGCATAAAAACTGTAGCGAAACAATGTTTTAAAGTATGAGGTGGAGGTGCCAGAGAAAGGAACCGTCCCGGGTGCCACACACTACTATTCTATTGCCTTCAGTTTTTGCAAAGTGTTGCATTCATAGGCATTTTTATTGTGGGTTCAGGATGCTGTTTCCTTAGTAAAATTGCTGTCACTAGATCCAGCTGGCTGCTAGTATCACAGATAAGCTGAAGACAGCATTCTCTTTATGTTCTTGATCTTTTTGATCTGTGGGTCCTTTAAGATTTGTAGAACATAGAGGCATCAGATGTGTATTTGTGTACAATCTCCCCTGTCAGCTGTAAATCGCTGTGCTATGGAATCGCGCTTAGCCTGGATTCTTGTGATCATGACTTAAAGAAAAAAAAAGATTTGTTTTGTTTTATATTCTACAATAATCCATTTAATTGGATATCTTCAGTATTACTTAGTTCTTAGTCAGAAAGGATTTATGAATACAAATGGCATTAAGTTTTGATAAGCCGCATAAATCACGACAAATCACAAAGCAGACATCACCTATGGCTTGGTATATACAAGTCACGATCTTCTACATATAATACGTATAGATCTAGTTTTATTTACAGAATGTATAATTCAGATTTCCATGAATCAATTAATTACATTCTCCAGCATGTTTTTTGCAGGGCTTAAAGTGGTTTTCTGGAAATATAATAATGATGGCTATTCTTAAGATAGGTCATCAGTATGTGATAAGTGGTAGCCCAACTTTTGGTGCCCACTCGAATCAACTCACTGTGTGCCACTTCATTTTTTAATTTTTTTTCGTCTCTGTACATTTAGTAGTGACTGTGCCTGGAACTGCAGCTCTATCCAATTTAATTGAATGAGATTGAGCTGCAAAACTAGGCACAGTCTAGTCATAATGGTCATACCCGTCATAATAGAAGTCTATGGGCGGCATAACGGATCCGACTTATATTATGACGGAATGCAAAACGGAATGCAGCTTAAAGGCATTCCGTTATGCAATCCATCATAGAATTCCGCTATGGACTATGGTATCGAAATCCATAAAAAAAATTGTAAAAAAACCCGAACCCTGAACTAGTAAAACACACGTTCGCTCATTCCTAGCTTCATAGTACAATTAGTAGTATTAAACTTCTCAACTCTCCCAGAACATCTCAGAAGCTCCCAGAAATAAAGGAGATCTCCTGGAAGAGTTGGCAAATCAGCTGGGGCCCAAATTTGACCATACACATTAAACAGATGTTGGTTGATGGCTGAACAGCAGTTTAACAAACATCTGGTGAATGTTTCTTTTGCAGACAATGCCAAACACATTTTAGTCCATTTGGCCGGTAGAGTTGTTCAAACTGGCCATACACATTCAATGAAATTGGGTGATGGACAAACATCTTTCTGGGCACGCTCTTTCAAAGAAAGATATTTTGCCAGTGAATACTACTTTTTTGAATGAAAGATCTTCAAAAGAACGGGGACAAAATTATTAAACATGTGCTTCAGATGATAATGGTCTACTATGGGTTGTACATTTCAACTACCTGTTGTGTGGTGAAGTGAGAAAAGTTCAGCCTTTTTTGGCGTGTATAAGTGGAAAAAAAATAAGGCTTATTTGCGCGTCAGCGGTGCAGTTATATGTTCTAAAGCCTTTTTTGGGGTGCATTAGTGAAAAAAAAAATTGTGCTTATTTGCCATTCAGTGGTGCAGTTATATGTTCTAAAGCCTTTTTTGGTGTGTGTATAAGTGGATAAAAATAAGGGCTTATTTGCGGGTCAGCGGTGCAGTAATATGTTCTAAAGTCTTTTTTGGCATGTATAAGTGGAAAAAAGTAAGGGCTTATTTACCGTTCAGAGGTGCAGTTACATGTTCTAAATTCTTTTATGGGGTGTATTAGTGGAAAAAAAGGCTTTATTAGCCGTTCAGAGGTGCAGTTATGTGTTATAAAACCTTTTTGGGGATGTATTAGTAGGGAAAAAAGGGGGTTTATTAGCTGTGGTGAAGTGAGAAAATTACTGCCTTTTTTGGAGTGTATTTATTTCCTTTTATATATTTATTTGATCTAACAGTATGTCAGACAGAGAAGTGACAGGCCCTGTCTTGACCAACAAACCAGCGGTTCTTGAATGGTTGACTCGGTCATCCATTTCGTCCCAAATGACATCATACACCCCCAGCCAAGAGTCGCTGGGTTTGTCAGACACAACCCTTGTTGGCATAGTCCGCGAGCAGGCCCTGTGCCCTCACCTGTCCTCAACCTGCCTCTGTCCTTTTCCGTTACCTCAGCCAGATAAGTATTATATGCTGTGGGCTCAGCTCCACTATACAGCGAGGACAAGCTACTAGAGAGCAGTCAGCAGCTACTGGCCAGCCAAGATGTGGAGGGACATCCACTGCTTCCTCTGGTAGGCAGGCAAGTAGTGATGAGGATAGTGGCGTGGGAGCTGGTGTTGCGAGCGGTCAGGCTTATGGCCCTGAGACCGTTGAGGAGGGCATCAGTGACGTGTAGACAGTACTCAATGATGATGTAGCCGATCCCAATTGGGCGCCGGGTGACGAATTGGCTTCATCATCATCGGGAGAAGAGGGTGGCAGCTTGTGCGTGAGAAAGCGGCGGAGCCAGCAAGTCGGTAGCGTGGCCGGGAGTCAGCATAGTGGCAGCAGAGGGAGGTCAGGAGCCAAACATTCCTGGGGTAAACCGCCCGCTTCACAGGAGTCTGTCTGCCCAGAAAGTAGTGGTGCAGAGGTTCATGGAGGCAGCCACGGTAGCAATCAGTCAGTGCGGAGTGTTAGTGTAAAATCACCTACTCAGCGGTGTGGCAGTTTTTTGTTAAGCCACCGGAGGAGGTGAACATAGCCATTTGCCAACTCTGGGGGCAGAAGGTGAAGAATGGCCAGGGTGCCAATGTTGGCACCACGGCCCTGCATCAACATATGCAATGTCACCATAAAGTCGCATGGGAGAACCGTGGCTCCAATGTGGTGGTCCAGCCTGCAGCAGCAACCGCTGCATCACCCAGTGGCATGCAACTGATTTCAGGCAGTCAAGGCTCCACCACCTCAGCCATAGGGAGCTTTCTGTCTGTCCTTAATCTACCGGTTCTGATGCTCCTGCTCCTCGCCCTCCAATTCCTCGTCATTCATTCCGTCAACAGTTGATCACGAAGAGATTTCCAACAGACAACAGTATGTGTGCACTCATCCAATGGCGCACAAGCTGAACATGCTCCTGGCCAAGTTGCTGGTGCTGCAGTCCCTCCCTTTTCCAAGCGGTCAGGCTTATGGCCCTGAGACCGTTGAGGAGGGCATCAGTGACATGTAGACAGTACTCAATGATGATGTAGCCGATCTCAATTGGACGCCGGGTGACGAATGGGCTTCATCATCATCGGGAGAAGAGGGTGGCAGCTTGTGCGTGAGACAGCGGCGGAGCCAGCAAGTCAGTAGCGTGGCCGGGAATCAGCATGGTGGCAGCAGAGGGAGGTCAGGAGCCAAACATTCCTGGGGTAGACCGCCCGCTTCACAGGAGTCTGCCTGCCCGGAAAGTAGTGGTGCAGGGGTTCATTGAGGCAGCGACGGTAGCAATCAGTCAGTGCGGATTGTTGAGGGTAAAATCACCTACTCGGCAGTGTGGCAGTTTTTTGTTAAGCCACCGGCGCACCAGCTGAACATGCTCCTGGCCAAGTTGCTGGTGCTGCAGTCCCTCCCTTTTCCAAGTGGTGGACTCTGCACCTTTCAGAGAACTGATGGCTTCTGCTGAGCCAAGGTGGAGAGTCCCATGCCGTTATTTATTTGCCAAAAACTCAGTACCAGCCCTGCACAAATATGTAGAACAAGATATGTGACAGTCCTTGAGCCTGTCAGTGTCTGCCAAAGTGCGCGGCAACGCCAAATTGTGGAGCTGTAACTACAGTCAAGGACAATATATGTCCTTTACAGCCCACTGGGTAAATGTGGTTCCTGCCCAGCCAAATCAGCAACTTGGCCAGGTGACGCGCTTCCGCCTCCATGCTCTCACGCTGTTGGTCCTGTGACAATGTCTGCCTCTGCCTCCTTATCCTCCACCGTGTCCTCACCCTCCACTACAGGGACCATTCACAGTACCCTACCTGCATACCACATGTGCAGTGCACAGTGGTTAGGGGACTGGAGACGTGGCACCTACTTCTCATGGCTACATGAGCCCTGTGGGGGCTGGACTGGAGGAGGAGGACATTGGAGCACAAGCAATGTGTAGCAAAATGGGTGGTTTTTCTACACAGGTGACAGGAGAGGAGGAGCAGGAGCAGCCGGAGGAGGAAGAGGGAGACGAGGAACACAAGGCAGATGACCCAGGCACACCATAGCAGTATGCAGTGGAGATGGAGGCAGAGAGTCCCTCCGAGTAACTTGCGCAAATGGCCCGCTGCACGCTAACTTGCTTGGGTAGTGACAGCCGAATTGTCACCATTCGGCAGAAGGATGACTTCTGGCTCTCCACCTTGTTGGACCCTCGCTACCGGTCCAAAAGGGGGGCCTTTTTTACACCCACTGTGAGGGAGGACAAACTGAACTACTATAGAGACATCCTATGGTGTCACTTGGCCGCTGCCTATCTGAGACATCATCGATCCTCTCTCAGGTCTGATTGGTTGGGGGCCCTCTATTGTCTCATTCTACTGCTATGGCTGCTGTGGCAGGTTCTGGGGGTAGGAGCAGTACCAGCTACATCAGCTTGAGTGTAGAGTCGATGATGAGCAGCTTTCTTAACCCGCATAGTGAAGAAAATACTCACCAGCAGCAGCAGCTAGAACTGAAGCTGAACCAACAGGTGGTGGCATACTTGGACAGCACCCTGCCACCCCACATTGAAGATCCGCTCGACTACTGGGCACCAAAACTGGATTTGTGGCCCCAACTGGCCAAGTTTGACTTTTAAAAGCTGTCCCGCCCGGCCAGTATTGTGGCATTAGAGCGGGTGTTTAGTGCGGCGGGGGCCATAGTTACCCCAAGGAGAACTTGCCTGTCCGCCCAAAATGTGGAGAGACTGACGATTGTCAAGATGAATCAGGCGTGGATCAGTCAGGGTTTCCACCCACCTATGCCTGATGCCATACCTCCCAACTATGAAAAAGCTAAAGAAGGGACATTATTAGCATAGCATAGCTCTTTGCAGCATTTTTTTTTTACACTAAGCCAAGCCTCTTACTCTGCTCAATAAGAACAATGAAGAGGAAAAGTGTGCTTTGCGAACACTATATGGTTAAAAATATCAGCTTTATTTTACATAATGAGTAAAAATCACACATATTTGGTAAAGACAAAAAAGTTGTCTCACTTCAGTAATTGGCATTTATCATGTATACTAATGTATGGTATTGTGATTGTCCATATTGCCTCCTTTCCATCACATTATACACAGCACTTATCCATGGTTTTGACCACTCTGCAATCCAGCAGCGGTGGCCATGCTTGCACACTGTAGGTAAAGGTGTTGGCTTATGAGCATTTCCAGCCTTTCCCTATAGTGTTTAAGCATGGCCACCACTGCAGGATTACATTGTGGTAATAACCATGGATACGTGCTGTGTATAATGTGATGGAAAGAAGGCAATATGGATAATCACAATACATTAGTAAGTGCCTTGTATTAACTGCATGAGAAATACCATTTACTGAAGTGAGACAAACCTCTTTAAGCATAAGTGTCTGGCATGAAATTTACCAAATCCTAACCTCCTCATATTATACACAATCTACTGTACATTATAATTAAAAGGGCTGTCCTATGACCTATTGCCTATCTACAGGATAGGTCATAAATATCAGATTGTTTGGGGTCTGACTGCTGGAACACCCACTGATAATGAAAAAAGGGGTCCTGAGACTTTCAATTACATTACCACCAATCTTTGTACACAAGGGTCTTAAGACCACGTTCCCTTGATCATGGGGGTCCCAGTAGTCAGACCCCCAGCAATCAGACACTTATCACCTGTCGTGACATAGCTGTTGGACCTTTTCACATTGTCTATCCTTTTCTTTCGGTGTGAAAAATAAAAATAAATTGCAATAAAAAATCTGGCCCAAAACATGTGTCAAACTAAAATAGAAATGCTCGCCTGTTAAATGATCTGTGTCCACTTTTCTAGTTATCATCTATCCACATAACTTTGTGATCCATAGGGGTCTGAATGCTGGAGCCCCCACTGATCCCCCTTCTTGATTGAGTGGCAAGTCGAGCATATGCCCTTCCTCTCTATCCATTCTCTATGGGGTTGCTATAGATGGCAGAGTACAGTGCTGGCTATTTCCAGTGGTCCCAAAAAGAATAAATGCCACACCATCAAAAAGGGGGAATGGGACCCATTCCTGGGATCAGTGGGGGTCGCAGAATCTGACCACACTAATCATATAGTTGTGCCCTATGGTGTGGAGAGGATAACTTGAAAACCTGGACAACTCCTTTAAATCCTCCACTAGTCCACCACCAGTATCTCTTTACATGTCAGCAGTGATGCCTGTAAATACGGAATATCATCACTACCGCCATGTAAACCATACGTGTCAATACTGGAGAATGTGAAGCACTGTGCAGAATTTTTCAGTCATAAGTCGAACCCCCTTTGCAGGTCATAATATTTAACAAAGCCCAAGCAAAGGTGCTGAAGGCGTAACGTGAGCAAAGGGCACAAACGGAGGGTCATAACTGAAACAGAGGCATTAGGGTCACCTGACGCAGGGTAGTAGTGGGGATCCTTGAACAGGGGTAACTGGAGAAGAGGCAATATTAGCTGTGCATTTAGAGTGGGGGCATCTGGAGCTGGGGCATTTATGGGGGTGCATCTAAAGCAGAGGCATTAGGGTCGCTTGAGGCAGGGTGATAGTGGTGATCCTGGAGCAGAGGTATTAGGGGGCAACTGGAGAAGAGGTAATATTAGGGGTGCATTTAGAGTGGGGGGCATTGTTAGGCATACGGAGCTGTGGCACTAATGGGGGTGCACCTAAAGCAGAGGCATTGGGGAGACCAAGGGCAGAGTCCCCCCAATGCAACTCTGAACTCTGCAGAGAGCAGCACGCATACACAGATCTGAGTCTACTATAAACAAATCCCCTATTTCTCCCTTACAGTCTCCTATAGCTCACTATTGTCACACACCTGAGAAATCAGCCCAGCACCGCAGAGGAGTCCTTATCTCCAGCAACCACAGTTTCCTGACAGCAGGGAGGGCAGGAGAATGGCCAGACATGTTCTCTCCTCCTTCACTGCCAGCAGCTGGGAAGCTTAGAAGATACTGCTGGGCCTCCTGTACAATTTACACCAGTAGGAGGCTGCATACATGTGCAATACTGCCACCTAGTGGCTACAATAATTATCTCTCCTGAGAAACAAGAGAAATAATGACTCCTTTGTCTTATCTCCGGGCACAGGAGACTGGGGGCCTACTGAGGAATCCCCGACCTCCCTGGTGGGCTTGTCCGAGCCTGTCTCCTTATTTCCCTGGTGTATACAGCACACATGCTCTCCACAGTAGCAGGCACTAAAAAAGTGACTTCATTACGTCTGATGAGCACTAGAGTGCAGGGACCAGGGAATCATCATCACTCCTCCATCCCTCAGACTCCGAGGCACAGCGTGAGAGGCCAAGATCGCATACTACTGCACCATAGGCTGAAACTCCATGCTGAAAATGTGACTTTCCAATTTGACAACATCGATCACAGCAAAGGCGACATACAGGGTCAGGTAAACCCACAGAAGTGGGACGCCACAACGGGCTGACCGACTGAACTGTAAGTAACCATTCAAGCAGGTACTTATCAATTTAAGATATATACAAATATCAATATCAAAATTGAAAGCCTAAGCCACATCTTTGTTCTATATATGAGCCCCATATAGCAGAACTGCCTGATATGAACTGTGTAGAACTAATCTCACCATAATATCCTGGTTTACATATGAACTTTCTACAACTGGATTTACTGAAATACCTATATATAGGACTTTTGTGAAAATACGGAACATATGTGGAGTGACTCTGTGGTTCACATACCCTACCATATTCGGGTACATCCATGCGTGTTTTTATGGTTTTATCTTTTTGTTTTTAGTGTGTAATATTTTAGTTATATTTTAGCTGCACAATTCAGCTGTTTTATACATAGTTTTTAATACCATAATAAATCGACATGTATCCATGTGAGTCACCTATGTTTGAGTGCCAGTCCATCTATTATTTATTTATTGTACTCCTCCATCTCTGCAGGCACCGTGAGAGTACTGAAAGCTGAATTGCGAAGTGGGGAATGGTTTCCTGCTTAACCATTGCACACAACTGTTTATTTCTATTGACTTCACTAGAAAAGTGTGTGTATGATGATGAGCTGTACACACCTCCCAATCTTCCCAGATCCAGTGGGATAGTTCCTGATTTTGGTGGCTGTCCTGTTGTCCCGGGATGGCTGGACAGCCACCAAAATCTGGAACTATCCCACTGGATCTGGAACGATTGGGAGGTGTGTACAGCCCAGCATAATACACACATTTTTCTAGTGAAGTCAATACAAATAAACACCTGAATAAATCAGCGCAATTTTTCTTTTAATGTCGTTAGCAGTGGTCAATAAAATACTGCATAGATTTTGCTTCCAAAGTGTCTCTGCACTGATATAACTCATTAACAAATGACTGGGAATATTACAGGTGCGTTATGGGGAGGAGAGGCTGGAACACTGATATCGCTATCCTGACCTTATCCTCCGGCCTCTGCATGTTTCGTGACTGCTCCTCTATCATGCCTCTGCACCACCGAGCACAGGTCACTGAGCACAGCGCGGTCCTGTCTGCTCCTCCACTATTATTGATTAGTGCATAGGCAATATACGTTTTTGTGAAATTTTGCAAATCTTTCACCTAATATTCGCAATAAATTAGCGAATTCTAGAATTAGGGATCTCCAGTCATTATTTTAGTGATTGTGCAAATCGGCACTAATGATGCGCATATTTTTTGCGCAATATATGCAACTTCACATTTTATCTAGTCTGAGTAGATATTGCTGAATGGTGCACTAAGCATTGTTGTGATATCACAGCACTATGTCTGTAGCATGTATGGACAGCAGAGAAACAGTAATTCCTATCACACTACCCAACACCCTGCACTGGAACCACTATACAGCTACACTATATCAGGATATATAACCTACACTGACTATCTCCCACTAACTACGTATCTGTATTATATATATATATATGAGCTAACCAACTATTTAATGTAATTGGATAAGGAATAGGATCGAGATGAAATCACAGAGCACAGCAATGTTACGGCTCTCTCTCTCTCTCTCTCTCAACTGCAAAAGAACTGCAGAAAAGGGCTGCTGGGGAGATTCTTATATATTAAAGGGTAGGCAACTTTCCTATTGGTTGCTAGGGATCTTGCTAAGCTCTGACAAAGATATTGCAGCCTTCTCATTGGCCCACAAGCAAGAAGGGAGGTTACTGATGAAAAAAAAATAATCTTGAATATTTGCGATTACGAATATATAGCACTATATTCTACATCTTCACATATTTTCGAAGTTCCGATATTCGTGATAAAAATCAGCGATTAAAATATTCTCAATCAGCACTATTATTGATGTTCTCCAGATGCACACAGTGCTGACCCCTGCCGCGTACATCCCTGCTGTTGCTGTGGAGGAGAGCAGGAGCATAGCTATGTAGCAAAGAACATATCCCTTAACTTGTTAAGTGTCACTTGCCAACGCACGGTCCAGTGCATGGGGCAAAGGAAAGTACAGAACGCACTACATAACAGGGCATTTAGTAGACTGCCCAGGATGGCGGGACACAGCCTAAAAGTTGTGACTGTCCCGCTCGATCCGGGATGGTTGGGAGCTATGCTGATTCATCAGATTAGATCATCCATGCTGCCTCACCCAAACCTTGACAAAAGAGAATGGTTTCTTCTGGCTACTTGCCTCAGCTACTTGTCACGGATGGTGTTGCAGAAAGCTGGAACTTATAAATAAACATCCAACTGGCTTGATCCCAAACTAAGGAGCATATGGGTGAGCCCTATAAAACCCCTAGAGCTCTCTCTGACTGCTATGCCCATGCAAAGGTCTTTATGGTAGACGATTGCATGTCCACGTACCTTATACTATGTGACACTTGAAAACCCTATAATAGTGAGGGGACACGACCACCGGCTCCCTGCACTTAATACGGACGGAGTCAGGGTCACCTAGAATCAAGCCAGCAAGGAAACACAAATAAAGGAAAGAGACTTATCTGAGGAAGCAGCCTCCAGCAGTGAACACAATCCAGGAAAGAAGTATAAACCGCAAAGTGAGGCAGTATGGGATGGAATATAAAGGGAGACAATTAGTGTAAATAGGTGACAGCTGGGAGAAGGAAAGGAGATGGCAAAGTGAAACCAAAACAAAGAACTTCATGCAGGTAGAGAAGAACATCTAACAGACCTTCTCACAGAAGTGGCGGTGACACTACTATTCTGATGCTGCCACCTGTTTGATGCCACACATCTGATGCCAAGTGCTCCTTATTACACCCACCATCGTCAGTGGGTACTTTTATTGCCAGCCACCTCCCCACTCTGTCACTGTGGCACTCTGCGGTCTCCTGATGCTGCTGCCACCTCACTACTCAGGTCTCTTCATAATGCTGTCGCCACGAGGGGCGTGGCTAGCCGAGGAAGGAGGAAGACGTCCTGCAGCACAGCTCTGCTGAGAGTTCTGCAATCTCGGCCCATCCACAGCCTACCAAGGCTAAAAAGTTCCCATCATAGACATTTTGGGACTGTGGACACCGTCACCATCATTTTGAGACCTTTCTTGGGTTGTAGACCGGTCCCTGGCCTGAACTATTATTGCGGCCTAGTGGCGAGGTGCATCCGCGGCCTAAAGTTGATCTGGTGTGGCCGTTTTCTGGGCCCCACTGACTGTCGGCGGCCGTATAGGTACATCCTCAGCGCCCGAACAGGTGTTGCACCTCTGCCCGGTACCGAACGCAGCTCCGGTGAGCTTCTGCAGCTGGCGTGACACTGCGCCTGAAAACGTCCATAAGCAAGCAGGCGCCATTTTGTGACCGGATCGTTCATCGGCGGAGTAGCCACCAACGGGCATCAGGACTCAAGCCTCAAGGGAGCCCCCTGCCCTCTATGCCCCGATTCACTGGGTATCCATAGGCACTCACCAGTAAGACTCCTGTCACATTGTGCAGGGCCTCAGCTGCAGCATTGGCTCAATACCCCAATCCTCTGGTACTTAGCCGGACTCTGGCATTTCCCAAAGAGCTGATCAGTAGTGACACACTACCTCCACTACCCCTGAGTTCACCAGCCAAACTTAGGAGCATAAAGATCTCTCTCTTGCAAATCGGCAGATTTAAAGGGACAGTAGCCCATTTTGTCATAGCACACATTTTGCAGCAGCAATACTTTACATCAAGAGAATGTTCTAATAGCATGAACCTGGGCATTGACTCTACTTCTGTTCAGTCATGTTCTCAATGAAATAAAGCTCTTTTCACCTGAGATGTTGTAGTGAGCAAAATTTGTTATAAGGGCAAGATCGAACGCACTTATGGTTAAAGTGGGCAGATATAGAGGGGTGGAACAGGACTCTCAAAAACAGGCCAAAGCCCCATCTCTTTCTCAATCTGATTTAGATCGATACGTGATGAAGAAGAACACTGCAAATCAGGGGATCCCTTCTTCTACTTCCAAAAATAACCCTCAAAAACAGCTAACTTCACAGCTTGACAGGGAGAGTGAAGACGAAGATTCTTATGAGACCGCCTCAGATTTACCCATCTCCAGATCCTTCATCTCACAAGCCTTAACTAAAGCTTTAAATCCCGTTTTAGAAGAACTATCTGAAATAAAACGTGAAATGAGACAAGTGGGCCAGAGAGCTGAAGCTTTAGAGTCCACCCAATCAGCTGTTGCAGAATATACTAATAAAAACTCTGCCGCCCTTTCTGTCTATCAAAACCACATAAACTTCCTCTATGATTATATTGAGGATCAGGATAATAGAGGCAGAAGGAATAACATCCGCATCAGAGGCGTTCCAGAGTCTGTTGCTAACGAGGCCATCCCCAATGCGGTTAACGAAATATGCAAAGCGCTTCTGAGTAACGAACATCCTGACCCAATCATAATTGAAAGAGCCCACCGTGCCCTCCGCCCTAAACCTAAAATGGGCGACCCTCCAAGGGACATTATCTGCAAGCTGCTTAATTTCGCCCAGAAAGATCTTGTTATGAAAAGAGCCAGAGAAAGCGATAACATTATCTATGAAGGCGCCCAAATCCTTCTTTTTCAAGATCTTGCCCCTGCTACTCTAAATAAGAGACGTGCCCTGAAACCACTCACAGACCACCTAAGACACAGACGCATCGCCTTCAGATGGCTTTTTCCATTTGGAATGCTTATCACTTGGAAAGAAAAGAAACTCATCCTCAGAACACCAAAAGACCTCCCGGAAATTCTTGAAGCATTGGAGATACAAGATGTGGACATCCCAGATTGGTCTGCTACAAATGATGTTCTGATTCCACAGGACATCTTGCCTCCCACTGCTTGGGAATTAGCAGGAAGCGTCAGATCTTCAAAGTCCAAGAAAAAGCACGGGAAACTAACCCCTAGACGCATCATCCCTGAGGAGGACTAAAGTTGCTCTCTACTGTTTACATATGATATGTTCATTTATGACTGCCTTCACGGTGATCAGAGAGTGACGACCGGGGGGCTGACCGCGTAGACCCCCTAATGGTAGACTCTCTTACCTTGCATTAGGAATAGGCACACCAGCTCTCACATACGGGTGCTGGTGAGGGGTCTGGGCGGTTGGCGGTCTCGGCTCGTTACACCTCTACACTATGACGAGTATCAGATGCTTCCTTTATGATCTTGTTATGTGGTCCAAGGTAACTGTTCACTTTAGTAGTCTTTTAAACACTACTCATCTCTTTATCTCATTTATGAGTTCAATGTTACTGCCTCTTATGCTGGCCCTGTACTGTTTCCAGGGCATAGTACTTCTGTTCTTGACCAGAAGTACGGACCTGAAAAGGTCCCATATTGGGAGAATGAAATCCCTAGTTTCCTCTTTCAGCAGAGGTCTGTTACTACAAAGTTTTGTATTGAGTTTGACGTTCTTTCCTTTTTATTTTAGTCTCTTCCCACCCCCTCAAAAGGGTAACCTTTCTACGTCAATGACACCAATCACCTTTCCATCAGACAACAATAAAGGAGTCGAATCAGGCATCCAACGGTATGTAAGTACTGCGTCCTCTCATCACAAATATATCCATGGCTGACATTCACATAGCAACATATAACGTCAAAGGTTTTAAAAATCCAATTAAGAGAAGTCAGATTCTACACTACCTTCACAAAGAAAAAACAAAAGTAATACTATTACAAGAAACTCATTTTAAAAATAATCAGATCCCTAATCTTTCTAGGTCACATTACAGCCAATGGTTTCATAGCTCTTCCACACACTCAAATAGACTAGGTACTAGTATAGGTTTCCATAAGCATATCGACTAATATGACCAACATGCTATCTGACCCTAATGGCCGTTTTATTTTAGTAAAGGGGACTATTAATTCCCAAATATACACATTCGCCAACTTTTATGCACCTAATGTCGCCCAAAAAATATGGTTCGAAAAAACTTGGAAAAAGTTCGAAGATTTTAGGGAGGGTACAGTAATCCTAGCTGGGGATTTCAACGTCGCCCTCAACCCTCAACTTGACACTTCATATGGAAAGTCCTCTGTCCCTTACAAAACTCTTAACTGCATAAAGAAACTTATACATAATAGCAATCTTATAGATGTGTGGCGAGCGAACAACCCTAGAGGAAAAGACTTCTCCTTCTTCTCCGCCCCGCATAATTCTTATCATAGAATAGACTACATTTTGGTACCTGCACCCCAAATACACTTATGCTCTCAAACGCATATTGGCAATATGATCCACTCTGACCATGCCCCTATTTTCATCACATGGAAATTAATTAACACCCAACCCAAAACCTTTATATGGCGACTAAACGAGACACTGCTAGACAACACACAGGTCAGAGATAAGATAGAGAAGAAGTTGAAGGAATATTTTGCGCTGAATGAGGCAGACAGTTTATCGCCGCATATAATATGGGAAGCACACAAATCTGTGATCAGAGGCGAGTTCATATCTACAGCCTCTTTTATTAATAAGACAAGACGAGCTAGAATGGCCGAGCTCTATGACAAAATATCCAAGCTGGAGACTGCTCATAAACAGTCTCAAACAAACCAACATTTGGTAGAACTAGCCTCAACCAGGGATGAGCTTAAAGGACTTCTAAACAAGCAATCAGCTAAGCTATATCTCGCCCTTAAGCAAAAGTTTTTTGCCCACGGCAACAAACCTACCAAATTTATGTTGGCCCTGATTAGACAGTGTAAGCGGAAGTCCAGGATCTCGGTTATTCTAAATGATAAGAAAGATTTAGTCAAAGACGACATAGATATAGCAAACGCTTTCCAGGACTTCTACTCAGCGCTATACAATATAGATAAGTCTGATTCTGAAATCACCCGTACAGAGAAAGCAGATCGTTCATCAGCATTTTTGAATAATCTTTCGCTCCCATCTCTGTCACCCGAACAAGCCTCTGCTCTTTGCTCCCCAATTACGCCTTCTGAGGTCTCTGCCACTCTAAAACAAATGGCGAAAGGTAAGGCCCCAGGACCAGATGGTCTTCCTTTGCTATATTACACTTCCTTTAAAGATACGCTACTTCCACACCTACTTAACTCATATAATGATGCTCTTTCTGGCAATGCATTTTTATCACAAACTGTCAATGCCCATGTCACCCTGATCCCAAAACCACAGAAGGACCCTAGTCTGTGTTCAAGCTATAGACCCATCTCTTTGCTGAACCTAGACGTAAAAATTTACGCAAGGGTCTTAGCCAATAGAATAAAACCCTTACTGAAAGATCTGATACACCCTGATCAGACCGGTTTTGTGCCTAACCGTGAAAGTAAAGATAACACCTACAATGTCATTAACACTATAGCCTTGGCGAAAAAGACCGGGTCCCCCTTGGTGGTTTTGGGTACAGATGCTGAGAAAGCATTTGACCGGGTGTCCTGGGCATTTATCAAAAAAACCTTGGCTAAGTTTGGATTCCCTGAATCCTTCATTTTGGCCATCTTCTCTACAGGGAGTGCAGAATTATTAGGCAAATGAGTATTTTGACCACATCATCCTCTTTATGCATGTTGTCTTACTCCAAGCTGTATAGGCTCGAAAGCCTACTACCAATTAAGCATATTAGGTGATGTGCATCTCTGTAATGAGAAGGGGAGTGGTCTAATGACATCAACACCCTATATCAGGTGTGCATAATTATTAGGCAACTTCCTTTCCTTTGTCAAAATGGGTCAAAAGAAGGACTTGACAGGCTCAGAAAAGTCAGAAATAGTGAGATATCTTGCAGAGGGATGCAGCACTCTTAAAATTGCAAAGCTTCTGAAGCGTGATCATCGAACAATCAAGCGTTTCATTCAAAATAGTCAACAGGGTCGCAAGAAGTGTGTGGAAAAACCAAGGCGCAAAATAACTGCCCATGAACTGAGAAAAGTCAAGCGTGCAGCTGCCAAGATGCCACTTGCCACCAGTTTGGCCATATTTCAGAGCTGCAACATCACTGGAGTGCCCAAAAGCACAAGGTGTGCAATACTCAGAGACATGGCCAAGGTAAGAAAGGCTGAAAGACGACCACCACTGAACAAGACACACAAGCTGAAACGTCAAGACTGGGCCAAGAAATATCTCAAGACTGATTTTTCTAAGGTTTTATGGACTGATGAAATGAGAGTGAGTCTTGATGGGCCAGATGGATGGGCCCGTGGCTGGATTGGTAAAAGGCAGAGAGCTCCAGTCCGACTCAGACGCCAGCAAGGTGGAGGTGGAGTACTGGTTTGGGCTGGTATCATCAAAGATGAGCTTGTGGGGCCTTTTCGGGTTGAGGATGGAGTCAAGCTCAACTCCCAGTCCTACTGCCAGTTTCTGGAAGACACCTTCTTCAAGCAGTGGTACAGGAAGAAGTCTGCATCCTTCAAGAAAAACATGATTTTCATGCAGGACAATGCTCCATCACACACGTCCAAGTACTCCACAGCGTGGCTGGCAAGAAAGGGTATAAAAGAAGAAAATCTAATGACATGGCCTCCTTGTTCACCTGATCTGAACCCCATTGAGAACCTGTGGTCCATCATCAAATGTGAGATTTACAAGGAGGGAAAACAGTACACCTCTCTGAACAGTGTCTGGGAGGCTGTGGTTGCTGCTGCACGCAATGTTGATGGTGAACAGATCAAAACACTGACAGAATCCATGGATGGTAGGCTTTTGAGTGTCCTTGCAAAGAAAGGTGGCTATATTGGTCACTGATTTGTTTTTGTTTTGAATGTCAGAAATGTATATTTGTGAATGTTGAGATGTTATATTGGTTTCACTGGTAAAAATAAATAATTGAAATGGGTATATATTTGTTTTTTGTTAAGTTGCCTAATAATTATGCACAGTAATAGTCACCTGCACACACAGATATCCCCCTAAAATAGCTAAAACTAAAAACAAACTAAAAACTACTTCCAAAAATATTCAGCTTTGATATTAATGAGTTTTTTGGGTTCATTGAGAACATGGTTGTTGTTCAATAATAAAATGAATCCTCAAAAATACAACTTGCCTAATAATTCTGCACTCCCTGTATGTATGGCTCACCTAGTGCAAATATTAAAGTAAACGATATCCTCTCCCACCCGTTCCAGATTAACAATGGGACTAGACAAGGGTGCCCTCTCTCACCAATACTCTTCATCCTTACATTAGAACCACTTTTACAGTTTATCAGACAATCTAAGGAAATTAAGGGTTTGGACTGTGGAGGCCTGGAGATCAAGCAAGCAGCTCTACAGGCCTTTCCTGCCATCATTAAGGTGTTCGCCGAGTTTGGTTTCATTGCCAACTTCAAAATAAATCTGCCAAAGTCAGTGGCAATGAACATAAACCTCCCATCCAGCTTTTTAATTAAGCTTAAGGAAAACTCTCCATTCGAATGGACAAAGTCATATATAAAGGTATAAATATTACATCGGACTTAGCTAAACTTTATGAGGCTAATTTCACCTCTCTACTAAAAGCCATACCAGCTACTTTAAATTCGTGGTCTCCCTCCTTCATCTCTTGGTTAGGTAGGCGTAACATTTTTAACTCCCTTAGGCCTCGTTCACACTTCATTGTTTGGTCAGTGATTTCCATCAGTGATTTGTGAGCCAAAACCAGGTGCAACTCTAAACACAGAACAGGAGCAGATCTTTCCCTTCTACCTCATGTCTGTGGAGGCTTCACTTCTGGTTTTGGCTCACAAATCACTGATGGAAATCACTGACCAAACACTGAAGTGTGAATGAGGCCTTATAGTTCCTAAGATCACATACTTACTACAAGTTCTACCTATAAAATTGCCTAGTAGCTTCTTCAACTCCTTCAGGAAGATCTTCTCCGCCTATGTCTGGGGTAATAAAAAACCCAGCATCTCTAACAAGATCCTGCTGCTCCCTTATGCAAAATACCACAAGATACCACAGAGCGGTCCACATCAATAGAATCATTGATCTTTTGAGGCAACCTACACATAAACTTTGGATTCCTTTGGAAGAAAAGCTGATCGGATGCCCGATCAGACCTTTGCTAATGTCTGAGACAGGGAAGGCCTTACCCCCGAAAAAAGATAACCCACTTATCTCAACCACTCTGTCTATATGGAATATCCCAGAAGTTAGAAATATTTGTATGTCCTTCCCTTCCCCCCTCATGAATATTAAAGATTGTCTTGGCCTTAACACAGAGAGTTTTAAAATTTTACCTTCACAATTACGCAATTCCACTCTTCCAATAGATGAACTACTAGATAGTGATGGTGCACTTCTAAGTGCTAAAGATATAATAACAAAGTTCCAATTAGTTAATCTGAGCCAGATGCAATATTCATGTTTGAAAAATACTGTAAGCCCCATTTGTAAGAAACTGGGAGAAAACACAACACTATCCTGGTTTGAGAAGCTAGTCACGCAAACCTTATACCCTACTAAGATTATCTCCACTGTCTCTAAGAATCTATTGCAACTGGAAATCCCCTCCTCCGTATACTTTTTAAAAGAAATGGGAAAAGGATTTAAACTTAAAAGTCACAGAAAAAGAAACGCAAACCATGTTGAACGCGCCTAGACTGACATCTAGGTGTGTGTCAATACAAGAGAACGCATACAAGATTCTCACCAGGTGGTACTTAACCCCCGTGAGATTGAGTTTGATGTATAGCAATACTTCTGACAGATGCTGGAGATGCCTAGTGGGTAGAGTTGAGCGAACACCTGGATGTTCGGGTTCGAGAAGTTCGGCCGAACATCCCGGAAATGTTCGGGTTCGGGATCCGAACCCGATCCGAACTTCGTCCCGAACCCGAACCCCATTGAAGTCAATGGGGACCCGAACTTTTCGGCACTAAAAAGGCTGTAAAACAGCCCAGGAAAGAGCTAGAGGGCTGCAAAAGGCAGCAACATGTAGGTAAATCCCCTGCAAACAAATGTGGATAGGGAAATGAATTAAAATAAAAATTAAATAAATAAAAATTAACCAAACTCAATTGGAGAGAGGTTCCATAGCAGAGAATCTGGCTTCCCGTCACCCACCACTGGAACAGTCCATTCTCAGATATTTAGGCCCCGGCACCCAGGCAGAGGAGAGAGGTCCCGTAACAGAGAATCTGTCTTCATGTCAGCAGAGAATTAGTCTGCATGTCATAGCAGAGAATGAGGCTTCACGTCACCCACCACTGTAAGAGTCCATTTTCATAAATTTAGGCCCAGCACCCAGGCAGAGGAGAGAGGTCCCGTAACAGAGGATCTGGCTTCATGTCAGCAGAGAATTAGTCTGCATGTCATAGCAGAGAATGAGGCTTCACGTCAGCCACCACTGCAACAGTCCATTGGCATATATTTAGGCCCAGCACCCAGGCAGAGGAGAGAGGTCCCGTAACAGACAATCTGGCTTCATTTCAGCAGAGAATTAGTCTGCATGTCATAGCAGAGAATGAGGCTTCATGTCAGCCACCACTGCAACAGTCCATTGGCATATATTTAGGCCCAGCACCCAGGCAGAGGAGAGAGGTCCCGTAACAGACAGTCTGGCTTCATGTCAGCAGAGAATCAGTCTTCATGTCATAGCAGAGAATCAGGCTTCACGTCACCCACCACTGTAAGAGTCCATTTTCATAAATTTAGGCCCAGCACCCAGGCAGAGGAGAGAGGTCCCGTAACAGAGGATCTGGCTTCATGTCAGCAGAGAATTAGTCTGCATGTCATAGCAGAGAATGAGGCTTCACGTCAGCCACCACTGCAACAGTCCATTGGCATATATTTAGGCCCAGCACCCAGGCAGAGGAGAGAGGTCCCGTAACAGAGGATCTGGCTTCATGTCAGCAGAGAATTAGTCTGCATGTCATAGCAGAGAATGAGGCTTCACGTCAGCCACCACTGCAACAGTCCATTGGCATATATTTAGGCCCAGCACCCAGGCAGAAGAGAGAGGTCCCGTAACAGACAATCTGGCTTCATGTCAGCAGAGAATCAGTCTGCATGTCATAGCAGAGAATGAGGCTTCACGTCACCCACCACTGCAACAGTCCATTGTCATAAATTTAGGCCCAGCACCCAGGCAGAGGAGAGAGGTCCCGTAACAGACAATCTGGCTTCATGTCAGCAGAGAATTAGTCTGCATGTCATAGCAGAGAATGAGGCTTCACGTCAGCCACCACTGCAACAGTCCATTGGCATATATTTAGGCCCAGCACCCAGGCAGAGGAGAGAGGTCCCGTAACAGACAATCTGGCTTCATGTCAGCAGAGAATCAGTCTTCATGTCATAGCAGAGAATCAGGCTTCACGTCAGTCACCACTGCAACAGTCCATTGGCATATATTTAGGCCCAGCACCCAGGCAGAGGAGAGAGGTCCCGTAACAGACAATCTGGCTTCATGTCAGCAGAGAATCAGTCTTCATGTCATAGCAGAGAATCAGGCTTCACGTCAGCCACCACTGCAACAGTCCATTGGCATATATTTAGGCCCAGCACCCAGGCAGAGGAGAGAGGTCCCGTAACAGACAATCTGGCTTCATGTCAGCAGAGAATCAGTCTGCATGTCATAGCAGAGAATGAGGCTTCATGTCACCCACCACTGCAACAGTCCATTGTCATAAATTTAGGCCCAGCACCCAGGCAGAGGAGAGAGGTCCCGTAACAGACAATCTGGCTTCATGTCAGCAGAGAATCAGTATGCATGTCATAGCAGAGAATGAGGCTTCATGTCACCCACCACTGCAACAGTCCATTGTCATAAATTTAGGCCCAGCACCCAGGCAGAGGAGAGAGGTCCCGTAACAGACAATCTGGCTTCATGTCAGCAGAGAATTAGTCTGCATGTCATAGCAGAGAATGAGGCTTCACGTCAGCCACCACTGCAACAGTCCATTGGCATATATTTAGGCCCAGCACCCAGGCAGAGGAGAGAGGTCCCGTAACAGACAATCTGGCTTCATGTCAGCAGAGAATCAGTCTTCATGTCATAGCAGAGAATCAGGCTTCACATCAGCCACCACTGCAACAGTCCATTGGCATATATTTAGGCACAGCACCCAGGCAGAGGAGAGAGGTCCCGTAACAGACAATCTGGCTTCATGTCAGCAGAGAATCAGTCTGCATGTCATAGCAGAGAATGAGGCTTCACATCACCCACGACTGCAACAGTCCATTGTCATAAATTTAGGCCCAGCACCCAGGCAGAGGAGAGAGGTCCCGTAACAGACAATCTGGCTTCATGTCAGCAGAGAATCAGTCTTCATATCATAGCAGAGAATCAGGCTTCACGTCACCCACCACTGTAAGAGTCCATTTTCTTAAATTTAGGCCCAGCACCCAGGCAGAGGAGAGAGGTCCCGTAACAGAGGATCTGGCTTCATGTCAGCAGAGAATCAGTCTGCATGTCATAGCAGAGAATCAGGCTTCACGTCACCCAACATTGGAACAGTCCATTGGCATATATTTAGGCCCCGGCACCCAGACAGAGGAGAGGTTCATTCAACTTTGGGTAGCCTCGCAATATAATGGTAAAATGAAAATAAAAATAGGATTGAATGAGGAAGTGCCCTGGAGTCCAATAATATATGGTTAAGGGGAGGTAGTTAATGTCTAATCTGGACAAGGGACGGACAGATCCTGTGGGATCCATGCCTGGTTCATTTTTATGAACGTCAGCTTGTCCACATTGGCTGTAAACAGGCGGCTGCGTTTGTCTGTAATGACACCCCCTGCCGTGCTGAATACACGTTCAGACATAACGCTGGCCGCCGGGCAGGCCAGCACCTCCAAGGCATAAAAGGCTAGCTCTGACCACGTGGACAATTTAGAGACCCAGAAGTTGAATGGGGCCGAACCATCAGTCAGTACGTGGAGGGGTGTGCACATGTACTGTTCCACCATGTTAGTGAAATGTTGCCTCCTGCTAACACGTTGCGTATCAGGTGGTGGTGCAGTTAGCTGTGGCGTGTTGACAAAAGTTTTCCACATCTCTGCCATGCTAACCCTGCCCTCAGAGGAGCTGGCATTGACACAGCTGCCTTGGCGACCTCTTGCTCCTCCTCTGCCTTGGCCTTGGGCTTCCACTTGTTCCCCTGTGACATTTGGGAATGCTCTCAGTAGCGCGTCTACCAACGTGCGCTTGTACTCGCGCATCTTCCTATCACGCTCCAGTGCAGGAAGTAAGGTGGGCACATTGTCTTTGTAGCGTGGATCCAGCAGGGTGGCAACCCAGTAGTCCGCACAGGTTAAAATGTGGGCAACTCTGCTGTCGTTGCGCAGGCACTGCAGCATGTAGTCGCTCATGTGTGCCAGGCTGCCCAGGGGTAAGGACAAGCTGTCCTCTGTGGGAGGCGTATCGTCATCGTCCTGCCTTTCCCCCCAGCCACGCACCAGTGATGGACCCGAGCTGCGTTGGGTGCCACCCCGCTGTGACCATGCTTCATCCTCATCCTCCTCCACCTCCTCCTCATCCTCGTCCTCCTCGTCCTCCAGTAGTGGGCCCTGGCTGGCCACATTTGTACCTGGCCTCTGCTGTTGCCAAAAACCTCCCTCTGAGTCACTTCGAAGAGACTGGCCTGAAAGTGCTAAAAATGACCCCTCTTCCTCCTCCTCCTCCTCCTCCTCCTGGGCCACCTCCTCTTCCATCATCGCCCTAAGTGTTTTATCAAGGAGACATAGAAGTGGTATTGTAACGCTGATAACGGCGTCATCGCCACTAGCCATGTTGGTGGAGTACTCGAAACAGCGCAACAGGGCACACAGGTCTCGCATGGAGGCCCAGTCATTGGTGGTGAAGTGGTGCTGTTCTGTAGTGCGACTGACCCGTGCGTGCTGCAGCTGAAACTCCACTATGGCCTGCTGCTGCTCGCACAGTCTGTCCAGCATGTGCAAGGTGGAGTTCCACCTGGTGGGCACGTCGCATATGAGGCGGTGAGCGGGAAGGCCGAAGTTACGCTGTAGCGCAGACAGGCGAGCAGCAGCAGGATGTGAACGCCGGAAGCGCGAACAGACGGCCCGCACTTTATGCAGCAGCTCTGACATGTCGGGGTAGTTGTGTATGAACTTCTGCACCACCAAATTCAGCACATGCGCCAAGCAAGGGATGTGCGTCAAATTGGCTAGTCCCAGAGCTGCAACGAGATTTCGCCCATTATCACACACCACCAGGCCGGGCTTGAGGCTCACCGGCAGCAACCACTCGTCGGTCTGTTGTTCTATACCCCGCCACAACTCCTGTGCGGTGTGGGGCCTGTCCCCCAAACATATGAGTTTCAGAATGGCCTGCTGACGTTTACCCCGGGCTGTGCTGAAGTTGGTGGTGAAGGTGTGTGGCTGACTGGATGAGCAGGTGGAAGAAGAGGAGGAGGAAGCCGAGAAGGAGGAGGTGGCAACAGGAGGCAAAGAATGTTGCCCTGCGATCCTTGGCGGCGGAAGGACGTGCGCCAAACAGCTCTCCGCCTGGGGCCCAGCTGCCACTACATTTACCCAGTGTGCAGTTAGGGAGATATAGCGTCCATGGCCGTGCTTACTGGTCCACGTATCTGTGGTTAGGTGGACCTTGCTACAGATGGCGTTGCGCAGTGCACACTTGATTTTATCGGATACTTGGTTGTGCAGGGAAGGCACGGCTCTCTTGGAGAAGTAGTGGCGGCTGGGAACAACATACTGTGGGACAGCAAGCGACATGAGCTGTTTGAAGCTGTCTGTGTCCACCAGCCTAAATGACAGCATTTCATAGGCCAGTAGTTTAGAAATGCTGGCATTCAGGGCCAGGGATCGAGGGTGGCTAGGTGGGAATTTACGCTTTCTATCAAATGTTTGTGAGATGGAGAGCTGAACGCTGGTGTGTGACATGGTTGAGACGCTTGGTGACGGAGGTGGTGGTGGTGGTGTTGGTGGTACATCCCCTGTTTGCTGGGCGGCAGGTGCCAACGTTCCTCCAGAGGCGGAGGAAGAGGCCGAGGCGGCAGCAGCAGAAGAGGCCGAGGCGGCAGCAGCAGAAGAGGTAGCAGGGGGAGCCTAAGTGACTTCCTTGGTTTTAAGGTGTTTACTCCACTGCAGTTCATGCTTTGCATGCAGGTGCCTGGTCATGCAGGTTGTGCTCAGGTTCAGAACGTTAATGCCTCGCTTCAGGCTCTGATGGCACAGCGTGCAAACCACTCAGGGTCTTGTCGTCAGCACATTGTTTGAAGAAGTGCCATGCCAGGGAACTCCTTGAAGCTGCCTTTGGGGTGCTCGGTCCCAGATGGCGGCGGTCAGTAGCAGGCGGAGTCTCTTGGCGGCGGGTGTTCTGCTTTTGCCCACTGCTCCCTCTTTTGCTACGCTGTTGGCTCGGTCTCACCACTGCCTCTTCCTCCGAACTGTGAAAGTCAGTGGCACGACCTTCATTCCATGTGGGGTCTAGGACCTCATCGTCCCCTGCATCGTCTTCCACCCAGTCTTGATCCCTGACCTCCTGTTCAGTCTGCACACTGCAGAAAGACGCAGCAGTTGGCACCTGTGTTTCGTCATCATCAGAGACATGCTGAGGTGGTATTCCCATGTCCTCATCATCAGGAAACATAAGTGGTTGTGCGTCAGTGCATTCTATGTCTTTCACAGCTGGGGAAGGGCTAGGTGGATGCCCTTGGGAAACCCTGCCAGCGGAGTCTTCAAACAGCATAAGAGACTGCTGCATAACTTGAGGCTGAGACAGTTTCCCTGGTATGCATGGGGGTGATGTGACAGACTGATGGGCTTGGTTTTCAGGCGCCATCTGTGCGCTTTCTGCAGAAGACTGGGTGGGAGATAATGTGAACGTGCTGGATCCACTGTCGGCCACCCAATTGACTAATGCCTGTATCTGCTCAGGCCTTACCATCCTTAGAACGGCATTGGGCCCCACCATATATAGCTGTAAATTCTGGCGGCTACTGGGACCTGAGGTAGTTGGTACACTAGGACGTGTGGATGTGGCAGAACGGCCACGTCCTCTCCCAGCACCAGAGGGTCCACTAACACCACCACGACCATGTCCACATCCGCGTCCCTTACTAGATGTTTTCCTCATTGTTATGTTTCACCACAACAACAAAAATATTATTTGGCCCAATGTATTGTATTCAAATTCAGCGGGATATAAATTTGAGGC